>NC_092185.1:2563374-2928270 GCF_043641665.1 Enoplosus armatus | reverse complement strand
CATATGTGCTTACAGACATTGCAAGCAAATACCAAACAGTGTTAAACATCTGTACGATGTGTTGGTGGTATTTCGTGGTTTCACCTCTCATCCTGCTCCTCTTCTGAATGGTTCACTCCAGCTCCGTGCAGTAACAGATTGTGAATGGCCCAACTTGCGGCTTCCTGAGGCAGCGGAAATGATTCACACAAGTTGGAGACTTTGATATTTAAAATGATTCTGAATCAAATATTTTCGGTAGCTCGAGGAAGGAGTTGGGCTGACCTGAACAGCTGGCTCAGCAGCGTGGAGCTCCAGTGCCATACAGCAGGCCTCCATCCAGCCCAGGCCCATGTCCTCCACCTCCTCCCTACCCCTGTTCTCCTCCGCCTCTCCCTCCTCCAGACCCTGCTCGGCCACCGCTTTGTTCTGCACGATGGTTGCAGCTGGGAAACAATATGGTGTCATTACTGTACCATACAACTAACATTTAGATTATATTCATCAGCTACAGGAGGTGCTCTGTTCTTACAGAGACAGATTCTCTTTTTATTGGAATATAACAAGGCAATAAGGTTACAGTTAAGATAGGTGGCAGAAAACTGATATGTGGTAACTGACTTGAAACAGTTTTTAAGACCTACAGATAACATATCTGTCTATTGCACCCTGGAAAACACAAGCTGGCACATGACTGACGACTTGAGGAAACCAGTCAACATAGTCACAATATATAAAGAATGTGCTGTTTTTATACCCTAATATAATTGACCTTCTCGTGTAGAAGCGTCAAGGCATTGTTCTGTTGTCACTAATCCGTCTGTGTGGACGTAAATAAAGGAGTTATAAATATAGCATGTGTGTCAGAGTGTGCGTCCTCACTGAGGTCAGCCAGGCAGGAGAGAGCGGCGGCCTGCAGCCTGGCGTTGTTGGGGAAAGTCTGACAGGCTCTCACTGCGACCCTCTGGACACCGTTCAGCACCAGGATGTTGTAGTAACTCTCTACAAGACGACACAAAACACGCGCGCCGTGGATTAAACCGATGCCTCTAATGACCTCTTCAATCTTAATCTGTCAACTGGCAAACACATTCGCTTATCAGGGAACTGATAGTGAGGATTCATTGATTTCACAAACCGACTGATACTCCAAAGTTATTCATTGACAGTGCATCTGAGAGTTTTTAAATGTTGACATTGGCTCCTGCAGAAATATAATATAACAATAAGACATATTTTATCCTGCAAAGTATTCAGCTAACTGTGTATGTACACGTTTATTACTAATATTCTGAATATATATAAAACTTTTACGAAAACAACAAAAAAAGAATTTGACTGGCCACCAAACCCACAACATTTCAAATAACAAGCCAACCATGAGAAGCTAAATCTGACCTGAGGTAAACCTCCTGAACAGGCAGCAGGCCGTCTCCTGCAGCTCCTCCACCTCAGGGAAGGCGTCCATGGCGGCGATGATCATGCTGTAGCACCGAGCGCCTCCCGACATCAACATCTCCACGTTACTGCCTGGAAGAGAAAAGCTAATAAACTCAGAACAACCTGAGTTCATTACAACCTTCTTGTTTTGGTTGGATTTTAGTACAAAATAAGAATCAGTCTATGGAGTCTTAGCAAGACTATGGCAGGTACTGATAAGCAGTCACAACATTTTTGATTAAAAAAAAAAAGAACTGATGTTAGCAAAATCACTATGGTCAACAAAAGAAAGGAGAAATGGTAAATACAGGAAAGACAAGAAGGAGGTCAAAAAAGTCCTCCGCAAATAAAAGAGAGTGGTATCTCCAAACCAGCCTGGAATCCCCCCGTGACCGTGACAAATCGTACATCTGTGAAAAACACAGATGGAAAACATGTTCATGACCGAAACTTTGTCACGTCCACTTTTCCACTTTTTTTCACGCCCAGCTCCACTTTTCATGCAGAAATCGTTTAACGGAAATAAAAGTAACATGTAAGCTGCCATAGTTTTTCAGAGGAAATGTATGGTGTGATGTCTGTTGCGTGACAAGCTTTTAATAGGGGATGATATATATATAATGTATAGTATTAAAGACTGTAGTCCCAGAGATGTTCATTTTTACCAGAATATATCAAAAAGCAAAACTTTTTAAAAAGGTGTTTTAAATAGAAAATAGCCTGGTTATAACATCAGCTTAGGCGATATTTTTAGGTTATGACAGATACATCTGTATCTGCAAATATGACTGCAGACAAGTAAAGATACTGAAGCGCAGAAATGAAAGTTTGAGGTCATTTAAAAACAATTTGTCCTCTAAAGAGCACGTAGCAAGTTTATACTACAACTTTAAAATATCCTGCTCAGTACATACTTTGATCTTTAATAACCAAATGGAAGCAATACTAAAAAATGATAATGTCATGTTTAAGTTAAAAAGGGGAAAAGAAGGAAGAAGAAGTTAGCATCGCCCTGGTTCCCTCCACTAAAAGCCAACGGGATTATTGCAAGAAAATAAACTCTGTGGAAAACACAAGTTTATGATACGTACACGTTTTGTTCAGCAAGATAATTTTCACTAATGAAAACCACTTTTATGATTTTTGAAGCATAAATGGAATCGCCAGAAGTAAAAAGCTAACGTTAGGCTACAAACGAACTACCCGCCACAACCTCTGTAGTCTCATTTAGCCGCTTGTTAGCAACCGCCTTTTTTTAAGACACGTAAAACCTTCAAAGTTCCCGAGTGGAGCGTTTACTGACATGTTTAATGTTGTAGAACATAACGTGAAAGCCCCTTAAGCTCGTGTTAACCACAGACCTTATTTCAGGCATCTAAACAAAAACCCACTGACTTCCAGACGAGGGAACAGGAAGTGTAAAAATGCTGACTCATGCAGCGCTCCATAGCCCGCGGTGTCGTAAAAACTCCCATCAGATCATCCACTCCAATGACGGCGGAAATTGATTCGCAGTCTGATAATTGCATTTGCTGTTCCAGAAATTAAAAATACATTTTTCATGGAACTGTTGGAGGACTCCAACCAAATGATCTATTACATAACTATGCATTTGAATAGCAAATACACAGAGTCTCACTCAAGGAGTTGCTGTGTTCCTCACCATGAGGGAATTTCCATGAAGATTTGACTATTTTCAACAAACACCACTCTCCTGTTCCACTAACAGCTGCCCTGACGTGGCAGCACGACGTCACACGTGTTTACTGGCGTTTGTGGTATAATCTGATTTACAGCGAGGCTATTTAAAAAGCGTTACAGTGACATCATGGTCCGGTGGTGAGGCCAGAAATAGACCGTGTGAAATAAAGACAGAAAAGGGTTGATGTTTAACGCGCTTCCTTCATGATCAACATGCGGTGTAACACATCAATAATTAGTAGAGTGAAAGCACACATTCCTAAACCTCTCCACATAAAGACAACAACCCTGAATCTGTCCCTCAACAGACCAAAACTTTACCCTTTAATTTGCCTCTGGTCCTTGTTGAGAGATCAATCTGAGATCAATGTATGGTTCGGAAACCTTTAGTCTTCTTAACTAATCCAGTAGTAAAGTTAGTACTCCAGTTCTTTTCTTTCTCAGACCTCGTAAGCATTATTGGGGTGTAATGAGGTCTTACCGGGACGAGCCAGGGGGAGCAGCACCTTCATGACCTGCAGGAGCACCTCAGGGCTGTCAGGGAACCTCTGTAGAGCCGCCAGAACCACAACATGATCCTGGTTCTCCACAAACTCCACGAGGTGGTCTTCACTTACTGGAAACACAGAAACAAACAAGATATTCAGCTACTGCACAAAAGCATCTAGCAAAATGTCAACACAAAGTACAAACATTAGCTAACATGCTAAAAGTTACACTGATTATTGTGAGCATGTTAACCTGTTATGTTAGCATATTAGCAGGTTAGTATGCTAACGTTACCTGTGCTCTGAGATGGATGCTAATGTCAGCATTAGGCTAAGTGCAGCGAGGTTGGTGAAGCACAGCTTAGACAAATGACAGTTGAGTCAACTCTGATGATGCGGAGCTGAACCTGACAAAATGTCCCACAATGGCCGACGTACAGATGAAAAACTCTTTTTTTTATTTAGGTAACAACATGGCCTTTCCTCTGGAAACACCCCCAGGCCAAACTTCATATGTTTTTCCCCACAAATTCAAAGTGCAAGATACATTTATTTGTCATTCTACAACACAGGACTGCACGACGTACGTATATGCAAATATTTAAAATTAGAATAGAATAAAAATAAATTATTCAGTTACTTGTATACACGTATTATTAAAGCTACGCTCCATGTAATGAGCATTGCAGCCTCACAGGACTCCAAGCATGGCTATAGACTTAGTGTAGTAGCTTGGATAATATATTTAGCAGTTTAAATGTCAGACAATTGTCACTGTTTGTTCTAATTTAAGAGTCATCTAAAACAGACAAGGGAGTGTGTCTGCTCACCTGTCTCCAGGAGGAACTGCAGAGCTCCACAGCCTTGGAGCTGCACCTCTTCACTGGTATGAAACGTCTTCATCGCCTGCACCACCAGGCCAAACACATCCTCCTCCTCCTCCAGCACCAGCAGAGGAATCATGTCTACGTGACCGTGAATTAAACAAGCATTAAAAAACAAAACAAGTCAGACACCTTAATGGGGTTCAATTCTGAACATTTTAAACTCATTTTAAAGTTCAAAAAGATCAATATGTTAAACAGGAGTTTGAGAAAAAGCTAAAGCAATACTTAACTGAGAACTTTTCGGGCCATGAATTAATTATTAATTTTTAAAACACAATATATTCACTGATGACTCACTGTCACCTATGTTGTCTCCAAAATTTAAGTTTCACAATTTGTCATGTGATAAGGAGTGAATATCTCTTAAAAGAAATGCAGATGTGACTTTTTCTTTTTGGGATTACATTCATATTTTCTTAAAAACTTCTCCTCAGTCAGAAGCAGGGAGTCTTAATTATTGTCCATGGCAGTGCAGAGACTGACCTTGTACTTTCACAGACAAATCAAGGCAGTTTACAGACCATGTGATGCACGTCTTTAGTTTGACCTCTGCCTTTCATGATGGCATATAGGTCATTACACAATAGATTAGAAATGATCGTAACAAAGGACGTTATTTAAGGACAGAGATTTAAATGTGGCTCTAAAAATAAACTACAAAAAGACAATGAGTTTTATTGGAGCAGCCTTTGAAAGGGTAAAATACTGGAAAATACTGTGATATACACAGATATATTTAGAGCCCTGATGTATTGTAGCTATATCTCCTGTCAAGTCGTGTACCTGATCTGAGCAGAAGAGCCAGGGCTCTGAGTCCAACCATGGTCACTCTGCAGTCTGTTCTGTACTGAGATAGTACCTTCAGGATCTGCCTGGAAAACACATCAGTGCAGGCAAAACAAGGCAAAGGGATGCAAGACTGAGACTTGAGTCAATTAAATCATTTTACTGTCAGCATGCGTAAAGAAAGTTGGTTAATAGTGCATATTTTAATAATAGTTTTAAACTAGATGATGATTTACAGGCCTGCATGTATTATTATTAGTATTTTCTATAACCTCATATTGTCTTCGCACGCTTGTGTTCTCAACCGAAGAGAAAATCAAACAGCCTGGTGGAATATGAAATGATTTGGAGAACGTTTTAGACAGCAATGCAAAGGAAGTGAAAAGGTCACAAAATGGCGGGTAAAAGTGACTCTAACATGACCACAGCCGGTTACTTAGAATGAACGGGAACCGAAAACTTAAAATCAGTATCATTTGGACCTTGAACATCTGAGAACCACAATTGATGTTTGAACATGAATGCTAAGTAATCTGATCGACTCTGTTGGTGTGATATGATATAGAAAATATGAATTCAATCCTGCACAACTAAAAGTAGCAGCTACCGCATCCAATAATAATAATAATAATAATAAATGTCTTTACTTACTGGTGCACTCCCAGTACCTCCCAGTCTTTGGCTGCCTGCAGAGGTCTGGTCAGCTGGTCCAGAGTACTGGGGCATATTTCAATCAGCCGACACAGCAATGACCAACCCACCTGTCGCCAGAGGATTACACACACACACACACACACACACACACTTAGGCTAGAAGTGAATAGGCAAGTCAAACAATCAACATAAAACTAAAATAATAATATTAGATAGATGAAGGGGGAAGAAATTGTCCCCATCTGAAGTGTTATATGCTTGAGACAAAATCCTACATGTATGGGCTTTAAATGATATGAGAAATCACACAGCTGCCTACAGCTCTTAAGGAGAAATGAGTCTGTTATGACTGAGCCCGTACGCGAATCTCCCAATGTGACTTTCAGTTTGAGCCACGCTACAATCTCACCTTTGATAAGCTGCAGTGTACAGCAGTCACGAGACGCCATAAACATGCGGGACCAGGCACAGGCATGTCAGCTGCGGAGCACTACAGTCCACAGAGCAGAAACTGTCCCAGCTGGTGATGCTGTTGTACACACTTCAACATCTGTGTGTCTAGCTTAAGATGGCACACTATTCTGTTTCGGCACCTTAAAAACTGATGCTCAGACATTTGCCATTATTATAAATAAGCTGTGTTCAAAGCCACCGCACGGAGTTTGTTCTCTCTGTTTAGGCCGACAAAGTTCAAGATTTTGTTGTGAAAGATTAACACTCTGCTGATGCAAAAAGGAAAAATCAACCACACGTTCAAAGGCTTGTGAGGTTTCTGATGTCTTGCAGTACCTGCTGGACTCCTCGGCTGCTGATGTTGGACGACAGCACCAGCGTGAGGGGGACATGGACATCTTTGTCTTCAAACAGTTCAGCTGCTGCAACAAAGAAGAAGACATGATGTGACACGTTAGCTTTGAATGAAGAGACGGGGTCTTTAACAGTCATTTCTATTTTTAAATGCACCTAGGAGAGGCCGTGGAGAATAGTCTCACAATAACAAGGATCCCATGATAAGAGAGCAGTTGTCTTTTGTACGATTGTTAAAATGAACAATTCAGGAATTATGGAAACACACTGATAAGAACATATAAAGACATAAAATGATGTGAAATTGAATCGACAAGTGAAAGAAAAGGACAGTGATAGAGGAAGTATTCAGATAAAGCTCTACCACAATATGAAAATGCTCCTTGGCTAACAGATATTGGGTACTAAACTATGCTTCACCACCATCTTAATATTGAAAACCAGATGTGGCTCTGTTGGACTGAGGGATCCGTTTCCCCTATGTGTCACATCTTTATCTGCAAACTACTATTATGTGTTGAGTGTAGAGCAGTAAAGGTAAAAGTACCCGAGTATAAAACTGCACAAAATTGAAAGAGTTCATGTCCCAAACTGACAGGTAAGACTTTCTTAAGACTAAACAAATCAGTAATTAAGTGAAACCAAGTCACTCACAAGCAGTGGTGGAAAGTACAATAACAAAGTACATTTGACAGTGTTTTTGAGGTACTTTACTTTTTGCATTTGCTCCACTATATCTATAGTCGTTATCTATCTAACTATCATTACTGGTTACCTTGGAGATCAACATCTTATTTACAAATACATGTTTATGTTTCATACAGTTTGTGAAATATGATGCATTGTTATAGATCAAAACTACTGCACCCTGCAGTATATGATTATAAAATAAGCTCCACCAACTGCAACGTTAAAATGATGCTTACATGTTAATGCATCACAAATAATAATCCAATAATATATCATATACTAATATAACATTTATTTCTCTGCATAATGAGTACTTTTTGTATTTTAAGTAGCTACATTTTGCTGAAAATACTTCTGTTCTTTTAAGTGAGATTGTGAATGCAGAGGTGTTATTACTATTTATACTTCAGAGAAGTCAGACAGCGAGGCCAGAGGAAACCGTGCCTGTAGATGAACAGCAGCATGATGCACATGCAGGAAGAAATGTGTTTCCTACCATCGTCGGTGTGCGCCAGGAAAAGTAGATCCTGGATGATTTGTATCAGTGTGGAGATCTGTCTGTCCTCTTGCGGGGTTTTCAGCCTCACCAGGAGTTTCTTCAACCTTTCTTCCAATTCCTCTTTGTTAACCATGGTCTTTTAAAATACTGTTTCCCAGCTGACGAGTTCACGTGCATTTAGGTCAGTTAGTAACGTGCGGTCCCTCGGATCCGACAAACGGCTTCGGGCGGCGGACGCACTGCTGCAGCACTGCCACAGTAGCAGGGGGAGAAACGGGTAACGCTGTAGCTGATCATATCGTTACATCACATTATTAAATATTAGCTATGTTACATCATATCACACTAGCTACAACACAGCTAAGTGGCTGTCACGACTGAGGAAGCTGACAGCGTCGCGAAGTTTCGGTTCCGACGTTGACATCACCGTCCGCGGCTAACTTTCCTCTCACACAAACGTCTTCCTCTTTGTGGAGTTGGACACTTTCTGTTTTGTCTGTGGAGGTGGGGGGGGGGGGGGTGAAGCCTGACAGGCGTGTTCCTCCTTCCTTACAGTCACATCATATGACTGCGGCAAGAAAAACTCCCCGGTTTGTTTAAGAGGAAGCCGGACACGGTCACCGAGCAGCGCGGAGGATCAACTCATCTGCCGCGCACACAGACCGCGTTTCAGCCAAACTGTCGGTAAAGTTTATTAGCCTGTATAGCTAACTCAAATTAGATTGACTGTAAATGATCAACTGGCACTTCTTAAACTGCCTCCCACCCCGGTGTCTGGTGTCACTTATTGATTTACCGACGTATAAATCAGTGAGATGGACTTGGCACTGATTTGCGCCGTATTTCATTTAAAAATCCGTCCATTATAATGTTCGTGTTCGAATTTACAAAAATACTTACCCTGTTGAGGAATTTGAAAACTTTCGACAACTTCTTGGAAGATATATCCAAATTACGGCGTACATTACGTCACGCGAGGCTGAGATTAATTCAACAAAATCTCAACTTTTATGTTCTTCTATCCCCACCATCGTCTTGTTTTTTTACTGCGCGTTTACCAGTGTAACTACGTTATTTACACCGTCAGCGTGAGGGTAGTTTTGCTATTACACTGCCACACCTCATTCCTCATTCTGTAATAATAATATTATTACCATGTGTCCAATTTAGTAACTGTGTCAGATTTAGACTAAAAAAAGTGAAAGATAGAGACTGAAAACGATTTTCTCTATTGAATTTATATATATATATATATATATATAATATAAATTAATATCTCATTTGCTGTTTCTTAATATTAATATGTGGAATGAAGTCCTGCTGCATTTGTCATAACAAAATAACCCTCACTTGCCTTTGACAAAATAATCTAATAAACAGACAAACAGCTCAACCAATCTCCTGATAAAAAAAAGAGGGGAATTATGCCCTTAACTTGTTAAGTAAAACCCAAATTCATCGGTCAGCTGATATGAAGATATGTTGTGATAGTTTGCTCATGCTGTAGCCTACAGTCCAGCCTACTAATCTATTTCGAGCAATGCAAATTCCTGCTGTTTGACAGGGCTGATAAGGTAAACAACACAGACATGCAGCCGAAACTGACATTACAATGTAAATGGGCGTGTTCCTCCTTCCCTGCGTCAATATCATATGATCCGGGACCATCAGGCAGACTTCCCGTCTGTTGAAGAGGACACCAGCTGCAGCTCCAGAATAAGCTTTGCAAAGGTAGAGTTTGATAACATCTGTTTAGTTCAGACAGGGTATTTGAGTGATGCTGACGCTTTATAATTAATCTGCCGTGACCGTGAGTGATATTTTATGTTGCAGCGTGTAGCTCCAGCATACCTGTCAGCTGATAAGTGAATAAACTGTGGCTTATCGGTTTACTCGCCCATAACTTGCAGATTTTATGGGCCGATATTTAATGACTGAATTAGAATAATGGTTTGAGCTTGTGTGACATAATCTGTTTTTTACCTTTAAAATTCAGCGTGTGGTTTTATAGCTGCAATTTGAGTCTGTATCAGTAAATAAAGCAACACCTACAGCTCCAATACATTCATATACAGATCATCTATAATCTCACCACCCGCTGTTTATACCTAAACTGGCAACCTACTGTGGACAATAATGTGAACCAATCATATCCTGTAAACATAGTCCAGCAGTTATAGGTCTTTACCAGATATGCCCAATTGATTGAGAAAACCCAATCCATGCCTGACGTTTTATTTTAACGTGTACCGAAAGGCGACGATTCACTAAATTGCTATATTTTGAACGGAGTTTGGCGCTCAGTTCAAGAGACGAGTTGTTCCAGTTTATTTACAGGCCTACTTTGGCCCTCCAACGTTGCCAGCGTTACCGTGGACGTTTGCTGGGTCAACAATGAAACTGACTGAAAACTTGAAACATATTTAATTATGCTAGTAGCCAGGTTAAAATGAGTAAAATGAAAAACAAACGATTGGGAGATAAATTGGTCGGCCGAGCTGAACAAGAATTCACTAAAATGATGAACGGAGTTTGGCGCTGCGTTCTCGAGAAATTGTCAGTTTGTCCCTAAAATAAACAAGCAATAAGTTAGATGCTCATAAGATCTATTTCTCCAATAACTCAGAAATTATTTGGATGCGTATGACACGTCTTACATCGGATACGCGTGGTTGTGGCTCATTAGTTTACATTACAAGTCCTGAAACAACTTTCTTCTTCTTTCTTCTTCGACTGTGCAGTCATGTGACGTCACGTAAAACAAACATGGCCGCACGCAGAGCTGCGGAGCTGCGGCACCGTCAGCGGTAAACAGTCGCATGAAGTCAGCGTGAAGCCGTTTAAGTTCACCGTTTAGGCACATTTCTCACGTGACATGAGCCTGAAATCTGCTGTACTAACGGAAACCGTGCGCACCGATAACCTCAGGGGCTGAACACGAAACGTGATTGTTAGCTAAGTTAGCAAGTATAGTTAGCTGTTTCTTCTTTGGAGCTGGACCAGAAAACACACTGAGGTCAGAGATTACCGGGACGCCTGGAATTCAATTAATTAATTAATGATCTCCTTTTGTTTGGGTCCACTTTTTCTCAACTCTGATGTGTTTTGCGGGCAAGGACAAACGACAGCACCTTCTCAGTAAAGGAGTAACCGCTACAAGAAGCAGGTTGTTACGTGAAACTAACCCCCGGTGTCCCTTCTGTCCAGCAGCCACGATGAGCACAGCTTGAAGCACATGAGCAACCTTATGGGCAGCAGGAGGCAGAAAGCAGTGGATGATGGAGAGCAGAGTCTCATTGGACCTCCATCTGACTCTGCTACAGGTGGGGATCTCCTGGACCAAGATCCCTCCCCACCGGGGTTCATCTATGTGTTGGTGTCTGTCTCTGCCCTGGGAGGATTTCTCTTCGGGTATGACACTGGGGTGGTCTCCGGGGCTATGCTGCTCCTGAAGAAGGAGATGAACCTGAACACGCTGTGGCAGGAGCTGCTGGTTTCCAGTACTGTTGGGGCTGCGGCGCTCGCTGCCCTGTGCGGAGGCTCCTTGAATGGGAGGCTGGGGCGCAGGATCTGCATCCTTTTGGCCAGTTTCATCTTCAGCATTGGTGGCATCATCTTGAGTTTAGCCCCGGACAAGGTGGTCCTTCTTGTGGGCAGAATCACAGTTGGATTGGGCATAGGTGAGTTGGTGTTTGGAAATCTGTCCAGGTAAAATGAGGTGATAGCATCATAGCATAGATGATTGAAAAGTGTTGAGTACTGGTACTGAAGCTTGTTTACAGATTCATTTCAATCTGGAAACGTTCTAACTTTAGACTATAGTTTGTTTAGGTTATTTAACTTTTGCATATTTTGTCAAATGTGTTTAAATTCCCCATTCTTAGCTATCAAAAAAGTTGTTTTGTTCACTTTTTTTCTTTTTACAGTTTGCAGAGGAATTCAGATCAGCAGCCACAAACTATAGATTTTAACCTGTATGTAAGTAGTTAATCAGAATCAGAAATACTTTATTGATCCCTGGGGGGAAATTTACAGTAGCCCATTCAAGAGTAGAAAGTAGCATAAATTTAGAAATGAGAGTATGTACAAAAATAAGATATAAGAAATAAAAAATATACACATTTACAATATTTAAGTGAAAAATAAAAGTAAAAAATATATACAATAACAATATATATGTATGTATTTATGTATTGCACTGTTGGATATGAATATACATGTACAGTGACATTTAATGAATAAATAATGAGGTAGTATATGGCAGGTGAAATAGGTCCAGATTTCCAGTCTGTTTCTTCTGAGTGTCAGTGACACTCAGAGGGAGGAGTTGAACAGTTCGATGGCCACAGGCAGGAATGATTTCCTGTGGCGCTCTGTTGTACGTTTGGGAGGAAGCTGCTCTTGTGTCTGACCAGTACGTCATGGAGAGGATGTGAGACATTGTCTAAGATGACCCGCAGCTTGGACAGCATCCTCCTCTCTGCCAACAACGTCACTGGTCTTGCGGATCAGTTTATTGAGTCTGTTGGGGTCCGCCACCCTCAGCCTGCAGCCCCAGCATGCAACAGCATAGAGGATAGCACTGGCTACCGCAGACTCATAGAACATCCTCAGCGTAGTCCGGCAGATGTTGAAGGACCTCAGTTGCCTCAGAAAATAGAGACGGCTCTGGCCCTTCTTGTAGAGGGCGTTAGTGTTCTTCGCCCAGTCCAGTTTATTGTCAATGTGAAGAAGAGTCGGGGGTGGGGGGGGGGACAGATTCAGTTCGTTGGCCCGGTCCACACTGCCTTCAACTCCTCTGCTGTTGGTTGGCCTGAAACCAGTGATGGTCCTCAGTCCACTCCAGATCCTCTGCTGTTGTTCTGCTGGAGTTTCGTTCTCACCTCCTCCTTGTTGCCAGCTCTGAAAGCCCCCTTCTTTGCACTCAGGATGGCCTTGATGTCCTTTGTCTCCCATGGCGTGTTGTTTGAATGAACAATGGACAGTCCAAAGGCAGATACACAGTCACCCCACCCCACCTGACCTGCTTTTCCAGTACTACTATTGGCTTGTATTTGCCTGAATGAAGCATAGGGCTGTGGATCATGTAACACAATACAACTGGAACTGCCTCAAGATTTTGGGACAGAAGGTACAGACGTGTGTGGGATATATTTGTGTGTACGTCAAAATGAAACCCTTTCTCTTTTTTTCCCATCAGGCATTGCCTCTATGACAGTTCCTGTATACCTCGCAGAGGTTTCCCCCCCTCACCAGAGAGGTCAGCTGGTCACAGTCAACTCCCTCTTTATTACTGGTGGCCAGTTCATTGCCAGTGTGGTTGATGGAGCTTTCAGCTACCTGAGCCACGACGGCTGGAGGTATGTGCTGGTTTGCGTGTACCTTTCCATGACAGAGGTTTACTTTAGTTTTCTTTACCCTACAGCAGGGGCGTGTTTAGGGCCTATTGGGCTGTAGCACCTTTTTTCTTTACGGCTTAAATATTTAATATGAATATGAAGCCAACACACATTCACTGAAGTTAAGGCTTGAAGTGTAAAGATACACCTCGGATGGGATTAGCGTGAGTCGTTGTGCAACTTGTGTATTGATTAAAAAAGGAGCGTATCTGTTGAAAGTGTTTGCTATCTGCTGTGTATTGTTTTGTGAAGAGCCTGACTGATGCATCAGCATTGCCAATATTATCTTATCCCAGGTATATTGCTACATATAGTGCAATAAACTATATGCAAATAGTGACAAGAAACTGCAGTACAGAATCAATGTCGCAGTTAAATAGTTTGTCCAGTCACATTTTTCAACCATGAGATATGTTGGTCACAAACTCTTTAAATTCCCCCAAAAAGCTAATATTAGCTGATATATTGTTTATACTTGAACTTTTTAAAATAATCAATATTGGTGCCCGCCTCAAGAAAACACTGTATTGGTCGGCTCTGGTTTTGCGCCCTCGCTCACAGCACCGTATGGCTTTAGTGTTTCAGAGGCAATTCTGACAGCTGGAGCACCCATGCGAAGCAAAATCAGGAATGGATTAGGCTTTAAAAAGGTCTGATAATATAATATATTGGCTCAGATTTCCTGTTGATCAGCTCTGGACATCCTCACTTGTGTGTTTTTGCTGCGAGAGTCTTCAGACACCAACTTGAGAATCAGCGAACCAGACGTCTCTTTCAGCACTTCTCCTCCGCTTCACTCCTCCTCGTTCTCTCCATACTGCAGGTACATGCTGGGTCTGTCCGTCCTCCCTGCCCTGCTGCAGTTCGTCGGCTTCTTCTTCCTGCCGGAGAGCCCCCGTTGGCTTCTCCAAAAGGGCCGGAGCCAAGAGGCCCGTCAAGTTCTCAGTCGGATCAGAGGAGGCCAGAGCGTTGACGAGGAGTACGACACCATCAGAACCAGCATCGAGGAAGAGGAGAAAGAGGCGGGTGGAGGTGAAAGATTTCTGTGACGATAGAAAAACATAAAAGATGAGTTTTGTCTAGATGTGACGCTCTCGTCTTTTGTACAAAGTGACATTGATAGCCAAACATGTTTGTTCTTCAGGAGGCCTCGTTATTTTGCGGATCCTTCGCCACGGTCCGACTCGCAGGGCTCTCATCATTGGCTGCGGCCTCCAGATGTTCCAGCAGCTGTCTGGGATAAACACCGTCATGTAGGTCATTTATTTATCTTGTAATAGCTTCCGCTTATCTCCCTGACTGCCTGACAACATCACCCACTGTTAACTGTAACTGCTGGGATTTAGCTGGAGGTTGAAATGTAAATTGGGTGTTCAGTGAACCTCTTCACCCTTCAGGTACTACAGTGCCACCATTCTGCAGATGGCTGGGGTGCGAGATGATAAACAGGCAATCTGGCTGGCTGCTGCAACTTCTGCTACCAACTTCGTGTTCACCTTGGTTGGAGTCTGGCTTGTGGAGCGAGTGGGCCGCAGGAAGCTGACCCTGGGCAGTCTTTTAGGTTTGTGATGTGGACAGCGCTACAGTCATTACTCGATTTCACAAATTGACTAATTTATGACAAACAATAAGATATTTCTCAAATTTACATAACATCAAAACTTCTTTTAAGACGACTTGTAATTGGCATTGACTATTTTTATTAACATGAAAAGATTTTTTTAGCTCAATCATTAGTTAATTAAAACACAAATCAATGAGAAAATAGAATAATAATGTTTCTTTTATAGTTTTGAGTCATGTTACGATGGCATTTAGTTATTGATCGTACTCAGAGGGACATACGATGGACCTGGAAGGTTTGTAGGATACAATAACTTTCTCTAGTTGAAGCCTTATGTAGCTGTTAGATTAGATTAGCCTTTATCTTTGTGCAGGATTTATTTATTCACACTTTTTCTCTAATGCAGGTACTGCTTTGAGTCTGACTCTGTTGGCAGTCGGGTTCTTGCTATCTGCCCAGAGTTCTCCACCCGTCACCCTCCACCCGGTCGACTCTCAGAACTCAACCTGCAGACTGTACCGGTGAGAGAGCACACTGCATTTTAATCCTCACCACCAACCATAAAGGGAGAAACTGTTTATCACCGTCACTCTCTCCCCGCCTACACACACTGCAGAGCCGAATACAGACAGTCAGGGCACCTAGAAAACACATGTTCATTAGGGGACTTGAGGAAAAGTAGATTTTAACACCTGATGTCTCACGAGTTCCCACAATGACTTAAACATCATAGTGATACTTGTTTGCACAACAGGCAAATTGGGAAGTTACACTTAAAGCTGCTCCTCGATAAACCTCCTGAATCACAAAATCCCCAGTGGGAGTGTCAAAAAGCATATTTCCGTTTATATTTTATAAATATTGGAATATTCAAAGGGCTTTTTTGAGCTACTGATATGATTAACACACAGAAACAGCACTTAAATTCAGCTAACTTTGACACCCGAAGGTCCTTGAGTGTTAATCTAACTCATTGTGGTATGTGTGTCTGTCTGTTGCTCAGCCCTGTGTGGCCACGGATGTATTAGTGTGTGAGAGGTTTTACATTCAGCTCTGCCCTCCAGGTCCTGTGAATTCTGCATGTTGGATCCGGATTGTGGATTTTGTTACCGTGAAAACGGCACCAGAGTGTACGACTCCTCCTGTGTTCCTGTCAATCAGGTGTCCACGGATCACTCCTCCTGGGGAAGGTCAGACACTGATTTTCTGTGTGCTTGTGTGACAGAGGATAAATGAGATGTTGACAGATAGTAGAGATGGATTCATGAGTGTAACAACTCCAGACAGCCGTATCATGTGGCTATCATCATCATCGTCGTCATCATCTTATGTTTGCCTCTTTAAAATCTACAATAAAGGCACCTTTGATCTGCACTGCAGTTAGATTGATTTGCATTATTGAAAGCAATGATGGGCAAAAGCTCTCACTTTCAGGATCCTTAAAGTTGAAGCTAAAGGACTTAACGTCCTCTTTGTCATTTGAAAAGAAGATGCTTCTGTATTTTCATTACACAGCACACAGATTTCTTTTGCTGGTTCATCAAGGTTGAATTGAGGCAAAACCTGTGGAGAAATGTTGGTTTAGGTTTCAATGTTTCTTTCATCCAGGTGTTCCAACCAGACGGAGGCAGCTGACAGCCCAATCTGGGCCTACAACTACTGTCCAACATCCTACTCCTGGATCGTCCTGATGGGCCTCATCCTCTACCTTGCATTCTTCGCTCCAGGTCTGCAACGACTTCCTGCAACAGGAAACCGTTGCCAGATTAAAGGGGTTGCTTTGTCTATACTGTACCCTAAACATGGCAATAAATCTTCCTGCTAACTAACAGATGCCTAAACCAACAATTGCTGTGTGCATGATCATGAAAAATACCAAATACCAAATGTGTTTCTACGTTCCCAATCAGGAAATGATGCGGTGCATATTATCCTCGTGAATATTAAAGCATGCCTCTGTGTGTCAGGGATGGGCCCCATGCCTTGGACGGTGAACTCGGAGATCTACCCTCTGTGGGCCCGCAGCACCGGCAACGCCTGTTCAGCCGGGGTCAACTGGATCTTCAACGTCCTGGTGTCTCTGACCTTCCTTCATATCGCTGAGTTTCTCACTTATTACGGTAAGACTCTTATCAGGAAGTTGATAGATAGTTTTTAAATTTAAACTGTTTTAACCTTTAATGTATTGTTCCTATTTCAAACTCATTCTCTCCTTTTCAGCCCTTTTATCAGATATATCTCTAAAAAAATTTTTAAATAGATTTAAGAATATGTTCCTGCCACTTCAGAGGGAGTCATCCTAAAATGTTGTTTTTTTTTACTCCTTATATAACATATACTTATGTTATGTTGCTATAAACAAGATGGTGTTTATAGTGACCACGCCCAACACTGGTGAGGGAGATGAGATGAACTTCAGCTGAGTTTTGTTAAAAGTCCTGGTTTGCATCAGTCCATCTACTGTACGTACACTATGATTCAACTGTTGAATACAATAATTCTGTCGGTGACTCAAGGTGACTGTGAAGTCCTCAGGCCAAAGACAAATGTTTGTCCATTAACTACCATTCATTCTGTCAAAGTGTCCTTGTCGCATATTTATTTGCCCAAAGAAGGCATGAGCATGTCAAAACAGTTATTAATTATTTGATAATAAATGATGTAATATGATAATAATGAACAACCCTAAGCAATCGTTAGGTAACTTTGACAGAGTTCATTGTTCAATTTCATTATAATTGACAGGATTATTCTTGTGAGTACATTGAAACATATTATAAGACGAAGAAGAAGAATTAATTCATTAAACCCCTCAGGGGAAATTCTGTTTTAAAGTAAATATATATAATATATTGAGTACGTATGTAGATCAGTCAGCCACAGCTCAGAACCCAACAGTGCACATGTGAATCTCTCTTCCAGGGGCGTTCTTCATGTACACAGGCCTGGTGGTGTTGGGTCTCCTCTTCGTCCAGGGCTGCCTCCCCGAGACTCAGGGCCTGCAGCTGGAGGAAATCGAGAGCCTGTTCACCGGTCAGCTCTGCTCCTGCGGATCCTCCTCACCCAATGACAATCGCCACGTCCAGTACATCCGGGTAAAAGGCAGCAACTACCTCCTCTCTGACAACGATGCCTCCGATGTAGAGTAGACTGGGAACATTTCCTCTGTCCTTTGGTGTGCTGGTGCGGGGAGGAAAGGGAGTCTTGTCGCCCTCTGGTGGCTGCGATCAGTGATTGACTCTAACTGGCTCCTTCCCCTCGCTCAGGAGACTCTTTCAATCATCTGTTTTTTCTATCTGCCGGTGGTCTGCTTTTTATTTTTTTGTTTTGTGCATTCTTCTTGTTTCCCATCATCCCCTCTGTCATCATAACAGGGAACACTGGAGCAAGACTTTGCAGGATTGAGGGGGGGGGGAGCAGGGTTCATTAGAACAGTGTTGCTGGGATAATTAATATCCCAGGAAAGTTAAAATAAAAAATAATAATAATATCACAAATCTGAAACTGAAACAGATTATGGTACTCTGTTTAACAAACCGATTTAAAGACATTAAAGATGAACTTTGGGGATTTTTGTTTTCGCAGTAAATAGCATTTTAGAAACTTTGTGTTTTCCGTGAGTTCAGAAACCAGGTGACCTGGTTGCTGACTCACCGTTTCCTCTGCCTTTCTGTAGCGTTAAGACAATTTATCTTTCCAGATAGTGTAAAGAAATCTTTGCATGATTCCATCTTTTGTAGGCACCTCTCAGATTTCAAAATTCATATACCAGCAATGTGTTTACAAGCCTTAATGGTCTGTAGTTTTTAAATTCATGAAGATTTCAGATCCACAACGTGGAGAAGAGACACTTTCAAACACAATCATAGATTTCTGGCTTATTTGTACATTTGCACATCTGTATACAGATGTGTACATTCTGTAGAACTCTTTCAAAACACATTCCTGTTAAAATCACTAACGTGGGTTTAATCTTTTAATCTGTGCCGGTGTAAACGAAATAGTTGATTGTGTGTTGCTGCTAATGTCTGCACAGTCTGCACAGCACTTTAAAAACCAAAAAGGTGTCTTTTTTTTTTTTTTTTAACAATATAATATAATTTTATAGTTGACAGAACAAGTTGCTGAAATCTTCAATTTTCTAGCAAGGTTTGGAATTCAGCCCAGCACACTATGGAGCGGTGGGGTCAGACAATGCCATAGCTTATATAACTGTAAGTACACAAATAACTTGTCTGCCATGCTACAACAGCGATAAATATGCCTTTTTAATGTCCATTCATGTCCTTGTTTCCGCAGCTCAGATAACGGTGACCAAGTAGCCCTGAACAACTTCATACAGGGCGTCCAGTTTGCACTCTTTGACATGTGCCAGTTTTTGATATTGCCGTTTCTGTGCAACTGTTGTGTTCCTTGTAAATGTTTTATTTAAAAACAATCTTCATTCCGTGTCTTGTAATGTAGGATTGCGACAAAGATCTGGGGATGTCTTACTGAATATACTGAACAGTTTTCTGATGAGTGAAATGTTTGGAAATTGCACAAAAACACAAAGTTAAACCAACAAAACTACATATTTTGTGGTTACAGATCTGCAATCCTCTCTCGTGTCATATTTGTTATGAAAACCATGAGCAATATGATAGCAGTGATATAAACCAGCCACTATTCTTGTAAATCTGGTTGATTAGCAGCCTGTGTGAGAATTATTGCACTTTGTATTGGAAAAGGGACAGAAAAATACTGACACTGCCATTTTGTACAACAGACTTAATTCATCCTCAGGGGGGCAGTAATGATGAGTGTATTAGTTCATAGGCCGTAGATCAGTTTAACCTGATTGGTGGTGGAGGTGTGTTCTGTTCATCAATATGATCTTTGGGAAATAAATCCATCAGTGTGGTCAGTATTTATTATGCAAAACTTTAAGGCTGTGTTTGATGCAGTGTTTACATCTAGGTCATCAGTAGATGTACTGTGTGTGTGTGTGTTTACCTTTCAGAGTAAGGCAATCTTTAGCAGGGTTTAAAGGGTCAGTTCACCCAAAGTACGAAAAACATGGCTTTTAATGATCAATAATTTGCAATTTATCTTGATAATCCAGTCCAATTTATTTATAAAGCACATTGAAAAAGAACAATAGTTGACCAAAGTGTTGTACAATCAAAGAAAACTATAAAACAACACAATAAAAACCAGTTAAAGACAGAAGGATAATAACCTTCATACTGAGTTAAAGCCAAGGAATAAAGAAGAGTTTTAAGAAATGTCACAAAGGAAGATGCACATTATAATATAGACCAAGGATGCATGTTTGAGAAGCTGCAACTAGCAAATTTATGATACTTGTCCTTGGAAAAATTAGTCGCCCTGGTTTTGAGGTATCCATCTTCTGACATCTCTGCCTCTACCCCTAATGCAACACAGTGAATGTTTTATTTATAATGCTCACAGCGTTGAAAAGTTGCATTTTTCAGCAGCAATGTCTTTTTCCGGCATCAGTGTCCCTGTCACATGATAACCCACAAGCCTTGTCGTAAATAGTGAATCATTCTGGAGTAATTGTCCCAATAAAAAAAGTAATTTTTCAATTCTCCACAAATTAAATTCTCTTCACCTCCACTGTTCTGGGCTGGAGGCGGAAATCTCAGAAGCAATATCTCCAAACCTGGAAAAGTAAAACCAAAACTTATCTGCATGGCTAGAAACCACCAGAGTTGAATGATTTTTATGTATAATTTGTGTGAACCGGCCCATTTCAATGTTGTTTTATCGTTCAAGCCAATTTGTCCAACCACCGTGTCACCTGTGTGTTCAAAGAGAGCTTTAACTAAGGAGAGTCTACATGATTTGCAGCGTTAACAGCAGCAGGTCTACCGCTGGGCCAACAAGTTATCAAGTAACAAGCTGAGTGGTATTTCTGACCACATGGAGGCCCTGATCCACTCAGTGCAGGTTAGCAGTGAATGGGAGTGACGTTCCGCTAATGTGGATATACATTTCAACAACAACAGTTTTTCTAAACATTTGTCAGGTTTCCAGTCTCTGTAGAGCAGCCAGCCTGCAGTCTTTGGCTTGGCTTCACTATAATACTGACGTGTCCAGTCATTAGTGAGCCTGCAGTTTGCTAGGCCTTCCCGCCCTGGTAACTTGATAGGCTTGTAAAGGGACTCCTGTATTTATGGTATTATTGCCCAGCAGGAAGTGGTAGGGTGGAGTGCTGGAGGCTTTTACACACAAACAAAACTCTAAATGTGTAGCTTTGCTTTGTTTTGCTCCATTAGCTTTAGCTGTGGCTTTGTTGTTTTTTTAATACGTGAACACAAACAGCTCCAACAGTACAGACGATATACAGAAGACGCAAAAACGTCTGACTTACATCTAAGATATGTGACGTACATAGTACATGACACACTCGAAGAGATAATTACACACTCACACAGAGAAAGAATGGAAAATAAATAATTACAAAATAAATTATAAACCTTAAAACTCAAAAAATGTCAGTTTGCCAATTTTCATGATTGCAACCTGTCACTTCTTTTAAGACAATATTTTTAAGTCCATGACCAGATATCAAAATCATCCATTTTATATTGATGCTTGCAGATTTGTTGATGAGTCATGTCCAGCAGTTTTGTCCTGGTAGATATCAATTACGTTCAGGTTAGCTTGAGTGTAAAATACACCTCATCATTTCAGCTGCATTAAGGTATTTCTGTGTAATCAGAGCAACAAGACACTGGACTTGTGTCGACAAAACACAGTAAAATGTGACAAAGGTTTGGTAAGCATTCCTATAGATGCCCAGTATTCATGTTAAATGATATATTTACCTGCCATTAGGCCCTGCAGTGGACATTAAATCCTTCTCTCACCCAGGCAAACAGCAGACACTCTGTGGCTTGACCCGGCCTTATGTCTATATTTTAGCTGCTTAACTACATTAGTTGGCCCCACTGGCTTGATGAGGCAGTTTCCTCAGCCGTCCAGCTGTCGTCCCTGCTTATCTAGCTCCATTAGTCTCACAAACAGCTACTAACTATATCCTGTCCTTGAATCCCTGTGTGTAATCAAGAAGACATTCTGTGTCAGCATCCTTAAACAACTTCAGTTATGTTCTCTGTTCTGGACGTGTTGTCCCCACTGTCCCATCACTCTCCTCCTCCTCACACATGATGGCTCGTAGCCACAGGGTGGCGCTAAAAGTTCACTTAAGTGAGTAACTAGTGAACGAGCATCATTTATACAGGCCATTGCCTTCAAACCTGCAGGTATGTGTCTCACAAGCATTGAATCCACTTTTTAATGTTTCACATGGACTTCAGATACAAAAACTTTTTTTTCATTTTAACATGTTGTAAGCAATGTCTCTGTACATATTGTAAATGTAATTGTTTGAACCATTTGCTATAACTACAGTAGAGTACAACAGGCTTTAATGTACTTACCAAAACATAAACACTGGAAATAGTTTTATGTGTTGAATGATCACCACAAAAGAAATCACTGCAAAAACAGAATCTTAAAAAAGTATTAACATAATGTTTGTACAGTAGAAGATTTCTTATTTTTAATCACTCTTAGTATTTAACATATTAAATAAAAATAAAAAGTGTATTCAGTTTGAAGTTTTGCTTTTTATAATAACAAATATACATTTTGGTGATATGTTATCTTATTCTTCTTTAGCCATTCAGTGCTAGAAGGCCCAGTTTGAGAGATACCACTTCATCATGGAAGCATTATACAAATGTCAGGATGTGGTTGTGTGCCTTCATGACATCTTACAAAATAAATCAAATGAATTAATCTAGACAGATTTAAAAAAAAAAAAACATTAATTAAGTTTGACAATTTGATGACAAAACATTAATATTAATTAAAAACATGACCTTTCGTGAAAGATTCTGTTGTCAAATGTCTGGATGTACTTTTGTTTAAGAAAAACAATCTAGCTACCAAACTGACCAAACATAATACAGTTTTAACAATATTAAAGTAATAATAAATCGTTCAAAATATTGAACATCTAAACAAACAGGCCTAAATAAAATGTGTAACGCAGACTTTACATTTGTTTTAAACACTCGTGACCTTTTTACTGGTCACTGCTGGGAAGAATTTGAACATTTTGATTTATATCATGTGGAATTTACCTGAATATAGAGAAACCTAAATCACGTGATTATTCCTTTAACTCCGTGTTTCTGACTTTCATACGAAAATGTGCATAACACCCTTGTCATGACGTCACCCCGCAGCCGTTTTCCCCGGAGAGGGCGTGGCTTGCTGACGCATTGCGGCTCCCTCCCCGGTGCGTAAACGAAGCGGAGAGGCACGGCTGCGCGTGAATGTATCTTTACTTGTGTGCGCGTGTGTGTGTGTGTGTACGCGCGCACGGCAATGGCTCACCTAGCGGCGGCGGCGGCAGTCTGCATGAGGGCTCGAGCCGGAGCTGAAGCATCCAGGCCGAACTGCGCAGAGATGCGGCGCAGGTAGACGCGACATGCGGACACGCCGCCTCACCTCCTCGCTGATATCATGGTGAAAAACGCCGTAAAGATCATTTCTGTGTTTGTTTTGAAATGGCGGCGCTGAAGTCGAGGTGAGCAGCCCCGTTGCTCGGTCCGCTTCTCCTGCCGGAGGAGTGCGCACTTTTTTGTCGCTGTTTTTTTTTTTTTTTTTTTTTTCCAGGGCAAGCGGCCAACACAGATCAATACCGCTTTTTGTTCTTTTTCTTCTATCGATTATTGTGCGAGGAATCATGACGACGGGACAGGACGAAAGCTCAGTCCGCGTGGCACTGAGGTAAGTCACTAAAACGTCTTTTAGTTTTCCATCACCGGGTAAATGCGTAGCTGTGTCTTAATTGCCCGGTGCCACCTGTCAGTCAGTGCCGCGGGCCTAGCAAACACCTGCAGCTCAACAGCAGCGTTTGTCACACACACACACACACACACACACACACACACACACACAGTATCTATAAATGATCAGCCTCATTTCATTTTAAGCACGGTGACCCAGTTCCAGCCGGGGATCTCTTGATGCTGCTGCCGGCTTTCCAGCACAGATTGTCGGTTGTGTTTGTGGTTCACCTCCGCTGGGGGTTCACAGTTTCCCCACAGTGTGATGATGCACGGTGTGTTTCCTGTGACCGGGACGTAGCAGCATCACACCCGTTGCACAGGTGCACACACATGGGACACACTCTGGCATGCACGAGGAGGGATGATATCATCTATTGTAGCTGCTGAGCTTTCAGAGGGGGGGGTGGGGGGGGGAGACAAACAGCCTGTGTGTCTCCAGAAGCCTGGCCTCTCCTCAAAGCCTCCAGCAGAGAGACAGTTAATCGATGAAAGCAGAGCTTCAGTGACAGCCAGGTTTGAAGGGGAGGACAGTGGAGCGTTCAGCGCAGCTCCTGTCAAGTCTGCTCTTTGTTTGCACTGTGTTTCAGCAGCCCAGTCAAGGCTCCAGTGATTCAGTCTATTCAGACCTGTTTCCAGACAGAATCGGGCTCCTTTCCCTCTCAAGCACATACACTTCATGTGCTGTTGTGCTGAAGCAGGCCGCTCCCACCCAGCTGGTGAGGTGGCACAGTGACAGTGGCTTACTGGGAGACCAGTGTCTCTCTCTCCTGTGGCTCTAATCCGAGGCCTTTCAGAGGCCGTCTGATCGTTATGAAATGATAGATAATGGCTGTATTGTTGGATGCTTCCCTTTCCTCTGTGTCCGTGTGTTTTCCATGCAATGTCCATGCTTTGTTGTTACTTGCTCGCAAAAGTGCATCATCATTGTGTGTGTGTGTGTGTGTGTGTGTGTGTGTGTGTGTGTGTGTGTGTGGAGGATGTTTGTGCAGAGCTTCCTGATTCCATGTTCAGTTTGGGAGGGGAAGATCCACATCTTGATGCTGTTGGTGGGTTTGTTTTGTCCCCAAATATGTTGCTTCTGACATTAGTTGATGTGGCATCATGCTAAGACATTCATCCAGCAGAGGAAAATGTTCAAGCGAGTAAAGATTTTATTAGTAAATGCCATGTTTTAATGAAAATGAAATAATGTCAGTGTATTTTTTTTTTTAGGAAAGTTGTGTGAAATCACCAGGCTGCTTGAAGCCGGAGCAGAGTAGAACATGCAGGTTGAGGGAAAGTGAGTAAAACCAAAGTGAGGGTAGAAAAACAACCAGAGCAATAACAACACCTGTACTGATGTAGCACTATACAATACAATTGCCCGACGCTGAGACTGCTGTGGTGTTGTTTTACTGGATCTGGATCAACAAGACCATGAACTATAGCCTCAAAACAGACCATAGAGCTGAATGAACGCCAGTCTAATACAGAGTCTCAAATGTCATAACTCCTAATGTCAGTGTGAAGCAACATAATTGACATATTAGCCAGTTTTCTACTCTATTTCTGGTGCAGGATGTTTGCCTTGACGGTAAATTGCAAAACAAATTATGGCCACTAACTAAAAACAAAAATACATGCTCGTTTAAAGTGGATATAAGTATAAGTGTTTATAAAGAGTCTTTCTACGAGCATGCAAATTACAGTAAAAGTGTCTTGTGTTCTGGTTCCAGGAGCTAAAATTACAGCCCTGATTTTAGTCGTGTGTGAAACCAGTTCTTTTTCTAAAACATACCCAGAAAAGTTCATCTGTCTTAATAAAACATTTTGGGCCATTTTAGGCTTTAGACCTCTACTAATAATCTACCATTTTGAAGCATTCAGGATATAATGATGCCTGTAAAACCAGCGTTGTAATTAGTACGATGGTGTTTACACATCTGCCCCCCCTCCCCCCACCGCTCTTATGACACCCAGGCCTAGTGATGGCTTTGCAGCGGCATGTTGTAACTGCTGCCAACTGGCAAAATAGTTTGTCAAGACTGTTGACAAGTCTCACCGTGCACGTGCTCAACCAGTTCGTTCTCCCAGCTGCTGCAAATCCAGCTAGCTCCAGTGTATTTGGGTGTGCTCACTCCTCACTACGCAGGAGAAGGTGTGTGTGTGTGTGTGTGTGTGTGTGTGTTGAGCTTATCTTGGTGACCAGTGCATTTGAATCCATATTGCTTGATCCCAGATTGCGTACTACCTCAAACAGGGTTGCATAAGGCCCGAGGGGTCCACTTGAGGTTTAAGTCGTTAACTTATCTCAACAGAGGCGGTCCTGTTCTTTCAAACATCCACAAAGAAACACAAAGCTCAAAACATTAGCTTTCAACGTGCAGTTGAGTCCATAGTATGTGAGTTCACCCCCACCCCCCCCCCCCCCCCCCCCTGGCTGCGGTGGATAGATTGTACTGTAGTCGGCTTATTTGCACAGTGCGAGACGTCACAATAGTTTGTCTTAAACGAGAGGTGTACATTGAGGGGAAGGGCTCAGGTGGAGCTGCGGACTTGTTGAACCTGCCTGCTGGGGCGATTACTGCAGAACAACAAACAGAAAGCTGCTATCATTTATTTTGCGAAGCGGTGATCAAAGCGTGGGGGAGTGACTGTGTGCTGCAGTGTAGCTGCTGCTGCCTAGATCCTTAACCGCTCAATAACGCGAAGTAGTCTCTTTCTGTCTCTCTTCCCCTGTAAGGACACTGTTGGTTGTTGATGCTCAGCTGAAGGGCGCAACAATGACGATAATGAAATTAAATAGGTCCCTAAACCTCTTAAGGCTTAAGTTACAGGCGTACTTTAATGTAATGACACGGAGGCATGCGGCAACTGGTATAAGTGGCTGAGTCTAAGCCCCAGTTTGTAGCATGTGGTAGAAAAAGCTTGTTAAAATGAGCTGCACGATTAGAGCAGATATCTACTATTACTTAATGACCAGATCAGGCTTTAACTCGCATGACGAGAGACAACAGCTGACGATAGCTGGGGGGGGGGGGTTTAGAGAGGACCCCCCTGCCACCCCCACCCCAAAGAAGTCATGAATTGTGTATTTTAAAGCAGATATAAGGATCAGATATAAGAGTAGGATACTATTCTATTACCGTTTGAGCAGAAAGCACCAGTAACATGGGCAGAGCCAGCAGAGGACTGGCAGGGGACCAGCGGGAGCTCAGATATGTGACGTTCAGATGCGTGTTCGTTACCCATGGCATCGCCACGCAAACACAAAAGCCCCGTCGGGTCTAAAGCCTCTCCAGACCTCGTGCTTTGTTCTCATCCACTGAGCCAAGCCAGTCTGTCAGGAGTTAGCCGCTGACCCACGGTCCTGGTCTCGGGCTGTTCTCTATGTCCTCACATTGTTGTAACTATTAGCCTGGTGTAATATTTATACCCATCACACTGGGAGCTTCTTTAAGCTAAATACTTTGTGTTAAACACCTGCTGATGGTATGGCTGGGGGCGTGCACTCTGCCAGTCCATATGAAACACAATACACACAATAACTGTTTCATGACTGCTTTTCTTCTTGTCTTGTGTGACAGTAAAGGGAATATCTGGATTCTGTCCAAGACAAGCAATTTTAAAGACACCTTTCGGATTCAGGAAATTTATAAGTAGAGACAATAATTGGCAGATTAATCGATAACAAATGTATCCTGCACGTGGTAAAATGAAAAAAAAGATCCCTCAAAGTTGAGCATGTAGACAAGAAAATGATGCAGTTCTTTAAAACCTTTTACTGCTCTTGAAGACCGACTGACAGATTACTGTATTGTGGGGCTGCCTCCTAACAATCGATGACTCCTGTCTAATTTGAGGTTGATCAGTCTGATGTTGTTTGGTGTCGCGTCATTGAACAGCACAGGCAGCCATCTTGAGGCCTTGAATGACAGCCTCTCTGGGTACAGAGTGTTGATGGAAGGGGATCAGTTGCAATAGATAGCAGGAACAACTGTTCAAGGTTGTTTTTATGTGGATTGACAACCTCACCAACCCAGATTATTTAAAACATCAGTCCAAACTGTGAAAGGTAAGGCTTAGCTCCACTGCGTTGTCAATAATAGTGGATTTTCTTCTGTTAAAATCCTCCACGCTGCCTCCGGGGAGTCTGGGTTAGTCTTTGTACTTTGTTGGTCTTGACTGTCTTCGTGCTCGCATCCACATTCTTTTATTAGAGAAATGGCCCGAGGGGAGCTCGCATCGTGCTGTATTTCTTCTCTGCACATGCCACTTGTCTTTTTAAGCGTTAGCCAAAGTGTTAAAGTGTTAGCCAAGTTACCCAGACGGAAGCTATGAATAACACCTACTTTGCCTGCAGCACTGGTTTAAGGAGGAGTGTGTGTTTCCAACAAGGGAGCCGGAGCTCAGCAGAGGCCGGCTTCGAATAGACTCGGCTCATTACAGTTTAAGATAAACTGACCTTCCACCACTTTGTGCTTTATGGTGCTGTAAGTAGTTCACTCAGGCTGCCGGACAGTATTATTTTATAGTGACGCCGTTAGAGTTGTGATAGACTGACAGTTAATGCAACAGTTAACTAATCTCACAAGTTAGTCTGTACAATGTGCTGAGCTTGAGGCTGTTTTCCCAACCATCAGTCCAAAACCCAAAGATATTGATTTCCTGTGAGCGAGTTACTTGCTTCAGCTCTAATCTCTGCATTTACAAACTCAACGTCACTTAAAGATGCGTAGCATTTTCTGCTTCTCAAATGTGAAAAGTTGCCACTTTTTTGTGTTTTATATCTTTGTAAATGGGACATGTTTGGGCTTTAGACTGTTGGTCAGACAAAACAAGCAGTTGCCGGGGTCTCCGGGGCAACTTTTTACAGATTAAACTATTAATCCAAAAAAGAATTGATAGATTTTTCATAATGAATGTAATCATTAGTTGCAGCCCTACAAACACCCCAAATAAAGTTCTGCGGCAGGACTGTAGACGTCCTTCTATTATCAGATATTCAGATGATCTTCAGTAACTGACTTTGTGCCCTGCACTCAGTAACTCAGTAATCTGAAACATTTCCAGTGTTCGGCCGTCATGACCCTCTTTCTAGACAGCAGGCTCTTCCCTTCCAGGACGACACTAAGCATAGCCTACACTTAAACTCAACTTGCCCCAAAATAGACTCCCGAACTGGCCGCAGCGCTGCTGAAAGACCTCAGTTATCTATACCGCAACCTCTCAGGAGTCAGCGCATTTCTTCCAGGCGTATCTGCAGCGATGCAGAGAGCCTTCAACTGTGGAGCCGCACGCACAACATGTGGACACGTTTATGACAAGGACTGGACCCCCCAACCCCACCCCCTCCTTATGAAACAAGCTGGCCATGCAGAATAAAGTGGATGTAATTATAGAGTACCTTACATGGACACCACACCCATGCAAATATGTTGTTCTCTCTGCTGCTGCCTTTGTTTTTCCTCCGCTGCACTTCCTTCTTTTTTTTTGTTTTGTGTCATTTTCTTTTCACTCCGTCTGTGTTGTCAGCCTTTTTCCTCACTGTACAGATCAGTCCAGTTAAGGGCTCAGCTAAAATGGGTGACGTCTAAATGTGGAACTGGTGCCACAAATAGGATGTGGATGTGTAACTTAACTTCCATCATCAAACTGCCAGCAGAACATCACAAATAGGCCTCAGACGGGCACAAATAGCTCTGTTTGCATTGTGAGCTGCCACCTTGTTATTTATGTCAAGAGGCTGTCTCTGCAGTTAATAGGTGGGGATGTATTTTCTCTGTAAAGTGAGCTGGTCTTCATGAATCAGGCTGTGATATTTGAGGTTATATCTGTGATATCTCCGACGTCACTGGCCTGATTTGGGTTGTTCATCTTTAAACTGTCAGGTTATTAAAAATGTTGGATTGGCCTAATGGAGGTGGTATAATAAAAAGGTTGTACTCTCATGTAACCTCTCCGATGGGGCAGCAACAACAGTTATTACTGATCAACAGTCCAAAACCCAAACATTTACAGTGATGAGGATACAGAGAAAAGTGGAAAAAATTCATACAGTTCATGAGCAAATATTTAGCATTTTTTGCTTAATAAATATACAAAAGTGTTACTGATTACTTTTCTGTCAATTCTTCTTCTTCTTGTTTCAGTGCTCATCTTAGATACCACTGGCTCAGCTTTAATGAAACGTGGAGAAATGAGCCTTACTGGCATTATGTTGTAATGTATAAAACATTACACGCTGGATGGACAGATGAAAATTTACTTTCATCGTTTTAGTAACGACAATGATTAGATGATTAATCAGTTAGTCAATCGACAGCTGATTAATTGGCAACTATTTTGTTAATTGGTTAATTGTTTCAGTTACTTTTTGTCATATCTGAGGATTTGTGGTGTGTTTGTTGTCCTAATATGAGAGTAAACTGTATATCTTTGTGTTTTGGACAAAGTAAGGCATTTGAAGATGTCACCCTGAACCTTTCTGACATGATAGACAAAACGATGTGAAATAATCGCCGCTTGACAGGTGGCCCTTGTTTTGATATTGATGAAACTTGAAGGGGTGATGCATCTCAACACTAACTGACCTGCATCATTTGTGGAGGACAACATTTTGAGATCTGTGTGGCAACAACACAACACACACCTGTCACACCTGTCGTACAGTGAGGTCGTCGGACGTCTTCCTTCCTGTGTCCGACGGTCTTGCACCTAAAAAGCAGGCGTGGATTAAAAAACGGTGCTGAAGGCAGCATATGCAAATGAACCTCCACCACCTGCTGGCGTCATGTAGCAGCTGTCTGAATCTGCATATTCATGAGGTGTTGGTAATTTGAATTTTGCTGCAGGTGTGAACACTCAACGTGGGTGGTGTCTTTGTTAAACGTCGCAGTGTTGATTGGCCAGCCGCCGGCAAGTAATGGCAAAAAAATAGAATCATGTATCTGACAGAGATGCAAATAGTTAACTGTGGAGCCAAACTGACTTCCACTCGACCTCCAACGCCATGTTTACCTAACCTATTATCTGCTATCTGGCTGCCTTGAAAGCTGCACATGGCGGCAGGCTGATGTGTCCCACACATACACTTGCTTTTGTGTTGCTGGCCTGTGGTTGACACAGAGATGGGACTCCTGTGTCAACACCACATGGTTGAATGACACTGCAGTCCAATCCTGACTCTGCCATGCGGGCAGTGAAGTGGAATTTTACACACCGTTATTATTTTTCTTTGGTAAATTCGATGATATCAGTGGTGTTTGACTGAAAAACAGGTGTGTGGTATTTGCAGCCGAATCAAGGAGTGACTGAAATGGGTTTTTGTATTTGCAGTAAAATTTGTGCAATTTATTTTACATCTTTAATATTTCTCCTTTCCAAAAAACAATCATTTTTGTGAGTTTGGGAAAGCTTCTACTTCTTCAACAGCATTTTAACGATTTGTGACACCAAAACTTACCCGACCCATCTGGTCTGTTGCTTGTTCTTTAGGCTTTTAAATGCTCAAGAAGTGTTTTAAGGGTCTGACCATGAACCTCAACGTCCCCAGTTCCCATCCGGCTTCCCGTCTCTCTCGCCACTCATTTACTGTCATCTCTTTAGTGTGGGCTAACTAATAAAAAAAAGTAATTTAATGTAGACTGTGTTTCTGTAGCTATCCCTGTATTGAATATTGGTACTGAATGATACAGTTAGCTGATTGCTAACCTGATATATAGGTAACAGACGGACGTGTTACTGCTACTAGAGGACGTCATACACCTGAAACACCTGACCTAATGTCACGTGAAGACCAGCTCTAGTTTTGGACTGCAGTGCTGGCTATGCATTTTATGAAAATATACTTTTACAATATGTTTAAAAATCATACTTTTTTGTTCAACAAACACATATATCAAGACCAATATCAGACCTGGATGCCTTCGTGTAAACGTGTCTTCTCTGCTAGCCGGTATTTGTACGCTACCCGTCTCCACGTCCGTATAGTTAAATATCTTTATGCAAAATCAAACAGCCTGAGAAGACGGGTTTGTGATAATAAAGATGTTTCTGATATTTAATTATTCTGCAGCTGGGACATTTCACAGCGAACTGCAGAGAAACAGTATGATTTGACTCTTTGTCGCAAATATCTGCAAACTTTCAAGTAACAAATCCAATTGGCTTTAATTTACATCCTGGCTCATTTGTATTTGGACGGTCAGTATGACTCTATATCTGAAAATAAAACAAATACTATGTAAATCAAGTTTCTCTTTTAAGAAAATGAACCTTTTTAGTTGTGGAAGTGAGCAAGTGTTATACAGTTAACCTGAATTAACAGCTGCTTTCTGGTGGTTAGCTAGTTATCGTCAGGCTAATTTAACAGAGCAGCCAGTGCTAATGACAACATGCCACGAGCTGGCATTATTAAGAATTAGATACGAGTGGCGTTGGATGTTTAGAAGCACAATCCGCTGTTTCCCACCAAAAGATATTTTTCTCCACCTGACAGCCGTGTTTTGAAAATTGTGCCGTTTAGAGGAATAAAGGGGTCGTGTTCCCTGCAACGCTGACCCCAGCGCGCCTGCCAGTTTTTCCTCATCATGTTGACAGCTACAGATGATCCCTTGCTGACACCTCCTGTTGCCTAACCTTTCCCTCCCCTCCCCGCCCCTGATGATGATGATGGGGTGGTCTGCTCCCTGACCCTTGACCTGCAGGAAGCAGCAAAGCCGTTATCAGCGTGCCACGGGGACTTGGCGCAGCCTTGTTTGTTTTTGAAAGGCACATTTTCCAAAAGGCTCACAAGCTGGAGGATCAGCGGGATCAGCGGGATCTCCGTGCATACCCAAAGCTTTATTAGACGAAGATGAACTCAGGTCAGCGGCGGGGAAGAGTCGGCCTCCATGAACCTGGTGTGCAGATTATAAAACGCAGGCGTTGTGGCCTGGCAGTGGCCTGGGTGTCTTGTTTGTGCCAGCTCTGGCCTCGCGTGAAAATACGTGATGAACTTGTCGTCTGTGCTGTTGCTCTGTAACACACCTCGCGACGAGTTCCTGGAGGTAAAACCATTTTCAAAATGAGCTGCACATTGCTCTGGTTAGTAATCAGGAGGTGGACAACTGAGCCGAGGAGACCTGTGGTTACAGCTTTGTTAAATAACAGTAAAACAAACACATTTCTATCTCATGTCGATGAATATAAACATTTGTTTTTCTTAAATGTTGTCGAAACATCAGCAGCTGTATGATTCATATAAGATACAGTCTGTATTGATTTAAATCAGGAAATATCTGATTAAAGAATAAGTAAAGATCTATTGGAGGCCATTTTTATTTACTTACTGTCAGTAAATTTTGTGTCTCAGGTCCTTGACAGCAAGTCAAGTCGTACGTCTTTACTAAGCGAATTGCAGGTCAAGATTCAGGTCTTTCACAAGACCATTAAATGACACATCGGTACACATTTTCCTTTCAAAGCTGTGTTGATGCTGTTTTTGTTACTTGGCTTGATAACTTCATACTCGTCGCAGTTGGATTTATTTATTATTCCGCGACTGTACCTGCAGGTCAGGAAGTAAAGCCTTTTTATTAAGTCCAGTCTCGCAGCCGTCAAGTCCGAGTCAAGTCTCAAGTCCTCATTTTAGTGGCTTCAGCTCTGTTCAGGGGAAGCTTGCTAGTGAGGTTTGATATGAGGATATAAAATACATAATATAAAATATCCCTCTTCTCTTGAGTTGTCAGTTGGGGTGTCTGGTAATAAGGGTGTAAATGTTAAACTCTTTTTCTCTAATATTGTATTTCTGTGCAGGAATGTTCTGGTTTCATCTCTTAAGCTTTGCAGGAAGGATTTGAGTTTAGTCTCCTCAGAGTAGAACGAGCTGTTACCTGTTTAAGGATGAGGCTGTGCACTCATGTCAGATTTAGAAGTCTGTTGTCAAAACAACCTTTGTTTGTGTTGAAGTGATTAGAATTAAATTCAGATGTTTGACAGTTTGTGTGTCTTTCCTGTCTGAATTGAGGGATTGAAGGTTTTGTATGATACCTGCACAACTGATTTTGAGCTACGCATTTGTCAGCTTCCATAAAAATGTCTTATTTTTAGCACTTGTTATTTGAAAATGGTTTGTAATTTAATAAGTAATAATGAAGTTTGACTTAAAATGTAGTCGCTGTGCTGAATTACAGCTACTGACTCACTGATGTCCCTTTTTACAAAACTGGATTTAATGAATGCAGCAGCGGCGCTGAAGAAGGTCTTGGAACTTGACCTGAGGCTAACTCTCTCTTCCGACTCCACTTTGGGCTAATTAATATTTCATATCCTCTAAACACCAGTTGGATTTTTAACCCAGACTGCGTTTGAGGCTTTGTGAAATTAACAACCAAAGCCTGGTGAAAAGAGGTGAAATTATCCCTGTGGGTAAAGAATAATTATATGATGCTCCTGCTTCAGTCACGAGGACGGAGGCACAGAGAAAATGTTGGCAGTGAATGAACCTCCTCCTGAAGTCTTTGACGGGTGGCAGGATGCTGAGCGAGTTTGTCTCTGCCCCTCCTCCTGGCGTCTTTTAGTCGGCCAGACCAGCGAAATATCCTGCTGGGATCGGATTATGACTTTAATTCTTGGCTTCCATTATCGGTCACCATGGCAACCCCATCCTTTATGTCACGCAGAGCACAGGCTGTTTCAGTGCGGCACAGACATAAAGACATATTAGTACAGTATTAAGGGCGTATCGGATCTCCACAGATATGAAAGTTAAAGCTTTAGTCCGTGATGGATTTGTGTTTGACCGTGGCACAGATCGCATTGTGCTCGTGGTTTTCGTGCGGCTCTTCTGTGGCCTGGTGGTCGGTGAAAGTAGACGGTGCTCTGAGCTCTTTGTCTGGTGCAGTAGGTGGTCCTGTCTGGCTGAATGGGCAGAGCATGAAACCACTTCTAGGAGGGTTTTTGATACTAAAAATGTACCTCCTCATTGTACTGAAAGGCCCCTTTCTTCTTTTTAAAGCATCCACCAAAGCTGCAGAGGATCTTGCTGATGGGTCTTTCTTTCTTTTTCGTTTCTTTTTTAATTTTTCCTGCCAGGCAGTTTAGTTTGAGGCTGTAGCCAATCTGCAGTAGTCAGCAAACACGCTGTGAAAACCAGGACTGTATATTCATATCCACTTCTGTGTATTAATGTGCTGCCTCACTCGCCTCAAAATACACACAGGCTTTAAGTATTTCACAGTTCCCCAGATATCATCCAGCTCCCACAGTGTTAAGTCCTTCTCTTTAAACCTGCACACGCCCCCCCCCCTTTGACATACACCCCCAGCTCAGCTCTGTCGCACTAATCCCCATTCTGCAGAGCTGATTTCTTCATGTATGTGTAATATGCAACCGCTGCCAGCATGCAGTGTCTTTGTAGGATGGCAGTAGGAGTAGAGTATAGTACATTGTAGTGCAGTTAAAGTATGATGGTAACAGTTCCTCATTAGTTTGTGTTGTGTGTAAATGCAGTGTTTAAAATGAATGACAAAGATAGTAACGAACTGCAGTGAAACATTTTTCATTTATTAATTATAGAAAATGTTTTATTCACCAGGAAAAGTAGTTTAATAAACAGTAGACTTGTATACATCCACAGAAGCCTCAATGTGACAGTGCTGGATATAAAAGTGAAATGGAGTAATGTTACCCACATACTGTACTGGAAGCACAGCGTGCTGTAAAGATTTTTGCCTGAGAAATACTGTCTGACTACAAGTTGGAGGTACTGCTCCTCCAGTTAATGCAGCTTTTTCAGTAGTTTCATATGGCAGACTGTCCTTCACAAACAGTGATGTGGTCAGTGTCATTTCTCTGGTTTTGGACCTCCTGTGGTGTGTGAAAGTCCTTTTGTGATGTCGCCTTACACGCAAGTTGTATTTTCAAGTACTTTAAGTGGTCTGACCCACGGCCCCAAGGACAGATTGGTTTGCCATTGTAGGACAGTGATTGACAGGAAGATTAAGACAACCAACAGCAAAGAGCTGCAAAGGCAATTAAGAACACGTTCCTGTAATTTGCGACTCACCTGACCAGTTCTGAATCGTCCTGATGTGTTAACCCCACCCCTTCTGGCACATGATGCCTTGTTAAACATTGTTTTCTGGTGGTGAGAAAGGAAACGGACGAAGAGAGCGATCAGCTGCCCTATCACGCACTTTCTCTCTTTATTACCTTGTCTTTCTTCTGCATATGCTCTTCCTCTCTGACCTTCACACCTTGTCTCCTCTGTGAAGGACGGCGAGACGTTAACGCCTGAAGTCGAGCGGGCAGGTGACATCATCCCGAGCAGCCGCACCGCTGCTCTCAGCAAACCTCCACATAAAGATCAGGCCTGTCTACTCTCCGGTCTGCAGAGACCTCTGGGAGTGGAGCTTTTGTGTGCGTGGCTTTGATTTTTTTTTTGGCTGCGAGTGCACGAACAAAGGTTGCTGTGAATCTTTTCTTCTCTGTATCTCCGCAGTATTCAGGCTCTCTGCAGTACTGTGAAAAAACTACGCCTTCATGAAGTTAGTGTCTATCATAGTACTGTGATGGTATTTCATGCGTATGATGATTTAATTCATTTTCCTTAAACATTTAATGTTCACAGAAGCAGAATTGTGCCATAAAAAAAAGCAGAAGAAATACAAATACCTCTAAAGTAATGACAGGCTTGACACAATCCTAAAGATATCTGGGTTTCCAGAGTTTCCTGACTGCTAATAGTTTCTTGAAATACTTTTTTTCTGTCTGCATGGATTCCATCTTTTTTATTTTAGTAATTTGCTGACAGCTGTAGGTGAAGCACACACCTCTTCATCCTTCACCCCTCCCATGCACTGATGTGCGGCACCCGTAATGATTTATTGAGAGCAGTGAGGAGGTTGGAGGAGTTGGGGGGGCGGGGGGGGCGTGGTGGCAGGTTTGGGCGTGCTCCGGTGTTCACAGCTGAACCAACAGCTCAGAAAGAAGCAGTGAACGGGAACAGGAAGTTTTAGGAAGTAAACAGCCGTGTTTTGACGGACGTTTCTGGACAGACTTGAACCCAAACTGGTTAAATATAAAGCGTCAAATGTCTGTGTTAGTTGTTTCGGACCCTCTGCGTTTTGTATCTTGACTCTACTGGCTAACCGATAGCCAGACATCAGGTCTGTGCCACAGAGACGTCGTGACCCCCGACCCTGACCCTCATCTGAACTCTGACCTCGACTCCCCCACTAACGCTCCAAATCCATCGGCCCTAAAATAGACGAGTCACCACAACTGTTTTTTATGGCTGGTGTCGATACAGCGTGGCTCAGTTTACTGTGCATTTTACAGATTGGACCACATTGACATCCATTTCCCCTTTGAACATAGTATTACTCACTTGTATTTTTACAAAATATCTACTTACTTCCCGCTAATGAGCTGGCCATGAGGCCTTATGTAGTGTTTTGGCAGGAATATTCTTCAGATTTTCCTCAAATGTGTCTCTCTTTGTTTAAATTACCACATTTTGTAAAACAATATATGTTTATACCACGCTGATACAACACAGTACATCTGAAAGTCGGCCATGTAATTGCCAGCTCTTATTTTCTTTAAGCTAAATCTCCTCCAAAAACCTGATGGCACCAGCAGGAAGTCTCATTGTTTACATGCAGATGAAAAGAGAATAAATTTGGGAAACGCCGCCTGAGTCCCGGGTGTGAAAGTACTGTGGGAAAGTGTTGAAACAGACAGGATTACACACCCAATTAGTGAGCTAAATTGTCTGAAACAAAGACCCCCCCCTTGTGGTTGCTGGAAAGGATTAGATTTCTAGAAGTCTCTCACAGGCCGAGGAAACATGGAATTTGGTTGAAAATGGTGAATTTGACATGGAAGCTAATTGATTTTCTGACTGGGATCACGTTTATTGTTCATTAAACGGCGCCGTGAGGTCCAAACAATAGAACACGAGCCGAGAAGGATTACAGAGGAGATTTGTTTTGTTTCTCCGTGTACTCTCGTTCAAAGAGGGTTTGTATCCTGAGGAAGCTCAGGACTGCTGTGTGTTGTTAATCACAGAAAGGTCCGGAGTTTCCCCGACAGGAAACTGTTAAACTGAGGGGGTAACACATCTTCTCTCATGATCAATTTAATATTTGCCTTTTTTTTCTTTTTTTTATATAATGTAATTTATATTAACAATATTAGTAGAGGGGATATTTGATTCAGGTGAGGTATAAAACACTGTGGGAAACCAGGTTTTAACCAGATTAGTATCATAAATATAAAAAGATGGTGATTGACATGCCTAGACTTAAGACTTCTAAGTCATATAACGTGACTTTGGTGAGCCGTGCACCTAATTTACTTAAACCTAAAGCTTATTTTCTTCCAAACTCGACTTCTAACGTTGGTTAAAACTAGCTAACCCAAGCAAAACTACCCCCGGGGACTGTCGGTGTCCATTAATACTGAAGCAGCTTCTTGGCGTGCTGAGTTGGCTCCGTCTCTTCTTCTCCTTGTCTCACATGATTTGTTATGCTCATATGTTTATATTTTCCCATGCAGCTTTTTAGGCCGGCCCGGGGAAAACCTTCACATGAAAGTGTAATGATACGAGTGCAACGGAAGAATGAACCTAAATTCCTCGATGACCAACATTACGAGGAGTCGAGTTTCAGAGATACGGCAGCCTGGAAGTGAATATAACAGCAGATACGACAGGTTTTTAAGGCGGTATCTTCCGTCTGTGTGTATGTAGTTATTTGCGGACCCGTCATGACCTCCAGGCAGGACATTACCTCTCCTCCCTCGCCTCCGTCCAGACGTGTAATCCTGCAGCCTGGTCGTCGCTGTCAGCGCTGCGATCCAGTGTCACGCAGACGGACACAATGGCCGCACTGTACTCCCCTCACAGCATTGTTCTGCCCTGAACTTGGAGGCACAATGAGGCCCTTATCCACTCAGGACAGGGAGACCGGCAGGGCCCGCTGTCAGGTGCTTTTCTTCCGAGCTTGTTTATGAGCTGAACTCATGAGGAGAGTTTGAGAGGACAGAGCGAGTTGTCGTTGGGTTGCATGAATCGGTTCCTGATGAGATGGTACAACAGCAAAGTCGTGGTACTTTAGGTTCAGGATTGAGAACCGCGACGTTAGAGTGTGTTTGTGTGATGAAGCACGGTACATCAAAGTAACGATTCGGTCCCTGCAGACATTTTCCGTCTCTAAATAACTCTGAGGAACGTCTGAGTGGCCTGAAACATCACTTTGATGAAATGACTCAATAAACGTCTTGAATGTAAGAACAGAGTGCAGACGCTGAGCTTCTCAATCTACCTGCATAAGAAATGATGGAGGTGTTTTTCTGCTATAAAGAGACTTTTCGCTCGGGGTAAATAATAATAATATCATTACAAATAGTTTTCCAATATAAGTGTATATCACAAGATGACACGTTAAAAAATGATGTTATGCTTTACATCAGTCAAACCTATCAAACTTCAATAAATCAGTTTGCTTGAAATCATTAATTTAAACAACAAAATAGTGTCAAATGAAAACGAGTTGAGTCGAGTTTTGAGTTTTAAGAGTTAAGAGAGGATCGGACGGTGAAGTTGGACACTCGTCTCAGGTTTTCACTGTCTCCCCGTCTCTCTCGTCCCCTCGTCCTCCTCTCTCACTTGCACATTAAACTAGTTCATCCCGACCAGATTTCAGTTGGCCAACATTCAGGATTACTGACGTTCAGCGTTTCAGCTTTGTGAGACTAAAGCAGAACATATTAACCCAGCTGGCAGGTTTTATGGGACAAAGTACTGGGTCAGAGTAGGATGTTGACCCCCCCTCACATCTGCGGCAGATGAAAACGTATGAAATGACAAAACACGTTCAGTGTGTTGCTGTGATTCAAGATGGTCACAGTGACATTTGCCTGTGACACAAGAAGCAGAGAAATAAGACTTTGTGGAGCTCTTTACGTCCACAGGAGGCTTGTTGAATGTGTCCCTAATGGCCGGGTGCCAAACATTTGCTAATGCAGCGTTATAATCACCATGCGTGAACAAACTGTGTCTCCAGCTCACTGCGTACTGAAGCAGCTCCATGATTGCTTACTGAACTCATTCAGCAGCGTGGTGAGAAAGACTGTGATTCACAGGTTTGATCCCCACAGTAACCACTGCACTCAGCAGCAGCTGCAGTAGCTGTGCATCCTGTTAATGTGCCCTTGAGCATAAAAAGGAGACACTCTACCTGCTCTGTGTGAATTGTTCAAAACTAGACTGTAATGTTGTTGGTAAGACCTGTTTATATTCCCCACCAAACCCCCTGTTATTTTTTAATGTGTTTTAAAAGCCCTTTGTTGTATGTAAATGAGCAATAATGTCATAATGCTGCACAGTTGCTTCTGTAGTTTTCTTTTAGTTTGATTATGCATTCAGCGTATGAACTAAAGTTTTTGTCAATGTTCTCCTTTTTTATTTTGTTGAATTATTTATAATTAAATTGCATATAGACAAATAAAAGATGGTTATTTGGCTCAGTGGTTGTGGGCTGTGTGATGCCAACAGTGTCTCCTACTTTAGGCTGCATTCTTCTTGCCCAGATTGAATTAACATATAACATATTAACATAAGCTCTCGCAAATGAGTTAAGGAACCTTTTTAAAGGGGGCAGTAGTGGTGTTTTATAACAAAAGGGTGTTTTTAAATGTTTCAAATTATCAGTAATGAACAAATAGTTGAAGTAACCCTTCTGTCTGACGCTTTGGAAATGTTTCATATGTATGTATATAGGTGTACCTTATAAAGTGGTCAGGGAGTGTACCTCGTCATTGTGTTCCTCAACAAGCTCTCTGTTTTTCTTTGCTGTAGGATTCGTCCTCAGCTGGCCCGGGAGAAGATAGAGGGATGTCACATCTGTACATACGTGATGCCCGGGGAGCCTCAGGTGATCCTGGGGAAAGACAAAGCCTTCACCTACGACTACATGTTCGACATGGACTCCCAGCAGGACGACATCTACACCAACTGCACCGAGAAGCTGATCGAGGGCTGCTTCGAGGGCTACAACGCCACCGTGTTTGCATACGGACAGGCGAGTCTTTGTCCTCCGTATCACAGCTGCAGTGCTGATGCTGCTTTATAGCCGGGTGCATGTAGGGAAATGGGCTCTGTGCGTTTGTGTGGAGGTGGAGAGTGTTGACATTTGGATAAAAAAAAGACCAGAGGAGACATTTCGGAAGGAAGGTACAGCCAGGCCATAAAGACGGAGGGGGAAAGAGCTAGCCTGGCTAACATGTATTGTGTTAAGACAGAGCCAGGCTAGCTCTTTCCCCTTGTTTCCAGTCTCTATGCTGAGCTAAGCTAACTGGCTGCTGGCTCCAGCTTTACATCATAATAACAGATATAAGAGTGGTATTGATCTTCTGTCAGCAGGAAAGCAAATAAGTGCATTTCCCCAAACTGTACCTTTTATAATTAGAATGTTTTCTTTAATGTGTATGACAATATGACAGTTTGTTGATTGTATTTATTTTGCCCCAAATCACAATTTTATTTGGGAGGGCTTCACACTAAAACACCCTCTATATCCTTGGATAAGTAAAAATACTCCAGCAATGAAAGGAAAGAGAGGCCTCTGGGAGAGCAGCAGAGGGGGATCCGTCCTCCATGATGAATAAACATGCAGTGAGAGTACACAGAAGCAGCATCTGTAGAATTACAATAGAGCAGTGAATCCCAACAAGCGGTACTTGCAGCCCAGGGGTACTTTGTCAGTTGTCGGGGTTGGGGGTGTGGAAAACTTGCAGAGGAGCGCTGCTTTATGAGGGAAAACAAGCTGAAAGTGTCACCCTGGGCTTTGGGAAATTCTTATGGGTGTTTTTCAATCTTCAGACATTTAATAGATTAATTTAGATAAAACTCTGCAGATTAATTGACCCTGATAATAATCATTAGTTGCAGCTCTACGCCTCTCTCGCTGCCCTTTCCGCTTCCCTTTTCCTCTCGGCCTCCATCACCAAGTTCACCACATGGAAATAACATGCAAGTTTGGGCCTCACAACCCCACTGCTCCCCTTTACCTCCCCCACTGCTCAGGTTGCCGTGGCGACAGAGCTCCTGCTGTACGGCGCTCGCACGATTCAAAGTGAAGTCAAGTGAACGCACACCTTTTTAGACAGCTATACATCTTTAATGCGTGTCCGTGTTGACCCACATCTCCCCGGTAACTGCTTCTGGCCTACTTCTGAAAGCACATTCACACAGACTGCGGTCGGTTTTGGCCCGGATCAGACCTGCTTGCCTCGGTGGCTTTACAGGGACTAATCTAGATTTAGACCGACCCACTCGGCTGCATCACAAGAACTCTGCCTGGTTGGGTTGCAGATATAAACGGACAGTAATGATGTGGAGAGTAAATGTTATGCCTCGCCATAAGGACTTTGGTATCTGTGTGTTCTGTAATGCTAAACATAACATGCTAAACGCTAGCATGTGTTTTCAGTGTCTTAAAACATGATAAATGACAAATTGAAGAGCAAAGAAAAATTGCAGGTAAATGAACAACAGACTCAGCTGACCAGATTGAGACGGCATGCTTTTTTTAAAGAGACAGAAGTCACCTTTTTTTCTGGACTGGAAAAACTCGCTCTCCAACTGCGTGCAAAGCCCCCAGGTAAATGCAATGAGTTCCTGTCTATCTCTAGTGAATGTCAAAAGAAGGAGTCAAAGGAAGTCAGAAATAGAACGGCAACGCAAAGTAAAAGCAGGTAAATCAGGAGTCTACATGGCTCTCGAGTTCCCCTTTAAGGCAGCAGAGTTTTTACATTTCATGAACGACTTGTGTTTAGTTCTTTTGTTTGTATTTATATTATATTTTTCCTCCTACCCGTCCAGACGGGTTCAGGGAAGACCTACACCATGGGGACGGGCTTTGACGTCAACATCTTAGACGAGGAGCTCGGTATCATCCCCCGCGCCGTCCACCACCTCTTCAAGGGCATCGAGGAGCGGCGTCAGGCGGCCCAGGAGCAGGGGCTCCCCGTACCTGAGTTCAAGATCAACGCCCAGTTCCTCGAGGTACACGTCCAGCATCACCGCTTCATAAACATTGTTTTTATAAGATGGAAATGATAAACTAGATAAGCAAACAAAATGTAGTCTTTGTTTAGCATTGGGTCAGGCTTTACAGAGACGTCATGGGTCAGGCTCGTATCGTTGACACTGCTCGTTTAACAAGCTTAGACACCAGCGCTCCATCATTTGAAAATATCCGTCTCTAACAATTGAAGTGCAGCAGCTGTCATCGGGGGAGGGTTAGGAGGGGGTGGGGGTGGTGTCTCATTTAAGAGTGAACAGGAATGATGTGAGTGGACAGTTGTGCCGGTCCATCAGACTGCGACAGTGTTCAAATTCCTAGAGAAGACCTGGAACTGGAGAGGTGGATTAGAGCCGAGAAATATGGACGTGCACAGAAATCAAACACGAGGCAGATCGTTTCAGACATGAGTCTCCCAACAGTTACTATTCATGCTCTTTAAAGTTCACCTTTTTTACATGGCAGTTCATTTCTTTTTTGTTTTGACTGAAACCTACATAAAAACCAACCGTTTTTAGTCAACAATAAGCTGCAGCTGTTGGTCTCGCTTCTTTATTTTGGTTCTTGTATTGGTCCTAAATGCAAGTCAAAGTAGTATTACCAAGTTCTGAAACATTTTGAATTTGAAACCTTCAGATATTCTGTGAAATTCTGATGATTTAATCCTTGATTTAACGTGACGTATCTGCCTGGTTGTATATTTTGTGTGTGTTATTTTGGCTCCCTGTAGCTTTACAATGAGGAAGTCCTGGACCTGTTCGACTCCACACGAGACATGAAGCAGAAATCTCACATCAAGATCCACGAGGACGCCACCGGAGGGATCTACACAGTAGGAGTGACCACACGGACCGTGTCCTCCGAGGCTGAGGTAACAGAGTGTGTGTGTGTGTGTGTGTCTTTGCCACCACAAATACACTTCCATTCATTTATTAATCATATATTATTAATTCCTGGCTGATTTGTTGTGTTTGTTCCCAGCTGTATCAAAGTGTTTCTCTCTCTGCCTGTTCAGATGATCCAGTGCCTGAAGCTGGGGGCTCTGTCTCGCACCACAGCCAGCACTCAGATGAACGTCCAGAGCTCTCGATCGCACGCCATCTTCACCATCCACCTGTGCCAAGTTCGCGTCTGTGCCTCCGACAATGTTAGTGCATTCTCAGCGTCACTTACAAATACGACACATACAGCGCTTCTGCTACAGAGGGATTAAAAGTGAACTTCTACGTTTAAATTTAGTATATTTTTAGATATTTTATCAGTAATTCTTCACAACGTGAAGACGACACCGTTACTGGAACATAGACGGTCAGGATACTGCTGCGATATCGCAGCGCTGAGTAACTAACAAGAGTTTGTGTGTGTCATTGTCACTCAGCAAGAAACTGAGACTGATAACCGAGTCTCCAACGGAAACTCGGAGATGGACGAGTATGAGACGCTGACGGCAAAGTTTCACTTTGTGGACCTGGCCGGCTCCGAGAGGCTGAAGAGAACCGGAGCGACGGGCGATCGAGCCAAAGAGGGCATCTCCATCAACTGTGGACTGGTGAGCTTCTCCTTCCTGTGCATCACTCCAGCTGGGTTTGTAAAGTCACTCAGTGATGCAGAGAAGCCAGAGATACTGATCTTCTGGACTTCACTGCCATCTAGTGGTGGAATTTCATGAACGTCCATCTGCACTCAAAGCGCTCCAGGTCATCAACTGTGCAACAGGAAAAGCACAGAAGAAGGACAAACGCATGTAAACATCTTATCATTAAAGCTACGAGTGGCATGATTTACTGAATGAAACAGGATCTCTACTATTGTACCCAACAACAGGCAGGAGCTTCAGTCTGAATGACTTTGAACATGTTGACTGCAGAAAGACTAAATAAAACCTCCGCTGCAGCGTCCTAAGTATTTGGTATCATTTGTAGGATTTAATTTGACATTATCCCTGTCATTGCAGGGTTTCCTCTTCTTCATTAGCTTTCTGGAGTATTCTGAGATGTGTTTTCCAAAATGGAGAAAATCAGCACCATTGATGAATTTAGTGGTAAAGGCAGAAACGACCACGGACCCACTTTAGAAGTGGATCACACAATTTTCTGCATTTGCTTCCACCAGACTGAGAGCCTTTAAGACTTAACAGATGAGAATAATCAAAAGGCCCTCATTTGGTTATTGATCCAAAAGAAAAGTCGTGGAATAAACAGCGTTCATGTTTGATTGAGATGTATTGAGACCTATATGAATTCTAGTTTCAAACTGTACATAGTAAACTGCTGCATCACCTTGAAATCCTCTCTGTTGCTGCAGCTCGCTCTGGGGAATGTAATCAGTGCTTTGGGTGACCGAGGCAAGCGGGCCTCACATGTGCCTTACAGAGACTCCAAACTCACCCGACTTCTGCAGGACTCATTAGGAGGAAACAGGTTGGTGGACAACTGATTTCACCTTTTCTCCTCCATCTGTGTCATTTTCCTGTTAGTCAACTTCATGGACTCAGAGGGGTCTTGTGGAGTCTTGGCCGTCAAAGGAAAACAAAAGTTTAACCCCACAATTTGTCATAAAGATATTAATGCAAAAAATGAATTGCAGAATAAAGGAACATACGAAGATCTTCAATAGAAAGTTTGAGATGTTTATTAGACTGTTGCACTCATCATAAATGACGTAATAAGTACCTGACCCTGATAGCAGTTCTTAGTACTAAAGCACACGCAACTATTGATATAAATTGTTTGGCGAGGAACAGGAAGAAACCTTTTAAGACTGTCGTAAACTGGAATCAAAATATTATCACTGATGTTTCCACATTGCAAAAAACGTGCAGTGTTTCCTGGAGCAAAGCATTCTGGTCCCTGCACATTAGTAAATATCCGCCTCCTCCTCCTCGTCTCAGCCAAACAGTGATGATCGCGTGCATCAGCCCATCCGACCGCGACTTCATGGAGACGCTGAACACGTTAAAGTACGCCAACCGAGCCCGGAACATCAAGAACAAGGTGATGGTGAACCAGGACAAGGCCAGCCAGCAGATCAGCGCTCTGAGGACGGAGATCGCTCGACTGCAGATGGAGCTGATGGAGTACAAGACGGTAAGGAGAGAGGAAGAGCTGTAAATGTAAGGGTGTATATTTCATTCTGGAGAGTAACAAGCTGTCCTCTGTGTTGCCTCCTCCTCCTCCTCCTCCTCCTCCTCCCCCCTGCAGGGTAAACGCATGGCGGGTGAGGACGGTGTGGAGAGCTTCAGCGACATGTTCCACGAGAACTCCATGCTGCAGACGGAGAACAGCAACCTGAGGGTGAGAGTGAAGGCCATGCAGGAGACCATCGATGCCCAGAGGGCGCGGCTCACCCAGCTGCTCAGTGACCAGGCCAACCAGGCCCTCGCCAGGGCAGGTAGGCCGGAACCTGCAGACTCAAAGTCTTTTGAGGATTGGGGTTATTTTCTCATCGTTTTTTTCTCCATCTCTGGTGGGAAGTGATCCATTCTGCTCATTGCAGAGTCACAGAATTCAGTCTATTTAACATTCACTTTGGTTAGAAAAGCCTTTCTTCTCTTTCTCATCTAAAGTCGTCTTGATTCTCTTCCAGGTGAAGGCGGAACTGAAGAAATTGGAAACATGATTCAGAGTTACATCAAAGAGATCGAGGACCTCAGGTAAACAAGTCTGACTGTAGATCATGTACGTGTGCCCCGATGCCAGTCTACATACTCCTTCTATATAATACTGAATACTGAATCGTTTTTTTGTTTTGTTAGTTTGTGCACAAAAGTTTTTTTACGAACAGAAAATAATAAAATACCTGCTGATGGATGTAAATCTATCACGAATGCCGAACATTTTTTCCAAAGATTTAACACTTTGTGGGCATTTTTCTTCTGAAGACGTCAACAACACTTAGTAGTATAAAGAACAACTTCAATGTCAGACCAACGCGTTTCAGCTTGTGGCCTTCATCGGGGCCGGTCTGATATTTTCCCAGAGCTGGCTCACCATCTTTTTGCAATACGCTTTATTCCTGTTTTGCATTGCATTGTGGGACAATAGTGTCCATCAACAGGACACTTAAAAATCTAAAGAGTTTGTGTGCTTTTCATCATCTTTGCTCTACTTTTCCGGTGTGAATGCACTGCATACACAACATTCATAGATGTAGTATGTTGTCTGGAACTGGAACACAGTTGCTGCTGTTTTTTTTGTTTGTTTGTCTCTTGTCTATTTTGCCTAATATACTGAATATACAGTTGTGTACTCTGCCCCCTTATTGATCAGTGCTCCACCTTTCAAATTACTCTTTAAGTGTATGATGATACACATTTCCCTGTCAGCCCTCCATGCATGCGTATTGAGGATTTTTGGTCTCTAAAAGTCGGAAATATTTACCTAAATGAGAGACATTCAAGTGTAAGTGTAAGAGTGAGGAGACATGGAAATAATAGAGAGACAACATTTTTGAAATATGCTTTGGGCCTCCTCCTTAAGATTTAGTTCACATAACGACACTTAAAATGACAAAAGATGGTATATTATTCATATTTTAAAAATGGATTTCACCCTCAGAGCCAAACTCCTGGAAAGCGAGGCTGTGAACGAGCATCTGAGGAAGAATCTGTCTCGCGCCTCCAACCGTCAGTCGTTCTACGGAGGGCCCGGCTCCTTCTCCTCCACGGGGCTGGCCCCCGAGAAGGAGACTTCCGACATCATCGAACTCGCCAAGAAAGACCTGGAGAAACTGAAGAAACGTGAAAAAAAGAAAAAGAAAAGGTAATAAGACTGTGGTAGACGGTTACTGTGTCAGTGGTCTAGGATTGGCTGTTTGTTGCTGGTGTGCAGACATTTGTGATTTTATCCGAAACCATTAAAACATTTTCAAAGGCACATCACTGAGCGCTTCACCCAGAAGTCACTTTGACTTGTTTCAAAAAGAAGAAATATGGCAACAGGACAAGAGTTTGTAAGTTTAAAAGCCTGTTTGATTTGTAAACAGAGACTCTGTGCAGTTTTATTGACTTCATTTATAGGCATGAAACAGTTAATAATAGTTAGTCATGTGGATTAATATTAGGACAGTATTCTTGTGCTGAGAAACGTAGGACTTTCACTGCGAGGAGTAACTCCGGAGGAGAAATCTACAGCGTTAGAGGCTGATCAGGGGGTCCGGGTTCTGCTGTGGGCCACTTTAGGGGGGGATAAAGGTGGGATTTTCAGTGCAGAGCTTCCTCTGACCATTCTTCCCTCCATTCTTCCTTCCTTCGTTCATCTCTTGCTTCCTTCTCTCGTTTGACACTTCACCCCTCCCTGAAGACTCCAGCAGCTGTTGGAGGAGAGAGAGAGGGTGGAAAGGGAGGAGGTGGTGGTGGTGGAGGAGGTTGAGGACGCCAGGTTTGTCAGAGCTTCCACCCTCCTGTTGCCATTCCCATCCTTTGCTTCCCCTAATTCAGCATTTCATTTTACTTTTTGTTTATTTTGGGCGGGTATTCCCCCACCTGGAGTGAAGCACGCTACCATAGACTTCCCTTCCATAAAGCACCATTTTACTATATAATCAGCTCTTATCTCTCTTCGAGATCTTCTGTGTGAACCCCTTAGCTCATTCCTTGACCCGTCACGCTACGTCCGTGCTTTCTATCGCATCTTTTTTTATGTTTTCACTGAATAGGTATTAAAGACTCTCCTGAACTTCAAAGTGTCTGTTATGAGAGATTTTCAACACAACACGGTCAAGGCTCATAACACTCGTGCTTTTATGAAAACATTTTTCTATTCAGATTATTAATGTTGAAGGTTTGAAATTTCCTAAATGTGTTGGAAGGTCCTTAAGGTCGAGCACACATGAGCAACATGTGTGTCTTCTTCCGTTTTGGTTTGATTTTGTGACTGTCGGTGTGTTGACAGTCACAAACGTCACCTAATCATCGCTAACCCTCTGTGGATAAAGTATTTATCCAACAGATCTGCTTCGCGGACATTTATGTTGCGCTGCATATTCCTCCCATGGTTTTTTACTTTGGCTGGTTTTGTTCCGACTCTGAGATGCCTCCCTCCTTTTTGTTTTAAAAAATAAATAAATAAATTTTAAAAAATACACTGTCTTTTCCACAAACAAGCTCATGAAAACGGAGCAGCGTCATCTCTGTGTTCAGCTTTATAGCTCCTCATGCCATGAGATAATGCTTAAGGCTCTCTGTGTATGTTTTATAGTACATGTAAACAGGGCATTTTCTCATAAAACGTGTCAAACATATAACATGGATAAATAGACATATTGCTACACAGTGAAGTCCATCAAAAAGCTTGTTTTCCAAAAAGACAGTGTAATTCCTTGATGAGAACTGTGCTATGCATTATGCAATTTACAGAACTTAAGCTGTGCCGACTAAAAGAATGAAATGTCTTTATCGCCCACAGTTTTGTTAGAAATATGCTTCTTGATTACGTGTGTTACAGTACCTGTGGAGGTGTGCCATGTGCGCGCCGTGTGTTCGGCTCAGTAAACGTTCATGGCACAGTCACAGAGGATAAATGACGCCTTTGACTCTTAACCACGTCTGAATCTTTCAGCGTCAACAAGGAGGAAGTTCCTGACAACGAGCAAGAAAAGGGCACCGAGAAGGAGATGACGGAGCGAGCCAATGAGGACGCAGAGATGGTACGGCTGCCTCTCGTTTCGCGTTCACGCTGAAGTGCGTCGAAGAGCGCCTTCAGGTATTAAGTTTGTTATCTTGCAGGAGGTCCAGGAAGGCAGCGACCACGAGGAAGGAGAAGAAGAGGAGGAGGAGGATGAAGAGGAGATGGATGTGGAGGAGAGCTCAGACGATTCTGACTCTGAGTCGGATGAAAAGGGTACGAGGGACAGAGTCCAGTCTTATCTCACTCATTCACCTTAAGGAGCTGCTGATTCTCCACAAGGGGGAGCTGTTCAATCACATTCACAACCACCCAAGATGTGTTAAAGATGCTGTCCCTCATAAGGAGCGATGAAGACTGTGGCTGTAACATTTATATTATAAAGTACTGTAAGATGATACAGATGTAATATCCCTCAAGTACTAAAGTAACTACGGTGCAACTCTGCTTTGGTATACTGGGGGTCAGGTGCCTTGCTGAGGAGGCCACTGTGTTGTTGTATAGATGGAGTTACAACCCAGAAACACAAGGGAAGCAACATAATGCCGACGTAATGGGCAAAAGTAAAGCAATTCATTTTTTAAATGGCGGTGAGATGTTTACGAACTGAAATGAATTTGTTCCAAACTCAACAATGAAAAGCACTGAGGCGAGCAACACAATAATCTCCTCACTGACTGCTGAGTCAAGGCTGATAATATAAGGATTGCTGAGAATTGTTAACTGTTGTCTTGCCAAAGGGGGCACTTCATATGGTTGGCGTTTAATTTGCAGAAAACAATCTCACGTTGATAGCAAACTTTTGGTACTTTACTAAAAAAAACAAAACAGAAGTGATTCATTGAACAAAAGAAAAGATTTAGAAGAGAAAATAATGCTGTAAAAGCATCTTTTAACACCAAAAACAAAAGATGCTGTTGATTTGTGACTGTGGACGGGAAGACTTAACCTGATCACGTGCGTCCAACAGAGAACTTCCAGGCCGATCTGGCCAACATCACCTGTGAGATCGCCATCAAGCAGAAGCTGATCGACGAGCTGGAGAACAGCCAGCGGCGTCTGCACACGCTCAAACAGCAGTACGAACAGAAGCTGATGATGCTGCAGTGCAAGATCAGGGACACCCAGCTGGAGAGGGACCGCGTCCTCCATAACATGAGTAAGACAAGATGCCAGAGGGGGGGGAGTCATGTAGCGCTCAGTGGGAAGAGCATCGCACTCTGCTAATAGACTGTACATCACTCAGGCAGTTGTGCCTTTCGATCAGGTCATTTCAGTCTTAAAGCGGAGTATATTTAAGTTCTTACTTGTGTTTGGAAGAAGTTATAGCTCATTTCAGTTTTTGTTCTTTAGTAATGAAAACACTTTAAGAGCTTCAGAGAATCCTTTAAAGTCAGTTGTGAACTCGCTCCGACGATGACAGTTACATTTATGTTTATCAGCACTAATGGATCAAAGCGTTGCCTGGTGCCGATTTTAGCTTGTCTAATAAAAAAAAGAGGCTTTTTGACAGCTGAAGATCAAGATTTCTGACTGTATAAACCATTAGAGAAAATCTGTGTGTATCTGCAACACCATGTGGGCGCTATGTATGAAACTCTTCCAAATAAAAGCGATTGTTTTTATGCTTTCAGCATCAGTAGAAAGCGGCACGGAGGACAAGGCTCGCAAGATCAAGGCCGAGTATGAGAAGAAGCTGAGCGTCATGAACAAGGAGCTTCAGAAGCTCCACTCGGCTCAGAAGGAGCACGCCCGCCTGCTGAAGAACCAATCGCAGTACGAGAAACAGCTGAAGAAGCTTCAGATGGACGTGGCCGAAATGAAGAAGACGAAGGTGTGACTGCTTACAGTTGTTGTCCGCGTTGAGGTTGATCGTGACTGTACTGCAGTGTCGTCTTTTCTTTCCTGTTTCCTGTTGTGTTCTTTGTTCTCTAGAGTTAAGGGGGCTTTGAATAATTTGCTTCCATTGAGTTGCATCAGAAACATGTTTGTCTCCTAACTGTAACTTCCTGCACATGTCCATCTTCAGCACGCTTTGTTTTAAAAACAGAAATGGGTGAAAATGTGCAGTAGACTCGTTGCAGACAGTAGTCAACAAGCAGTTGCTCCATCAATCAAAAAGATTTCACAAATCATATGAGAACATTCACAACCGAGTAATTTCTCACTTTCTCCATATATATGTGTGTGTATAATGTGAGTATTTTCGATGTTCCAGGTCCGTCTCATGAAGCAGATGAAGGACCAGCAGGAGAAGAACAGGATGAACGAGTCTCGCAGAAACCGAGAAATTGCCTCCTTAAAGAAAGACCAGCGCAAGCAGGAGGTCAGTGACGGCGATGTCCTCTTCAGTCGGTGCCACGAGGTCCAGTATCATCATTTCACTGTTTGTGCTTTTGTTACAGCACCAACTAAAGTTACTGGAGGCTCAGAAAAGGCAGCAGGAGCTTATTCTGAGGAGAAAGACTGAGGAGGTGAACATGTTTTTACACAGTGTGGATTGTACCTATACATAATATATGCAGAAATACTTGTGATGCATTATAGATGCAGAAATATGTGGTGTGCTTTTAGTGTTCGCCTGTCCTCACTTCTCTGTTTGCAACGTGTGTCAGGTGACCGCTCTGAGGAGGCAAGCCAGGCCCACCTCAGGTAAGGTCGTCAGGAAAGTGAATCTCCCAGAAGCAGTGCAGGACTCCCCCCACAGACCTCCATCTGGACGGATGTACTCCTCCGGCAACGCTGCTCCCAACGGCACTCGGTGAGTCTGTGTGCGCTCAAAGGGGTGTTCAGTGCACGTTAATGTTTCCAGATAAGGAAGGCTGCTACTTTTAAAATAGGCATTAACATTAAAATACTGTCCATGGAGGTGAGACATTTAACATCTACACCATCGTAAGTCACCCCTGGAAAAGAAAATCCTCTAAATCCCTCAAATGTGACATAAATCTCTCTTTGCACAGAATTCAATGCAGACTCCTAGTTAACCCGCTCTGTTACATTTAGCTCTTTTACATCACCCCTGAATGTGCTTAGTATTTCATCCTTTTGATGAATCAATCACATTATTGACTGACGCCGTGTATGTGTGTGTGTGTGTGTGAGTGCAGGTCTTCCTACAGGCGTACAGTCGGCATTTACTCCACAAGAGTCGCACGCAATAAATGGCAGTCTCTGGAGCGGCGGATCTCTGACGTCATCATGCAGAGGATGACCATCTCCAACATGGAGGCCGACATGAACCGCCTCCTGAAGGTAAAGCTGCAGCAGTCGTGATCTGTCGATTACAGAACTGAAGAAGGATAACGAGCAGGATGTTATCAGCTCGAAACACCAAAGGGAAAAGGGTAACATCGATACTGTCAAGCGCCCTCAAGCAAGGCGCTGAACGTCTCGTCACAGGAAACATGTATGAGGCTGTAATAAATGTGACTCTCCTGTAAATAATGACTCTTGCATTACCAGAAAGGGCAACAAATGGACTTACAAAGTGCAAAACCTTCTCAAATAGTAGTACACAAAACATTACATTTGATTTGTTTCTGTTAAGACTGTACAGACAAATGCTATATATATAATATATACTTGTATAAATTCTCTGCTGAATCAACATCGTCTGGCATCAGAGAAGCATGAGAAGCATCTAGCAGATGTCTGAGGGGGCTGTTGACATGTTTAAATGTCATATTCATCATGTCATATTTCCAGCCTATGCTGTTTATCCAGTGAGAAGTGAGGGGTTATAAATCCTGACCTTGGAGGAGGCTTTAATCACTGCTACATCATCATCAGTGGCATAACTTTGGGATCAGGGAGTCTGTTACTTCCTGTTTACCTTGGCCTTTTTCCCGCTTACATTTACACATTTAGAAATAACTCGGTTCTGTCGATTTTCTGACGAGTCTGTTTTGTGTTCAAAGCAACGAGAGGAGCTGACCAAGCGCAAAGAGAAGGTCATCAGGAAGAGGGACCGGCTGGTCAGGGAGGGGCCAGAGGCGGAGAAGGCGGTGCTTCCCCTGAACGAGGAGGTGGATGCGTTGACGGCCAACATTGACTACATCAATGACAGCATCGCAGACTGTCAGGCCAACATCATGCAGATGGAGGAAACCAAGGTGAGACCGGCTGAAAACATTTGGTAGCCTTAAAGTTAAAGGAAGGTGTTCTTAGGAGATATTTAAGAAATAGAGCATTTCAGAGAATCAGATCTTTTTAGGTCTTATTATTATTTTAGTCAAAGATGTATGAATTCACGCTGGTTTGTGTTTTTTCCAGGAGGAAGGCGACACAGTGGACATCTCCGCTGTTGTCGGTTCCTGTACTCTGTCAGAAGCTCGTTTTCTGTTGGATCACTTCATGTCGATGGCTATCAACAAGGTACCAGCCCCGATAATAGTGTCCATCAGGGATAATCACATCGGTACAATTAAAGGGGACCTGTTGGTGTTTTTGGTGGTCGTGCCTCGCTGATTAATTACTGTACAAAAACACAACTTTATTCACTGATTTTGGTGAAACTCGATCCAAATGTTTTCTGGTTTTCCCTCTGATGTCCTCGCTGGGATTTTCATAGTTTCCTGATGAACAGAAAGCTTTAAAGTAACCGCTAACTGCTGCTAATTGTAGCTGCCGTTAGCTCAGCCGTTGGAAACGCAGCGTTCAGAGCAGTCTAAAGTCACAGGGATTACTTCGACATACGTTTACCTCATTATTTGAAACTTCGGCAACGTTTAATGGGAACATCTGACATTGTAACATCATATATGACAGAAAATAAGGAAAAGCATAATAGGTCCCCTTTAAAATATCACCACTGTCTGTGTTTATGGCTGTTTTACAACATGAATAAGAAGGTCAAGGATTCTTGGGTACTTTGGTCCCTGATAAAAAGCCTCGTCTCACTTCAGATCCATTACTACATATTTACACATGCAGTTATTTGACCGTGTGGTGAAATGGGGGTGTAAATTTGAGAAGGACAGCGAATACTTCTGTAAACATGTCTGCGCTTTGACCTCTTCAGGGTCTCCAGGCAGCCCAGAGGGAGTCTCAGGTGAAGGTGATGGAGGGCAGGCTGAAGCAGACGGAGATCACCAGCGCCACACAGAACCAGCTGCTCTTCCACATGCTGAAGGAGAAGGCCGAGTTCAACCCGGAGCTGGATGCCCTGCTGGGGAACGCTCTCCAAGGTAACGGCGGCGTTCTTTTTGGGTCGAGATAGAAGTGGAGATGAGGACCCAAAACACGGACCAGACGCGTAGTTCAACCCAGTCCACCTCCTGGAAGTGTCATTAATATCAGGTCACAGTACAACCGATTTCATTCTGGGGACGATGATGAGTCAAATCTGTTAATAAATGTAAATTTGCCACTGAACACGCGTCCGTTACAAAGCATTTGGCCTTTCAGGAAGTGGGCCGGGTCTCTGGTCAGTTGCATGATTGGGTCTGTTGACCTGCTCCTGCCTGTTGCCTTCTGCTGAATAGAAGCTGGCTTGATTTATTACACAACTGATACGTGATTCTACTGTTAAAGATCATATTACTGTAATACAAATTCCTACAAATGTTTTGTAGGTCATGGAGTTGATTTCATTTCACAGCAACAAACTTTGTGTTGTGAATGTCTTTTTCCAGCCTCTGCTCAGTAGGACGCTCTGTTTACAGTAGCTGCACTTTATTTCCTTTTCGTTTGTTTGTTTTTAGAAGTTCGGGGGACTGTGTTTTTGATTTGTGCATTGCCTTTTTTCTGTTCCCCCACGTTTTCTTTTTTTTGTTTTCTTATGTTTTTACAGAGCTAGGTAACATCCCGGCTGGTAAGTGAACCCATATTAGACTCTTGTCTGTGTTATGAATGCATGGTTCCTCCCCTTTGCACTTTGAAAACTAACTGAACATAACATGAACAGGTGCATGAGGTGCAATGCAACCAGGCTTCCCTCCATCTGTCTGCTGACCTCTCCCTTCCCTCCCCCTCATCTGGATACACTCTTCCTCCTCCTCCTCCTCCTCCTCCTAGCTCACCGTGTGCTACAGCCTCCATGCTTTAGCACCCTGCTAACCCCAGACCCTTCCACAGGAACCATACGACATGGATATTTTAGCTCTGTCAGACCCTGTAGGTCAGCTGACCCCATCGGGAGCAACGGACTAATGATTCTCCACCCTCCTCCACCTTGTTGTCTCATATCGGGTCTTTTACCTTCGCCCCGACTCGCCCCCACATCTCTCTTTATAACCCTCCCCACCTGACTGCTCTCTGACCTCTGACCTCTCACTCCTTTTTTTTTGATCCATCTGATCCCATTGAGCTCAGTGAGGACCAGATTTCTGTTTGTCGATAAAACAGCATGGCGCTGTGCTGACATCGCCCTCATCTGCTTCACTTGTTCATCTTTTCTACGTCCATTTTGCGCAGCTATTTAAAAAAAAAAATAATAAAAAAGTTGAGAAAATAGCTTCACCCTTTAGTGAAAGTGAGCAAAGGATAAATGATTTAGTCCGAGGCGAGGTGTACTTACTAAGAACCATTTTAGAAAGTCATAAGCAGGCAGTCAGGAGGGGTTTCTCTCGACTCTAATATTATTAATTGATCTCATTTGACAGAAAATGGGGACGATAGCAGCAGTGATGAGTCTGCCCAGAGTCCTTCTGCAGAGGGAAAGTAAGGTTATTTTATTTTGGGTTGTGTTGTGTCGTGCTTTACGTTATGTTATCGTAATGCAGTGCAATGCAACGTAAGTTATCTTTACGTATTTTTTAATGTTGTGTTTTATGTTTATATGTTATGTCTTTCTTAGGTTTGTGTTAATGTTATGTAACATTATGTTATTTTAATATATCGTACTTTATGTTAATGTTATTTGGATTTTCCATTTACGTCGACGTTTATGTTTCATGTTACCTTATTTTATGTTTGATTGTGTTTATCTTATATGTTGATGTTATGTTGGATTTATAATGTGTTCATGTTATGTATTTATGTTTTGTGTTATGTGATGTGTTGTTATATGTACTGTGTGTTTATCTATATGTTTATTAATACATATATATATATTTCCTTTAGCACCTTGGCATCAGATCTCATGAAACTCTGTGGAGACACCAAAACAAGAAATAAGGTATTACAGTATTTGTGTTTATGCCTCACTTCTGCCCACACTAGTATTCCCCCAATTACTTCCTGTCTTGATTTTCTCTTGTCTGTGCTGTTCAGGCTCGCAGGAGGACCACCACTCAGATGGAGCTGCTGTACGCAAACAGCGACTCCGCCCCCGACGCACCCACCGCAGACTTCTCCAGTCCGATGCTCCCGTTAGCTGAAACACCGGATGGGGGCGGAGACGTGGACTCGTCAGGCTCATCAGTCAGGGACTACACAGCTCTCTCCCCCGGCTTTTCCTCTAAAATGGGCAGCATGTAAGTCCAGGCCCGGCACTCTTTAGCTAACACAGTGATTACTACTTCCTTCCTTCCTCCCTGCATGTTTGTTGTTGCCGCCACATCCTCTGCTTCATTTAATTTTCACATTATTCATGAGCATCCTTGCATCAAATGGCAATCTCCTCCGCCAACTGATGAGTCCTTTTGAGGTAAAAGCATGTATAGAGGAGCCAATATTAACATTTGTATGGCTTATTTATTACACCTTTCAGAGTCCTCATTACAGCTTAGTTACTCACTGAAAGCAAAATACTAACCAGGCTGCTTTGAAAGGTCATGCTTCAAAGTGCACATTGACTTGTATGTAAAAAAAAAAAAAGAGCCTTGGCTGACAGTGATCCATCAGCAAAATAAAGTAATAGAATTATATTTTAGTGTAGCACAAAATCTGCTCAGTGTCCTCAGTAGTTGAACATGAGCTTGGCGAAGAACCACCAGTGTTTTGGGAGTTTAAATATCAGGTAACTGTGTTTCTGTGTGTACTGCATGCTCATCTCTTCATTGCTGCCATTGTTTTATGTTGGTCTCACGTCCTTCTGATGTTTTATTATTATTCTTTTGTGTCGTTTCTGGATAACTGTATGAAACTGAACGATCAGTTCTGGCTCCAGAGGTTCAGGGGTGGAAAAGCGAGCTCCGGAGCCTTCCCCGCTCTCTCGCAAGAAGACCTATGACAAGGCACAAGCAGCAGCCGACAGGGCAAAGGTCAAGGAGATTAAACAGTAAGAGCTTGATGCCGACACTGTGGCTGCAAAGCCCGAAAAAAGCAAAATAACTTCACTTCAACTCTACTAATATTCCTTCTCTCGGTTTCCTGCTTTAGAGAAGCATGTGGTCTCTAAATCAACTAAATCAGAAATGCTCTGTGCCTGGTGTGATAACCTTTGACCTGCTGCTGTATTTAAAGTTATATTGTTCCTACCTAACTTGGATATTATGTCTCTTTATTGAGCCATAATGGCGATGTTTTCTTTTGTCACTGCTGATCTACGTGTGATCCTACTTATTGAGGAAATCGCTGTCCTTTCCCTGTCTTTGTCTCATCCGTGAACTCTTGTGAGTCAGACTGACTGTGCTGAGTGAACAGTTCTTTGTAAAATTGGCTTTGTGTGACGTCAACTTGTATTTTCACGTTGAAAACGTTTCTAGACCCTGACATCCCGTCTCAGAATGTACAGTCGTGGAACACAGTAGATAACTTCATACAGTAGATAACTGAATGTTATGTTAGTGTGAGAGAAGTCTTTCACATTCTGCACGCCAACACGTCGGGTCAGTGTGAGGTCGATCTGAGTTCTGAATATTGCTGCATTTGTGTCATATGGCAAAGACAGAGAAAAAAACGCTGTTAATCTCAGATTTCTGCTGGTTAACACGACTTGAAAACTCAGATTGTGGTTAATTGCATAGATTCAGAGGATAAACCTTTATTAATTTCAGATAGTAGAGACGGACAGGAATCTTAAGGAAAGAGAAGGAAATAACATGCAGAGTCCCTGAGCTGAACTGAACCAAGGACACTGCAAGTACATGGTGTGTGTTTTGGCGACAACCCAGAGGAACTTAAAGGAACCCTTTAGGCTACAACACAGCATTTACTCTGCCACCACCGTCAGGCTAGACGTGACATTTCTTAAAGGATAAGAATCGAGGTAGTCTCTTCATTTTTGCATGTATGCGTTACAGCCTCATGCTCGCTTTGCTTTACTTAGATTTAAGCTACTGATAGAAGATACTTTGATATTAGGTGCAATGTACTAGTTTTATTTTCGTCTTAATATTGTTTTCATACCAAATATTGTTTTTGCTCCAGATTTCTTTCTCTGGAGGGTCGAGGGGTCTGAGGACAGAGGGTGTGGTATGTTGGGGAGATTGTAGAGCCTTTTGATTTGTGATTCTGGGCTTTATACATAAAGTTGACTTGAACCGACTTAATGATTTTCACTAAATCCCTGGGACATGTCAGGCGATTTGATTTGTGGAGCTCGTGTGAGGCAGACTTTCATGTATGGACCATATCTTAACAGAATGATAGAATGACCTGAAATACCCAAAAACCCAGTAAACCACACTGAACAGGAAACCTCAGTAATGTCTTCTTTATGGCTTCAGATGAGCCTGAACACGTGAACACTTTCCTGTCAAGCTGTCCTGGCAGTTGCTCCCATATGACGTGAATGCAGCATATGCGTCTCCCTTCTGTCCTCATGCAGTCCTCCCACACTCCTGCCAGAAGTGTGTAAACAGCTTAGCACACACTTTAATTATGCTGCAGCTTAATTGGCAGCCCTACTGTCTTCCTTCACAGCCCAGTCATCAGGAGCCTGAAGAGCAGCCCACCACTTCCTCTCTCCCCTACCGCTCGTCCCAGTAACCACACCGCCGCGTTTAGCCGTATGACAGGGTATCTGGGGCGCGCTGCGAACGTCCTGCAGGATAAGTAAGAAGCAAGAGATAAGTAAAATCGACACAAGCCTGCCAGAGAGTCAGATTAGAGCTGGGGAGGGATGCTAAAATCTGTCAGTTTGTCAAACGCAGCATGCGTGTACACATGTAGCAGCACACACACACTTTGATTTTGGAGTGTATAATAAAAACTAGCTTTCTTGAGGTAGTGTTATTATCATTTTGATTGAGTCTAAGTTGTTTAGTTTTGGAAATCTACAGTGCACATTGTGTCAGTACAACCATTCGAGACCATACTAGTGGTGTTGGTATTCGTAGTGTTTCGGCCAATAATGCACATTACTTGTGCAAAGCATACTGTTTGTTTTCCACCTTCCATGTCATTCCAGTTGTTTTGAATATAATGGAGAGTCGCAGGTAATCCATCAAAGTAAACGTCTTGTTTTCTTCGTCGTCTTCCGGTGACATTGTTGCATAGTAATGCGAGTGTGAGCAGGGACTGTGTTCCTTATTGGTGCGCTCGAGCGTTTTTAATCCAAGAAACGGCTAAATCAAATCGTCCTGCTCTTTTCATTTGCTTGTTGTTTGCCTGCTGGATTTGATTTCCTGACAACACACCAGCTGCTCAATGCAGAATGTAGGAGCTTCGTAAAACACATCAAGGAAGTGTTTTCAAAATAAGATGTCTCTACTTGCAAATGCATTACGGTGTCTGAAATCACTGAACAGAATAAACACTCGGTAGTTTACTAGTAGACACTTTATCACCGAGAGGTACAGCGTTGCATAATTGTAATTTACATGACTATCACATTTATTTTAAATACACTGTGGGAGTTCTAGCAAAAAGTAATGTGTAAGCCGTGAATGCTATTTATTTTTGAGGGCACTAGGGGTGCAGTTAACGATTCTTTTCATTACCAATTCATCTGCCGATGTCACGATAAATTGATTAATTGTTTGGACATTTTATAGACTAAAGCGATGCCTTCAAATTGCTTCTTTTGTCCCACCAACAGCCCAAAACCCAAAGACTCTTCATTTACTATCATAAACGACTAAGAAAAGCAGCAGATCCTCAATTTTAAGAAGCTGGAACCGGCAACCATTTTACATTTTTGCTTGAAAAATGATTTATTGATTCTCAAAATAGTTGGCAACTAATTTTCTCTCGATCGTCTAATCAATTAAACGTTGCAGCTCTAAGTGCATATATTCTTAACTTAGTTAGGACACTATATTGCTAAATTAATGGTAAATATAGTGCACTTTGGGTTTGCGTTTGACAGAAAAAATTAAACTGTGCTGTGACCTAAAGCAATGAATGCATGGAAGGTAGAGAATATCTGGTGTGGTCCTTTATGCTCCTTCTATAGAAGCAGTGACACACTCACTCATGAGTTCATAGTTTCACTCTAGAATTAATTCATTTACCAGATACACAATGATAAGTTAGTAAAATGAAGGAACTTGGTAAGAATAGGAAGTAATTAGTGTTCAAGTCAGTAGCTAATCAGGTCTCTTCCCCTCCAGGACGGATGGATGCCTCCACCTGTCCTCCAACCGCATCCTCCGTTCTGTTTCCCCTCCTCTCTCCGATCCACCCAAGTACAACTTTTAGTTTTTTTATTTGTCGTGCGGTTTCACTAAAAATGTCACCTTCGGGATGTTTGGCAAAGGTGAATCTGAAAACACAGACGCACGGGGTGTGGGGTCCATCCTTTTCTCATCGTGACCTGCAGAGACCTGCAGAGACCTGCAGAGAGTGTGATTGGATATCCTTTCTGGGATCCTTAGATAATTACAATAAACCCAAACAGTGTCATCTTGTTAAGCTTATTACTGCTATTGAGCCTGAACCCTCAATAATCCTCTTTTCATTAGTCTTTTTTCATTTCAGTCAGCCTTTTGTTCTTCACACAACGGGCCTTTTAAAGCTCATTCATTCACAACTCCTGAATATCGACGCCTGGATCTGCGGCGCACCGTCGGCTCAACCTGCTGCTCCTCTGATACTGATGGCTACGACTGTTAGAGAGCAGTGATTCAACGATTACACTATCAGATGCCAATTTGTCGACACGACCAGCCTATTAGTGATCGATCTGGGTTTCTGCGACGCTGTTGGACTTGTGGTCCCCCGATGATCCGACAATCACTGGTTTCCAATGATCGTCTGTCTTTGTCTCCTCTGGTGTTTTCTGTCTATTGTGGGCTGGAAAAGAGGAGCTCCTGATGGTGCATAGGGGTATTTTTGGATTCTTGGCTTTTCTTTTCTTCAACACAATAACGGTGACTCTGCTCACAGCTGTCTCCTCTTCTTTTTTTTTTCTTCTTTGGACTGTTGCTGTCATCTCTTTCTATTTTTGGTTTGCAGCATCGTGCTCATCAGCCACGAGAGCTGCATGCTGTGCATGACTCTGGTGGTGTGGGTGTGATTTAGATCTGTGCTGCACTCTGGTTATCAGACAGTGTTGCGTCCATGCTGCACCTACTGATAGTGATGTGTGTGTGTTTTCCAGGGGCGTCATTAACCCGGTGCCAGCCACGAAGAGCAGTCGGTCAGGGACGTTACAGTGCGTCCACGTGGCGGAGGGACACAGTAAAGCTGTTCTCTGTGTCGACTGCACTGATGACCTCCTCTTCACCGGATCCAAAGGTTGATACCCACAATCCTCCCTCCCTCCCTCCCTCCATCCTTCACCTCTTCACTCTCATTCCTCTCTCATCAGTAGTCCTCACATGTCTGCTTGTTACAGCGCTGGTGATTTATTACACTTTGACATGCTGTTATATAACAGCAAATAAAACCTGACAGGGATTAATGAAGATTGTCATGTGCACAGTATGTGAATAAATGAGGCAGTGAAATAAAATGACATAGTACATACAGTGAAACTCTTATGGTGGAGGAGCTTTTTGGGATAATAAATGGAGGTAAATATATTGGCAATAAACCAGAAGTCCTCATTTATCCCCCCAGAGCTTCTCCTTTTTTCTAACCTGATAAAATAACTAAAACCGTGTTTGGTTTCGTTATCTTTATATATTATATCAGCCTTGATCTTGAGCTGTACTCTGTCGCCACAGTGTTGACCTCGTCTTCTCAGTGTTTCTAATAATGTGATGGAGATGACAGACCACGTGTCCTCCTGCAGATCGGACCTGTAAGGTGTGGAACCTGGTGACGGGTCAGGAGATAATGTCCCTGGCCGGTCACCCCAACAACGTGGTGTCGGTCCGCTACAGCTCCAGTTTGGTCTTTACCGTCTCCACCTCGTCCATCAAAGTCTGGGACATCCGGGACTCGGCCAAGTGCATCCGAACACTAACGTGAGCGTCTCAAACAGATTTTAGGCTGCAGTCTGAAACAGTCTTATTATTTCATCAAGATCTTCTTAAGCAATTAATTACTTGATGCAGATTCACACACGTCTCATCCACGTGTCTTCAGGTCCTCTGGTCAGGTTAATGTTGGGGAGGTCTGTGCGTCTAACACCAGCCGGACGGTCACCATCCCAGCAGGAGAGAACCAGATCAACCAGATCGCTCTCAACCCCAATGGGACGGTCCTGTACGCCGCCGCTGGGAACTCCGTCAGAGTCTGGGACCTGCGAAGGTAAAGGGGGGGGAAGGAGCAAATTTAAGATTTAATGAGTCAGAAGCAGTTCAGATGGTGATACTGCGTATTGATCGCTGGAATTGAATTGAGTTTTTGTGTTTTTATTGTTTTTTTAGCCTCTCTGTTTGGTTTCAGGGAGTCAGTCTGTTGTAACACTTTGATCTATAAAAATGAAATATATGTGTGTGTAGCGCCACCAAAAGCTTCAGGTACTTGTCCAACATTTCGGATTTATGACAGGATGCCTCTAAAACTTAATAATGAAATTCCTGTCAGCCTCGAATGTACTTTGAGATTAATGCTAAGATGCTAAATGTTGATAAAAAAGTAAGAAAACTGACTTTACCATTTACTCAATTCATCTGTTGTATAATAAGTATGTGTTTATGTTATTTGAGAGTTACTGTGTAACATCAGCAGTCACCTCATTTTCTATTCAATATTGTTTTTCTTTTTCAGTCAAAATATAAAGAATAATGTTTACATGTCGGAAGTATTAAGTAAATCCAGTCTTACATGAAACAATGCTGGCGTTCTTTGCTCCTTCTCCTTCCGCTGCATCACTTTCAGATGCGTAACACACACCGTGAGTTCATTCAGAGCCCAGTTTCTTTTCGCTGCACATCGGTCCGATTCACTCTGGAACCTGACGGCTTTCTGATCCCGAGCTGTCGTCCGTCACTGATAGCCAGCTCGTATACGTTTTGATGAATTTCCTCTTTGTTCCTCTTAGAAAATAATAAACGTCTGATAACCGTCAGTCTGGAAATCAGTGTTGGCACCATAACCAGTGTGCCATAAAGACTAAAAATTATAATGATATTTAATGCCATTCATTTTGACACGATTTCCTCCCATTTCACCCCTATTTATTTATATTTGTCTCTATGTTAGATTTGCATCCACGGGGAAACTTACTGGTCACCTCGGACCAGTGATGTGTCTGACTGTGGATCGGTCTGCAAACAACCAGGACCTGGTGATCACCGGGTCCAAGGACCACTACATCAAGGTGTGTTTCCAGTGATCCGTCACCTCTCTATGTCCTGTATTTATTTACCCCCCGCCACATGCGCTGGGATTAGCACAATGTTCCCTGTCTTAGACGTGATTATGGCGTGATTCAAGCGTTCAGGAATACGATGCGAGGACTGCGGTAACACGCCTTTAACATGCAGCGTTCTGGCTGTTGCAGCTGTTTGACGTGACCGAAGGCTCTCTGGGGAGCATCAGCCCAACACACAACTTCGAGCCTCCCCATTATGACGGCATCGAGTCTCTGGTGGTCCAGGGGGACATTTTCTTCAGCGGCTCTCGAGACAACGGCATCAAGAAGTGGGACCTGGACCGCAAAGACCTGCTGCAGGTACTGGATGAGTGAGATGGTAGATGTATGACTGATGAGAAGGGATGCACAGTTCTGGAGTGAAGGTTGAGTCAGGCGAGGAAGGTTTACTGATGTTTGATTGTGAACATGATCAAAAGAATTCAGTTGTTGTATTCTGTCCCACTATGAGAGTGCCGGACCCCTTATGAGTTAACCTTCAATCCATCTCTCCAACAGCAAGTCCCGAACGCCCACCGCGACTGGGTTTGCGCGCTTGGTGTCGTCCCCGGTTCCCCGGCCCTGCTGAGCGGCTGCAGAGGTGGGGTGCTCAAGCTGTGGCACACGGACACACTGGGGACTCTGGGGGAGCTGAAGGGTCACGAGAGCCCCATCAACAGCATCTCCACCAACAGCAGCCACCTGTTCACCGCCTCCGAGTGAGTCTCACGCACCAAACACACACTTTCTATGCCTTTAGGCTCTCAGTTAGTTTTAGGATACGCGACCTGCTTCACGTGTCATTAGTCACGTGATTATTGCAGTTCTGAGGCGAGCGAACACTATCCTGTTCTTGGTGCGTGTGGAGTCGCCTTCCTGGTACCAGTTCTGTAATAAAATACATCCATTTAAGTCGACTAGGGTCTGCAAGATTACTTCGCATCAAACCATCTGGATTATAATTTCCTTTCCTGTCTTCCAGTGACCGGACTGTGAAGATCTGGCGTGCACGTGGTGGACTGGACAACACCTTAGAGGCGACCGACAATGCCGACGAGGTGGCCAGTAACTGAACGCAGCGCCACCTGCCGGGTTTAACTCTGGAAGGACACTAACACCATCTTTGGATGCTCCTGCACTTTGCACCCCTAACCTCTCACGCCCGATGCTGACTCCTAAAACACAAACCTTCCATGCCATGTAACCTTTGTGACTGAGCCAACAGGAAAGTAATCTCATCCCAACATTAAACTAGCACACTGATTCTTAGACTCGGGATGCTCAGAGGGTCGTGCAGGTCAGTTTTAGTTCACCATATTGTTAATGACTCTTTGCAGCATAAACTCATCTTTCTCTCTTTTGCGCTGTAGACGATACGTCACTGTGGATCCCACGAACTTCTACTCACAAGACGTTTATTTAAGAGTTGAGCTCGGCAAACGCACTCATAGAAAATATCTCTGCTGCTCAGCTCTGTTGAGCGCTGTGTCAGGATGAAGTACACCTGCAGACACTCAGTGTGCTTTGTTAGATTGGGGAATAATAGACAGGAAGTTGAGTGTTAGAGGAGAAAAAGGTGGCAGAAATGACGGGTTGGTAGCTGGTCTTCGCAACCCAGTTCTCCGGTTTCTTGGGATTGTTGCACTCGAAGCAGAACCAATGCCCCCACCCCCCCACCCCATAACAAAAGTGGCTTTACTGTATGTGAAAAAGACAAATCACTGTTCCCCTTAACTTTCCTTTTAAGGGGAACGACCTTTGTGCTCACCCCTCCTCAATTTCTGCAGCTGTTTTTAAGATCAGCGACCACAATTGTGCAAACTTCGTCGTCTTTGCTGTTCTGCACTGCACTCGTGAACAGAACGCGCTTCACAGTAACACTTAAAGCAAAAGTCTGACATTTTGGGAAATGTGAGTTTGATGATACACATCTGTCTGTTGAGTATAAGACTACAGCCAGCAGCTGGTTAGCTTAGCTTAGCATAAAGACTGGAAAACGGGGGGGGGAAACAGCTAGCCTGGCTCTGTCCAACAGGAACCAGATCTGACTGGCAGCACCTCTAGAGTTCTCTAACTAACATGTTATGTCTTGTTTGTTTAATCCGTACCAAAAGGTACAAGGGACAATTTGTGCTTTTACAGGGGGGTTATGTGCCAGAATATTTCTTGGCTGGGCTCAGTAACTTACTTTCCCAACTCAACAGATATAACGTGTTAGTTAGTGAGCCCCAGAGGTGCAGCTAGTCAGATTTAGTTTCCTTCAGTCAGAACCAGGCTAGCTGTTTCCCCTTGCTTCCAGTCTTTATGCTAAGCTAAGCTAACTGGCTATAGCTGGTATCGATCTTCTCATCTAACTCTCTGGCAGAAAGCAAATAAGTGTGTTTCCCAAAATGTCAAACTATCCCTTTAACTCTTGAGCACTTGTGAAAACCAACACAGTTAGTCTTTTGAGATACACTTAATCCTTCTTAAATGTGAGCAGGTTCAGTGTTTGAGGATATTCTACACTTGTCCATGTTGTTTCATCGTATGTAAAAATAACGTATGTTCACTCTTCACATGTTGCAGTTAGCACTTGCTGAACCCACACTACTGAGTCGTCGTCTAACTCCTATGCTGCTAAGTCGTGTGCTCACCTTCATCAACCCTATAAGAGGGCTTCTTGTCATGGACTCCGGGTGAGGTCCGCTCAGCACCGAGCAACGTGTATGTATATATATGTAATAGTATCTTTCTGTTTTTGGAGAGGAGAGGCCTTCAGACGCTGCCATTGTTGTGAGCCCAACCATGTCGACCGACGTCTGTCTCCCAGTTCAGATCCTCGTGGGGCCTTCCTGGAGACACCCGCGGTCTCTCTGATGTAACTGATCTGTCTGTCGCGATTGTGTGCCGTCACTTTTTGAATGTTTGGTGAAACAGCAGTTGTAGGCATTATTGGAGTACATATCTAATGTATGTAAACAAATGTATTTAAAAAAAAAAAAATCTGACTGAATGTTAGTTTTGTGGGACCACCGATCCGAACGCAGTCTCGCACGAGAGCCGAGAGGACCAGGGTCGGCAGGAGGAGCTTTTCCTCCAGTGAGGTGGCAGGTTATGTTTAGTGGCCTACGGTTAGTTTATTTTTCTCTGTTTTGTTTGTTATGCTGTCCCTGTCCCACATATCCTGGGCGTTCCCCCTCTGGAGTTTTAGTAGCCATTCTCAAATGACAGACTCTGTAGCGATTCTAATGTCAGATGCCTGGTGAAAATAAATGTCATCTGTCAAAAACAACCAACCAAAAACTGCGTTTTGTCCTGGTTCCATCAGTCATTTAGAGACTTATTAGTGCTGTTAATATATCTGCAGGTTACTTGTTCAAATATCTACAGTTAAATTGTGTCCGTTTTTACAAATCTGACTTAGAAAAGTGGTTTCACTTTTGTATTTCTGTCTGTTGGATTTCCTTCAGACATGCAGCTCTACTCTTTACTCTTAACTCCTCCTATTTAGCATTGATAAAGAATTATTAAATGTTTTATAACACACGATAATAAGGACATGTGTCGATAATTACAACTTCTAAAACAGTTTTTATTGTTGTTGATTACTTGTTTATATACCAGCCTCCCACAGGAGTTGTTGTTGTCGACAAATACATTAATAAACACTTACATCAGGGAAAACATCAGTTTTGTAGATGATGTATCCAGATGTAAGAGACAAAAGTGGTGAAAAATTGGCCACAAGATGGCGGCAGCAGCAGCTCCAGGACTGACCAGGGACGGTGTCAGAGCTGTCAACGTCCAAAAATACTTTCACTGACATTTTAGGCATTTGGCTGTTAAGGGAAATATGATTCCTCCACTGACAATCCCCACATGAACTCACCAAAATGCTGAGGGTCCGGGGCCCGGAAGGCTTTGCCTTACTGACAACAGGGAGGACTTCAAGGCTCAAAAATCAAAACAAATGTGTAACCTTAGTCACTGTCTGCATTTCATCAGTGGTGGAAAGCAGCTGAGTACATTTACCCAAGTACTGTACTTAAGTATAAATTTGAGTTACTTGTACTTTGTACTCCACTACGTCTCAGATGGAAATATTGTACTTTCTACTGCACTACGTTTGTCTGGCAGAAAGAAAGAAGTTAAAATGACCATAAATAACTACAGCAGTAAAATACAACATGCATCGTGTGTGTTAATTAATACATATGTAATTAAGTGTTAATTATGGGGAATTTTTTTTGGATGATCATGATCAATCATTCTTTTGAAATTATTAGAACATGTACAGGTTAGTCTGATTTAAATAAACATACGACACTAAGGTAGCCACCATAACTTCATTACAAAATAAATTAAAACAAAAACAAATCTGAACTTTCACGCTTGTTCTTCTTCATATCGCCTGGAAAAAGTAGGTCATCACTTTACAGACGCACGTGAATTGATTCCCTTCTAGCTGCCATGTTTGCTTTGTTCATTTGCGCAAACATACGCTATTGAAGAGCAGAAAGTGCACTTTCCATCAGGGGAACCGATCGCATTAACAAACATCTGTAATCAATACTTTTAATAGGAGGTGATGCGAAATGACTGGTGTTTAAATATGAGTATTAATGAGTTATTGATCTGACCATCCCAAGTGCGCCGTACGTTCCCTGCAGTTCATAACATACAACAGATTCACAGATTTTGGGATGCATAAATAAGAATGACAGACTTGATCAACATCTTACAAGTTATATTGTACCACAGTGATCTAACACAGATGCAGAGACTTTGTTCAGATGCCTAATGAGGGACTCGGGAGGCCATCAGGATCTGCCATCATAAATCTGCAGGACTGTCTGACAGGCAGCCACAATCACCGGCCACCTGATGTGAAAATGAAAGTGTTGAGTGTGTGTGGATGTCACTGAGGTTATGTTGGGTTGAATTTGACCCAGAACACTTCAGAAGTACTTTTCACTTTGTCCCGGGAGTCTGCAGTCTTTAAATCATCTCCACCGTGCACAAACGCACCTCTTGTTTAACAAAGCCGTCGACATTTTCCTGCTGCTCTTGCTGACTTTTTCACAAACATCGCATGTGTTCATTGGTCAGTGGCCTCTTTCTTTGATGTAAGTCTATTAATCCTCATTTAAAAACAGCACCACCAGCTGTTTCACAAGATGCAGAGATGTGCACATTTTCACTCCATCCCTGCTGCTCTTTGCTGAGCAGATCCCCCCCCCCCCGAGAGATTTTGACCTGCCTCAGCACAAACTAGATTTGAAAGACCCTTTTACACTGAACAATGTCAAATCACACCAGGTGATATTTATACTGATGGTGGGTTCCTTTCATTCATGACTTTCATTAATGTGGCAGAAAACCCTTTAATTTGACTACAAACAAACATATTATTATTATTGTTTTGGGTCTGAAAGCCTCAAACATCACCTCACATGGAGGACATTGCATATAGCTGCAAAGATAAGTCAATCAATCAATTACTCAATCATCAGAAAATGTAGTGGTAGCAGCTATTTTGACAGTCAATCCATCTTTTAAGTCGTTTTTGAAGCAAAACTGCCAAACATTTGATAGTTTCAGCTTCTCAAATGGGAGAATTTTCTGCTTTATCTCATCTTACATTACAGCAAATTGAGTGTCTTTGGGTTTTGGACAGCTGGTTGGAAAAAACAAGAGATTTGATGACATCACCGTGGGCTCTAGGAAATTGTGTTTGGCATTTTCTTCAGAGTAATCGATCATGAAAACAATTTCTAGTTGCAACCCTAATGTATATACTGTATTTTGACACCACTGCATCAACTAAAAATATAATTCTATACACATTTCCCAAAATTTTAGCTTGATATCTTAGTATCTTTGATAAGTTTGGGATCTTATCTCCAGTTTAAAATAATGTTCAGTGGGTCTGAACACTGCTCAGCTGCACAACATGAGTTTTTAATAATGGATCCACCAGTGAGTCAGACAGGGTTTAGGAGGTTAATGCATTTTAGAAAAACTTCATACATCTATCACAGCAAGACTATGTCTCTCTCTGGCAAATTAAGAGAAAGGGAGATTGAAGAGACAGTAATTATGAGCAGTCAGAGCAGCTTCACACTCTGATAATTTGAAATCTATTTGTGGCACTGAGGCATGAATATAATACAATTCTGTCAGCCCAGATACACTGGCAGCTTAAAGCTAAAACTATTTTACAGTTTAAGGCATTAAACCCAAATTCAAGTCATGCAAGTGTTTTGATTAAAGTCAAACTACTTCCTCAACTGAAGCTTCAGACGCAATATGAAAGAATGAATCTTAAAAACGGTCTTAATCAAAGTTTAAACGTGAAATGGTCCATGATTATATGGCCAATATGGACCTACAAAGACAAATAAAAAGAATTTAAAAAATGATTAATATCAAATTACCTTGGAGGAAGTACAAGAGTGATGAAATACTTTCTCAGTAATAAAGCTCATTTGTCACATAACGACACCAAGGAGTTGGACAAAGCCTTCTCTGCAGCCACTTTCTTATTACAAATGATCTAACTCAACACTTCACTGGATCGCTCCCACAGCTGCTGTATGGAGCTAAGATTGCACTTGTACTGAATGAAGGCTGAGATGATTTAGACCCGTCATATAACCCCATAGCTTCGCTCCCAGCATAACAAAAGAGACTGAAACAAGAGAGTCTCCAGCCTCATGCACCGTAGTGTGCTTATATCTTCACAGGCCCTTTCCTGGTTAAATAACATTATATATGACAATGCTAACGCGACATAAATCAAAGTCATGGGATCACCGAAGTTGTTACAATTCACCTTGAAGGTCTGTACCAAATTTCACGGCAATCCGTCCAATAGTTGGCGAGACATTTCATTCAGAACTCACTCAAGCTCATGGTGGTGCTAGCAGAAAAGTCAGATGATACATCGAACAAGGAATACATCGTCTGGGAACCACGAGTGTCTGTACAACATTTCATGACAATCAATCCAGAGGCTGTTGGGATATTTCAGTCTGGACGGACTGACCGACCATCATTGCCACGAAGAGCTATGCTGCTAGGTAATTTGTAACACTGTGTTCACACCATAGTGAACCCTGATTTTCATCATAGACATGTTGGTGAAACTGAAGTTCCACCCTGATGTACCAAAATAATCTTTTATAAAATGTATAGTTTGGCTCAAGATTTCACAAACAAATCTCTATATTTTCTCCTCCATTTTGGAGCATGGCGTTTGCCAAGCTTGTCCCTTATCTCCCTTTCTGTTGGCACTGGATATACAGCCAATACAGCCGTGGCTGTTTTTTAAAATCACAAATAAAAAATGTTTGTATGCTGATGATTGTTAACTTTAGTTTCTTAAAAGCTCAACAGACTTAATCCAGAACACAGTGTACCTGTCAAAAACAGTCACATTAAATGTGTGAAGCTGAGAGTTTTCGCACTTGATAGGGATTTCAAATGTCTGCTGTTTTCCTGGCATGAAGCAGATTCAGCAGATATGTTAATTTTCGCAAGCAAGGTGCTTCCAACACTCTTGATGCTCATTCTCTCTGTGTTTTACAAGGATACAAGTCTCAAATGTAGCCGAATGACAGCAACACCACCAGAAGACAAAACTGAATTGAATTCGTAGTGGTCGTCCATTTTCTTTTTTTTTTCTAATGTCTTCAAGGAAAATGTGAGTCAGATAATCTTGTGATTGTTTTTATGTTGTACAAGTTGCCAGGTGCTGAATGCAGGTAGAGATGAGGGGGCTGTAGTGTAACTAGGGCATCATTTTAGCCAGAAAATTACACTGAAATTGTGGAAGTCACACTCAGTTCCTTCATCCAAAATGTGACTGGGAAACGGGTGAAATACTAATATGCAGAAAGACTGTGGTGACAAAAACATTCGATACAGGACGGAGAGAAACTTGTGGAGGCTGCACAGGACACCACTGTCCACCAACCTTTTTATGGTTTTGTCCCCTTAGCTCCAATTAAGGGAAGTCTTAATGCTACAGGATATAATGTTGTTTTAGGCAATAGTGTACTTCCAACTTTGTAGCAACAGTTCTTTCATGCTACAACAAGACAAGACCCCCGTGCACAAAGACAGGTCCTTAAAGAAATGGTTTTCTCAGTTTAGAGGAACTTGACTGGCCTTTCGAGCAGCATGACTCCCTCCACCACTTTGGTCCAGACTGAAATAACTAAACAACAACTGTATGAATTGTTGTTAAATTTTGTACAGACATACACGGTCCCTGGAGGGTGAAGCCCAAAGACTTTGGTGATCCATTGACTTTTCCTCTAGCGCCACCATGAGGTTGACATATTTGGCTTTTGTGCAGACTGTCATGAAATTCGGCACACACATTCATGGTCCCCTCAGCGTAATTTGTAATAACCTTCGTGATCCCCTGAATTTTCATGTAACACCATCATCAGGTCAAAATCTTCACTTTGGTTTAAGACCAAATACCTTCAGAACTACTGCCTTGTTTGATAGCATTGTCATTGTGAGCATGTTAGCATGCTGACATAGCATTTAGCTTCAAGCACCACTCTGCCTTGGTACAGCCTCACAGAGCTGCTGGCATATCTGTAGACTCTTGGTTTTGGGGTAATATCAGATTGTTTTACCTCTTTGCATCTCTGAGAATTATTCAAATAAAACAATTGGAGGAGGGAAAATCACTTACTGACATGATGCAACATGTGATGAGAGGTCATATGTAGCAGCTGCTTCATTTTAAGGTGTCATAAGACCAAAAGGTTGGGAACCACTGCTCCATAAGAAGCTACATATTGATCACTGGGTGGGCTGGAGCATGCATGTCAGTGATACCCACATCGCCCCCACATGAAAACACATGGCTCTTTATTTGGCAGATCTAACAGGTGTTTGACCTGCAGAATGAACTTTCTGTCTATTTCTTCAGACTAACTGGAGCTGACACACATATTCCCATTTTTAGCTCTCAGTGTCATGCCGTTCTGCTTAATTGAGTTTGTTTTGCTCAGGTGGTCTTTGTCATCTGGCTTCAGTGTTGACACAAAGTTATCAACTCAGCCAAACCCTTTCAGGTTTGACACTGGCCTCAGCTCAGGTGACACACCTTTTTACCTGACAGTTGATGATTGAAAGAAGGAGCCGGAGAATAAAGTGTGTTGTACAAATTGCAGGTACACAGAATAGTAATAATCCATAATTAATCCATAATTACTTTTGCTTTGTTTCAGTCTCATTCGGAGACACTGCACGTCTTTAATCATTTCAAAATTAACATTGTTCCTTAACTTATATTAGTATATTTGAGTCACACTGTTAGGTTTATTACTTTCCAGTTATACTCCAAACACTGATAATTGCATTTTTTCCCACCTACAAGGATAACTCGGTTGGCTCTCCTGTGAATGATACTTTGATGGACGGAAAGATGACTTTCTGTTTTCTTTGCCATTTTTCAGCTCAATTAATTTAATAGTTTAAAGGATGGTTGTAAGGAAATTTTTGATAATTCAACCTCATCCACATGATCAAAGAAGCTCAACAAGTAATTAAATAACAAAACAGCTCATTATTTGAACAGTAATTGTCAAACTACTGCTGGGGAAAGATAATTTAATTGCAACAACACAGGGCCTCTTCACCCCCCATATCCCGCTGAATTAAAAGACAAAAACAACAAAGTCTCATTTGTGTTAAAAGGAAGAAGTAAAGTAGGAAGTTGTTGTTCCAACACAGTCCTAAATGTGAGTTTTAAAATGCATGAATCTCAGAGACTTTCCCCTCCGAAATCCTTATCTTCTAATAATTAAGACATAGTATCAGATGTATGCCATTTTTCGCAGTATTCTCAGTTTTCCTGATAACTAGGTTTTACTTTTAAATCTATATGTTTTTCAGAGTCCTGATATTTAAGTGTTGTTTTGGACTTGGGACTGTTTTTTTCAGCGTGGCTCTGTGGACGGTCAGCCGGTCCACCACTTTGGTCCAGACACAATTATCTCAACAACTACTGGACGGATTGCCATGAAACTTTGTACAGACATTCATGGAGTATGAAGCCTACTGATCCCCTGACCTTTCCTCTAGCGCCACCAGCAGGTTGAAATTTGTGATTGGGTGAGTGAAATGTCTCGACAGACAATAGATAGACTGTCGTGAAATTTGCTACAGATATTCATGTCCCCCAGAGGATAAATTGTAATAATAATAAAAAAAACTGACATTCCCATCAGCCTTAACTAGCTAGTACTTTGTGTTTAGTGCAAATGTTAGCATGTTAACATGCTAAACTAAGACAGAAGCCTAAATATTATACCTGCTAAACATCAGTATGTTAGCCTTGTTGCTGTGAACTTGTTAGCATGCTGACATTAGCATTTAGCTAAAAGTACCAACTGTGCTTAGCTACACTTAGCTAGCCCCACAGTGGCAGTTTGTGCCTCTCGTGTAGCTAGCTTAACTCTCTAAAAGACAATTAACCAGCCATGTTTTAAAAACCCATTTACAAACAAATCTTGTTCTGCCAGTATTTCCTGAAAAACATTCTGTCAACTGAATGATAAAGAATATTTTTAACCAGTTTCCCAAGTCTTGCCTGTTTCCTATACAAAACAAAGATGGCCGCCCGCCGGATACCTGGATCGAGTTAAAAATCTTTTTTTTTGTCGTGTAAAGGACGAAATATTTTTCATCCAGATGGATCTGAAGAGTCTTTGAGGATTCTGAAAATACCGTCAGAGCAGTGGTAAGTTTTTAAACACCTTCTGGGGTTTTCAAACATGGCGATATCTTTTATAGAAGTGATGGTTAACTCTACCTCCCGTGTATGCTAATACATGGAGCTAAACTGTGCCGATAGTAGGCTAACTGTTAGAGACTCAGAGTTTCAGTTGGCTTCACACAGCCCTAAACCAAACTACACTCGACCATTTTAATCCCTTATCCCCCCAAAAATAATCATCGAAACCCAAACCGAACTGAACCTGAACTAAACCTGATTTTAATTTTAATCTTCACCTTCATTTTAAGAGAAAGTAGAAATAATAGTTTTTTTTTATCTTTGTCAAGCTATTTGGTCCTGACATGTTGATAAATACTGTACACTTTCAGTGTGTGTGTGTGTGTGTGTCACTGTGTGTGTGTGTGTGTGTGTCACTGTGTGTGTGTGTGTGTCCACCCTCCCCTTCACACCGTCCTCTCTCCTCCGGAGCACCGAGACGCACTGAGACGCGACTCCGGCGCGCTGCAGCTCCGCGTCCGCGTGTCTCTCTCCGGTGCTTCGCGCTTCCAGAAACAAACGGCTTGTTTTCTTCTCGTTGCAAAGGCTTCTTGTTTATTTCCCCCATTTCTCTTCTCTCGGTTCCTCTCATGCCGCCGTTAAGGCGCTGGATACGGGGCGGTTTGTGATCGACCAAGCGGCAGCTCGATGAATATGGCGTGTATTGGGGACGCAGACCCTTTCACCGCTGCGATACCTGCCACCAAAGTTGAACTCACGGTTTCTTGTAGGTGAGTACTAACTGCTGCTGGTTTCCCCACACAGCCACGCTGCTGTTAAGACACAAAGGACGTGTTTACATGTGTGAAATTCTTCAACAGTCTGATATTTGACACTTAACTGTCGGTAGTAACTGTCGGTAAACGCACCAGAAACTCCGTTCACGCTCGGTTTTATAGCAGAATTACAGTTTATTATCACCGATTTTAACCTCAAATGTCATTTTGAGGATCAGACTTGTGTTGAATGATAATAGAGGGACTTAAACGTGGAGTTGGAGGGAAATGCAACTGAATCTTGTGCGTCTATTTGCAGCAGTTTGCCTTTGGATGATCGCCAGATGGAGGTCAGAGTTGACATGTCTTTACTGTACTGTCACATCTCCGAGCTCTGACACAGCCTCCACATACAGACCTGTGGCATTTTACGTGTTTATCACAGCTAATAGCCAGTTATCGTTCCTGGCTATAATGTAATATTACACAAATTCATGTTTTTTTCTAAGGATTTTGAGCTTAGAGGCTGGGTGAAGCATGCATCAACCCTGTGTTTGGTTCAGACTGTGGCAGTTTTACTACTGAATCACCATCCTCTCCGCTGCTTTCTTACTGTAGCAGTGATAGTAGAGTTGTGTACTGTAGATGGAGATAGAAAGTGAGGGGCTGGGAGGGAGGGAGTCATTTCTGGATGCTGCAACTGGCCATGAGACTCACCTACAGTAGTCACCTCGTCTCGTAATCATGTCTTGATTATTTAACTGAATATATTCTATATATTTACTCATCCTAATTTATCTGGATCTATCTATCTATCTATCTATCTATCTATCTATATTAGAGCTGAGACACTTGGTTGATTAATTGATTAGTCAAGTTTTCAATTAAAGACACCAATAATCTCTGCTTGCAGCTTCTCAAATGTAAAGATTTACCGTTTTTCTGACAATTCATAGACTGATTAATCTATTAAAGGCAAAATAATCAGCAGATACAAACAATAATTGTAGTTGCAACTTCTATCTATCTATCTATTTATATATTGTATGTCTTCTTTACATGCATAGAGCTGGGTAATATACAGATAGGTGACAAATTAAGGTAAAAACCAACATAAAGTGTCTTTGTAAGGCGTTTATCCAGACAAGCTGTCAGAACAGCCTCAGTGTAAGGCTGCAACTAACAATTGTTTTTTTATTATCAATTCATCTGCAGGTTATTGTCTTGAATAGGATTAATTAATTAATAAAAAGAAAAAGAAAAGCAGCACATTGTTACAAGTGAGAAGCTGGAACCAGAGAAAAGAAACGACCTAATCGATTAATAGATTATCTGATGAATTAGTTCTTAGCTCTACGTCAGTAGAGTCAAGCATTGATCTTCCAAGTCTCTGGAGGGATGAAGAGCATTCCTCCTCATTTGGTGTTTTGATGATGATGATGATGATGATGGAGAGCGCTGTTTAACACAAAGCTCCAAGGTGTTCAGTTGGGTTGAAATCTTGTAACTGTGAAGGGACTCTCATCGTTTTCATCAAACCACAGTTGATTGATTATTGACGGGAAATTAAACTGCAACTCTTGTGATAACTGGTTATTTGTTAAAGTCATTTTTCAAGCAAAAATGCCAAATGTTGTTTAGGCAATGTGCTTTTATTTTGGTTTGTTTGATTTCTATGATGGCGAATCTTTGTTGAATGTTAATTAGTCACCTGGAAACAGTTCACAAAACAATCTCACTGCAAGGTCCATGTTGCAGCTGTTCTGAAGCTTTCAATTGTATCTCATGATCTTCATCAGTAGATGGAGTTTGTTGTTATGGAATTGTATTGCTATTTAAGGTTTTCTTAACAGTGTTGGCTTCAAAGCTGAGACTTCAATTTCATTCCTAGGAAATATAAACTGAATATCTTTGGGAGTATATCTTTTCTGGTAAATGCTGCTTTACAGTGAAGTGTTCACTGCTCTGTTCTGCCTCCACCTGTTTGGTTATCATATCCACACTATCAACAATCATTTTCGAATCTCTTCAATTGTTTCCAGCTTATTTGATTTATCTTTTTGTCCGTAAAATGTACATCACAGGTCCTCAAAACTCAAGGTGACCTCTTTAAATTGCTTGTTTTGTCTGACCAGCAGTCCAACATCCAAAGATATTTAGTTTCATATAAAATAGAGAAAAGCTGCACATCTTCACATATGAAAACCTGGAACAAGCTAATTGTTGGCATTGTTGCTTGAAGACAAAAGCACCAGTCAGCCCTAAACTATCATTAGTAATATAATGATTAAAGTTTGATATCATTATATTTAACTGTAGTCAAAAATATTGAGATATCTGTTTCACTGTCATCCAGCTCCATAGGTTTAGGGTGAGGTTATGCTTTAAAATATTATTTTACTATAAAAGTAAGTCTTGTAAACCTGTTTTGAGACACATAATGAACAGAAGAACAAAGACTGAATTATTTTTCCACAGACCTAAAATCATTCAGCTGCTGCTGCTGTTGTTTTATGTCTGAGATAAAAGCCTGATAATGGCTCCACAGAAGAAGTCAGCTTGGTAATGACCTTAACCTTAAATTTTGAGATCAGAGCCCGTGAAGACGATTCGAGGTGAGGAAGCCACCATCTGGACAAAATAATTGTTCTTTTGAAATGATGGCATCATGAAAGAAAAGCTCTTCTGTTAAGAGTAATGAGTCATTTATTTTTTCTCAAAATGCTTTTGTTATACATGCAAACATATTACATAAGCTCTGGCCCCTGTGAACGTGTAGGTATAGAAAATGGATGGGTTGGGGTTAGGGGACATTTCTTTAATGACTGTAAAGGAGTTCTGAGTCGTAGGACCGTTAAATTATGCATTGTTTCTGTCAGAGATAACACGTGACCAGTGATGGACAAAAATATTAAAGTCACTTCTCACAAAAGAGAGGACTACAGTTGTGGAGAAGTGATGATCTGTAATTAGCTTTTTGGATCCTTGAAAGTGAGAATTGTGCGACAACTTATAATGTGCGTGATAAGAACTACCTAAAATGAATAAATGTTTACTTAGACTTTTTAGTTTCACCCCCAGGGGGGCGGGGCTTATGACCTACACTGCAGCCAGCCACCACGAGGCGATCGACATGATGTGGCTTAACTTTTGGGAAGCTGTCATGTTGTCCATCTTATATACAGTCTATCATCTCAACACAGCTGAGGTCGAGACAACAATGTGGGTGGATCATATGATCTGCAAACCAGAAATCTCTCATCTGGCCCAGTGACTCTGGGAAAGGGGAACTCCATTGATTTTACACCTCAAAATCAGTTTACTAGTCATGAGGAGTCATCTGTCATCCCGTGATAACAGTTGAGGTCTTCAGTGGCTCTTGAGGTGCTTTGTCAAGTCTGAGAAAATATTGTTTTCTAGGCTAAGAGGTTACTTAATTAGAAAGCCTGTGTTACAAACTGGAGGTGTGGAAAGTCTTGAGTGTTTATCAGACAGTGACAGTATTTTTGAGTATAACCCACTAGGGACTAAGGGACAGGATATCTTGGTCTCTTATTTTAATCTGTCTCCAGCGCGTCCCCCAACTTTATGCATGTGCAATGCTAAGTCACTGGAGAACTCTTGTTTTGGCTCTACCCCAGCTGTGATGTAGAAGTGTACTCCAGCTTGTGTCAGTACACCACTATAATGTAAGCAAAATCTCACATTCTAGAAGCTGGAACTTTAAAATAAACAATGAATCAATTATCAAAATTGTTTTCTTCTGTTGATTTTCTGTTAATTGACTAATTGTCGTGGCTCTAATCTGCATAGCTTTGATAAAGTTCTTAGTAAAGGTTTCACTGAATGCTAGTTGAAACATTTATTCTGAATATCAGCGCTGTCGTGTTTGACAGACACATCCATTACCAGAATCAGAATCAGAATCAGAAATACTTTATTGATCCCCGGGGGGAAATTGTACAGTACCGGTGCTCCCATTCACGAGTAGAACTTAACCATTTAGTTTGATTATTTTTAAACACAAGGCAACTATTGATTGTTTTTTAGCTGCCGAGCTGCAGCAGCCTCACCAACACAAAATTTACCAGCCCTGAAATGGTGGGTGGTGTGATTTTCCCACTTTGGTGTCCCTGCGTGTCGGCCAAGCTACTGAAGCATTCAGTCTAGATAGATCCCATCCTTCAGTGAAAGCCCTCCTTCACTCAATAAATCCAAACCATCGCCGCACTCATCACGCGTGTAGTCAAGCAGAAGAACTGACAGATTGATTAACTCAAGTCCAATACTGTGCATCAGTGAGAGGAAAATCCCCCAGTCTGCTTCAACAGCACACAGCCGTTTGACTGATGAGTGCCTATCACTCCTGATCGCAAGGCCTTGATCACACACAGATGGAGCTTAGTTCTGTGCAGGGACAGTAAACAGTAAACAGCGAGCCAGGCAGGCCTCTAGAGCTGCAGGATCAAACGAGCCCTGCGGACCGTCGGTCCTCAGAGAATGTGTGTGCGCAAAGATGTCGGTGTGGCTGTCATCTGATCTGAGTGGTCCACAGCGGAGAGATAGCCGTGACCTTTGGGCACAAAAGGTAGGAAGTGTATCCCGTCGAAGAATTGACGTGTTGTGATGTGGCTGTATTGAAGCCAGACGCTGACCTGCTGAGAGGCCGGTCGATGTGTCACAGCCGATGTTGCACTTTCCACAAGGAAGGTGAAGAAAGAGACAGAAAGACTTGTTGGAACAGAGAAGGAATCCTGTGCGCATGTTTCTTATGTTTCAGTACTGTACACGGAACAGGTTTATCAGACACATACATTTGAACAAGATAAGGAAGTAGTTAGATAGCCTTCAGTGTTTGAATGCTAAAAAAAAAAGGCCCTGTTGTCGATTAATGTATTGTTTGTCCATAAAAGGTCAGAAATGCCAATCAGAAGTCCACAGAGGTCAGCGTTTACAGAGCGCTGGGAGTGGATTTGTTTGTCCGACCAATAGTCCAAGATGCAGAAATATTTAATTCAGTGTCATAAAAAAAGTGAGAAAATCAAATTTGAGGAGCTGGAACAAGGAAATGTTTTGCAATTTTGCTTGAGAAATTACATCGATTATTATTTATCAAATTTGTTGTTAATTCGTTTTCTGGCGATCAACCAGATGATTAATCAACTAATCGTTTCAGCTCTATACTGAAGTTGATTAGCGGTCACAAGACGCTTCTGTTGTTTCTGTTTCCCATTGAGACACAAAAACTTAGTTTTCCCTAATTCTCTTACTGAATTTTTGTTGCTAGGAAACAGAGATCATCCCAACTTCATTTTCCAATTTGAATTTCTTTTAATGATAGCTGCAATTCATTTATTTGGAAAATTCTGAAATTAGTTTAAAGCCTCTTTGTGTAGAGCTTCAATATTTCTGACTTTGGCGACACCGACTGTAGTGTTGGTATCAAAAACAACAACAGTGCATCTCGCTGCCACCACTGATTAGACCTCGGGACATTGAGAATATGACCGAAAATCAACTGCAGATCCAGTTTTCAAAAGACAAGTGACAGAGAAACTCAGGTCATCCTCTAGTCTGCTACACTGAAAAACACCCGACCAGATGTGTCTACCAACAACAGCATTAGCACCCTGGTTTATTTTTAACATGTGCATCGGTGATGCTGTGATTTAAACAGACGTGTTTTACCTGTGTAGTTGACCTGTGAGTGATCAACGATGCATCACATGCAGAGGATACAGATCGGCACGCACCGACGCGCCGAGCACACAGCTGCTGCGTTCGCTGTTGCTGGTTGACGTGTAAACCGACATGAAACAGGAGGAGTTCAGTGACCCTCCATTGTGTTTTAGAGGCAGTTTGTCACTGAATATTGAGGGGAGAAAATTAGCTTTTGAAGACTGGTCATTACAAATATGTTGGGGGGGCGGGGCATGATCCCCTGTTCCCTGCAGGATTGCGCATTTGGTATTACGCTTCCCCAACAACAAACCAGGCAACACCTGATTTGTTCTAGTGGCTTCTGCAGAGAAGGCAGATGTTAAATGCACTGCTATGTTATGAATGGACGTTACTTGATCGCAAACCTGCCACACTGCCTCAGGTCTGCAAGCGTCTGATAGATTGTTAGATTGTCAAGACTGGGGAATGTGTGTTTTAGTCTTTTACAGTTTAGATTTATATTTTACTGAACAATCCTAAATCCACCCATCAGCTGTATCTAATCTATCCGTCCGTTTTCTAAATCGCTTCTCCTCTTCGGGGTCACAGGGTCCCTCTGCTTGTGTAGGTACTTGTCTGATCTGTGTCTGTTAACAGCTATGATTTCCCTTCCCTCTAATACATTATCTGAAAAGCTCTTACAGCAGCTGAGGTTGGTGCTCACGCTGCAGATTCTGCAGAGTTGTGTCTGTCTGACAGCTGGTTGAGTCCCGCTGGTGCTACTTTCTGCCAACAATGTAAACTCATCTTTAATTGAACACCAGTATGGCTGATCAGAGGCTTATCCATTCATTTTACACCTGAGGTTTTCTAACTGTGCGGCGCGCCTCCCCAGGGTGACACGGGAGAGTCAGAGGGGGGCGTGCTGGTGTTTTAAAAATAGCAGGAAGTGAGCTGTTGTAGTTTGGGCCGCTGATTAAGCTCACTTAACAACAAGGTCAGCAGACCAGAGTCAAAAATCTAATCTGAACACGCAGACTCCATCAATAACGTCAGAACTTGCCTGGGGATTACCACGTTTTTTAAGTTTTATTCAGTATCAAAGTAATCCTGTGACAGTTGTCTGTACATCCATGAGTGCATTGCAAACTGCTAATAGCTAATTTAGCCTATTTTTAATGGTGCCAATCCGCCAACATGTAAACAAATATAGACTGAAAAAATGGGGTTGAAGCCCACAGCTAACCGACTCTAAGGCAACATTATACTTTACATTTCCAAAGCCTCAAATTATGGGAACTGTAGTTCAAGGGGAGGGGCAATTTGTCTGAGGGGGGGCCCTTGAAAACCTGTTTTAAACTAGTAGATTAAAACATACTTGCACAGTAGAAAACTGATGCATGTCAATTTGTGTTTCCTATCTGAGGTTCATTAGCCTGTCAGCTAATCACAATGCACCATCAAAACTAACTGTATTAAAATGTGGACACACGTTCTGATTTTAACCCAAAGGACATGGAAGATGGATGTAACAGACAACAGTTTCATATATAGAAACAACGTTATTATTTGACAAGAATATTTGTATAGTGCCAACTCCCCCATATTCGTATTCATCTTGATAGATCCATTAGTGCATTCTGTGAAAAAGAAACAAGCAGCATATTACCACAGCAGAGGTACCTCATGCATCTGTAACATTAAGCAGAAATTACACAGATTACATAACAAAAAACTTTGCACCAGAAGAAACGTTCCCAGGTAACAACTTGGCACAAACATATTCATGTATTCATGTATTCATGATATGTTCATCATACACCGAAATTTCTTATAACTACAGGGTGACCAGAAGAACATTTTACACATACAAAAGTTCTTTAAATAGTATTCTCAAAGATTTTTGTTTTCCCTCAGATTCTTAGATTGCTGCTTTCAGTTAATGATTGACTCTTGAGTCATAGTCAAATACACACAAGACCAAAATTATTATTAAAAACTGAGGGAGAGTAAATTCAGAGCAGCGAGGCGCTCTGTGGCTGTGTACACTGTTATAATTAGGTGCAGAAATTCCTCCAGGTAGAGTGTGTTTCATGTAATTTATCACTGTTTTCCGTTGATTTATTATTCTTTATCTTTTCATTTTTCATACCTATTGTTTCATACATTTCCACTCGGTTCCATTTTTTTTTTAATTAGTTACCAGGTAGATCTGTTGACAGCTAACATAAACTCAAAGTTCAAACGCAGGAAACTCCTCTGTTCCCCTCCTGTGTATTGGTCCTCGGTTTTACAAATCCTCCACCATTTCGGTGGACCAGAGCAAAGAGCATAAAACCAACAGATCAGGTCGGTCTCATGTGGCGCACCCACACCGCAGGAGGCCCAGTGGGGGTCATGCTGAGTGGCTGCATTTATGAGGTTTTGAAGGAGTCATTTGGTCTAATTAAGGCACCAGGCAGCAACCGTAGATCCACCTGGTTACCTCAGAGAGCCGACACGGCTCCATCACATTACTAACCACCTCACCTCCTGCCCCCTCTGCTCCTCTGCTTTCATCTTTCGTACAGCCACTTTCCTCCATCTCTGTGATTGCTGTGGACAGATTTGAAGACGTTCTGTTGATTAGTTGCGTTGTGTGTTGCCTTTCTACTGAGCACAATATGTGATTTTAACGTGGTTAGTTTGCTTTGAGCTTAGAATAATGAGCAAGCTGTAAACACATCACAGTGTTACCTACCGCATTGAAATAGTTGCTATTTGTAATGCTTTATAGTTGATATACAGCATGTAACCTTGTTATCTGTATGAGGGTGTGAGGTTAGACAATGGCTGCAGTTGCTCTCTATTTTTTTACAATGAGAAGTGTTGATCAGGAATGCCATACATTCATATTCACAGTACCTGGTCAGGTGATGATATTTTCTCTGCAGAACAACATTGACTGTGATACTAGATGCTCTGTCTTGACTTTTACCAATACATGTGCAGTTTTAGCCTTATCTGCTATTTGACAGGTCTGTTATTAAAAATGTTAACTAATTTTGTGTTTTAAGCCACATGCGTTTATTTAAAATCCTTGTCGGTTTCCAGAGTTTTCCAAAGTATGAGATACTGACTTACAAGCAGATGTGAATAAAATGATGAAAGTAACATCTAGTAGTTATTGTGCAGCCTAAAAAAAATGGCACCTTTGGCTTGAATATTTCACTCGAAGTGATGTGAAAGTGTGATATATCCTCATAGTAGGTTGTTCAAAATTATGGAACAAGCAGTCACAAAAGTCTGTGTAATCTTTGAAAAGCTTTATCTGAGCTCCCTTGGAGGATTTTAGGGAATATGTTATATTGACAGGTAAATATGATGAATACATGTAAGATATGCATCAACTCCATAAGACATGTACACTTATTTATACTTATGTATAAACGGTGAAACCTAATGTAGCCACATTTTAATTTAGATGTATATAATGACTGTGCTCAATCTTTGATCAGTATTTGTTAAAACAGAGTAGTGCTGGTGTTTACCAGGCGCTGGGTTAATCTTAATCTTCCAGGGTACATAAATGAGTCTCTGATTAGACCACTAAAATTAAGAAAAGAAAACCTGAAGTCCTCTGAGATGATGACTGTGATGGATGAAGGATGAACCAACACAGATACTGAAGTGTACATTGTCCGGGCCAAACTCATACCGTGTGTTTATTGAATTTACTTTACAGGCAACCATTTGAGTACGCCATGACCCGCGTAAGCACCATGTTCAGATCATGTGAATGTCACTTGCTCTTAGCTGAAGTGGGAATAGTTTTGGGCATGGGAATATTTAAATATATTGTGAGAAAATATAAACTTGTGCAGCATGTCCTTTGGTAGCTCTCCCTTCATAATCTCTGGGTATTATCAGGTAATTTTGGGTAATATTGCAAACCAATGAGCAATATTGGATTTATTTTTTATTTGTGCATTGGTATGATAAAATACCTTAATTTGTCAGGTATTTATTTTGAAGTGTGGTTATTTCATCCAGAACACAGTTTCTGAATTGAGACTAAATCACAATATTATCGATATCTCAATATAAAATTACACATACTATCTATACTGCCCTCTTGTCGTGTAATTGCAGTAGTCAATACTTTCAGATCTCAGAAGGGACAAAGTTTAAGTTAACTTTGCAATTTGTGTTAGAAATCATGCAGCGTTCAGATGAGCGTAAGTAGCGTACTGGAGGTATTTAGATGACCATCAGGAAAACATTTTCAGAGGGACTAAACAAGAAATCAAGTAGTACAATAGTGCCGAAAAGCTAAATTCTTAATCTAAAATGTTGATAGTCACAATGGAGGAGGAAGGCTGATGCCTGATGTTGATAGGGTCACACAGTCATGTTGTTCCATTATTCTACAGTATTTCTGTTCTCAAATGTACATGCTGACTGCTGATGTTGTGACTTTCTCTTAGTGGAGTAGGATTCCTTTAGTTCATTTTTAGATGCACATCACTTTCCCCTGAGCACACATACAAATCCACACTGAGAATCTGAGAAAATCGTTGAGAGTGTCTCAGGTGCTGGTGGATTGATCAGCTCAGCTCAGAGTTTTCTTCAGACTCAATCGACCTTATTGATCCGGTGTTATCCTCCCAGCAGGACGAGCTTGTGCTGTTCATTACTGTGCCTTCTTTCACTGATGGGCCCTCTTTATTAGCTAGTATATAGCTCCACGGACTGCAACTGCACCAACAGTAAGCAAACCTGCACATTGGCTGGAGGGCTAAATGTCAAGCTTGTGGACTTACATGAGGTTATCAGATGGGAGTGACCGCCCACGCTGCTATCTGGGCCTCTCTGACTTTAAGAAACAAGAAGTCGAGGAGGTTTTCTTACTGAGAAGCTTTCCCTGCTTCTCGTGCTCCTGTGGAGTCTGTTGAGCCGAGACTGGGACTAATGCTGCCATGGTTAATGCTTCCAATCCTACCGGGGCCACCCAGGCTAAAAATGTCAGCACTCACATCCATCTCATAGCACGTGTTAGGTTAGTGGGAGGGAGCTAAATGGTTGGAAATTGACGGCTGTTTCACAAGACTGATATATACTCAAGTATATGATCCAATTTAGTGTGAAAATAAAAATGGGGGACAATCAAAGGCCTGAAGGAGCATTTGGAATTAAAAACAAAAGCTTAATTGTTGTATTTGGTATTAGTGAGGGAATCCTTGCTGCGCATTAATAATTCGGTGGGTGTTTTCAATCTATTAAACCACAGAAATGTATTATCATTGTTAAGATTTCTTATAACAGTATTAATTGATGGAGTTGCCTATTTACACGTCCAGCAGACTTGGAGTAACATTAACGTTCATTTGAAGTCAAGTTTGAGTCACCTGATATAAATCCAACATCCACTCTTCTTTTACCTCTATTTCTGGTCGCCACCAACCTACAAGTATGATCATGTATTTTCATATATGAGCATTGAATATTTGAAGGATGATGGCTGAATGAATGGTTGAATGTTCAGAAGGATAGAAAGTGGACCTTTGTGCATTTTCATATTGTATTTGGGATGAATGGAAACCCAAAGCTGCCTGTGGTTAGATTCCCTTTATAATCTATGGGTTTTAGGTCATTTCTAATCATAGATTAGCCCAAAACAACCATTCTTGTCACATTGCAAAGGGGCTTACAGTAGCTTTTACTTCTTTATCTTGAAATGGAAACATGCTTCTCCACTTAAATGTTAAGGCTATATTAAGGAAGTATAGAACTGTCTTCAAGCTTGAGAGCATTTGATACTTAAGTGAGGGCTCTTTTAAAACCTTTAATACAATATGGGAAACCCCTCTGGATTATGTGTCCTGTTTGACAATCAGAGGTTGGGGTGGATCGGTGTGAGAACAAGGCAAATGGTGCAGTACATGTGTATTATCTGTGCTTTGAACGCATCACCTTCTCTTTTTCTTATGTTTGCTGGAAAATTCATCCTGTTGTGATGATATCCTATTTGATCCTCTTATTACTTCTGGCTCCAAACCTCTGAAGGCAAGCAATGTTCCTTTTTCTTTTTTTTTCAAGAAAACATCTTGGAAAATTTCATCTCAATTGCTCTCGCCGACAGAAGTCCCCCCCTCCCTTCCTTACGTACAGGTATTTAAAGCTCCAGCTGCCTTGTTTAGGTGGCTGTGATGTAACTGGAGGGATTTCAAATGTAATTCTGGTGTCGAGGAGGGAACGCTCTCGTAAATGTTTGATGAACGATGAGGCACTCTGCTCGGACCGCCCAGACGTTTCCCAGGCTCCCCGCGGTGGAAAGGGCTTTTTAAAGAGTTGCCCGTCTCTATCAGGGCCAGGTGGAAGCCCTAGGGTGCACATGAATCAGAAGGAGGTTAACATATCCATATGAGCGTGTGCAGTTCTGCCAGCGCTCACACACTTACAGTTTCGCCTGTCTTTCATACACTCCTTACACTTTTTTTTTCTTCTTCTTTCCTTCACTGGATCTCGTTCCCTGGCTCCACTCTTACTCCTCTGGGAGCCAACAGAGTACAGTACTGCTTTTTATTGGACATTTATCCCAGTTGGCAGGTGAAGTCGGCCACTTCTCACTCCTACACAATCTCTCAGACTTTCCGCCAGTCATAAACACAGCCCTGATATGACTAGGCCCGATTCCATCGCTTATTATCATTTATTTAAGGTCTCAAAGGCGGGGGAAAAGCCGGTGGGAGTGCCCTGACAGTGAGGCAGTAGAGTGTGCCGTTTTACCATCTGGGCCAGGCTGGGATCAGCACAACACGAGTGCCTGATCTAGATACATCACTAGCCATCAACGGCTTCAAGACACTCGCTGCTTGTCATACAGGACAGGACGAGCGACAGAACGAGCGACAGAACGCTCGCCCCGCAGCTAGCATGATAGCAGGAGCCCCCCTCCCCACTCTCCCCCTCCGTCTCTCTCTTTGTCTGTCAGCAGAGCACAATATGGACGAAGTCATACTGCTGCGATTATTGCAGCACAAAACCTCCCTTTTTAAGAATCAAAATCACACCCTGTAGGCTTGGAAAGTGGCTGGGAAACGTTTGTTGTGGCTCTTACTTCATGAAGCGTGAACTTCATGGAGGCTAAGTTCAACTTAAATTCGTGTAAGTCAATCGAAGTGTGACAGTGGAAACAGTGGGAAAAAAAGGCATCAAATATCCATAGAAACTTGTCAGACCTCTCCTGCAGCATAATTCATTTCTTTGCTTTCCATCTGCATGCACGCTGTGATCCACACACTTCATTCATAACTTCTGTCCCAATCATCACACTCTTCCAAAAAACAACATTTTAACCCATTTCAGTCTTCCTCAAGTTGGGTGAGGACCGTCCTTATCCTATTAAAATGTTAGAGACACGTGAGAGTGTCCTCACTATAATTATGTATATAATTATTATATTGTATTTTAATTTGGTTTTGTAAAGGTTTTATTTGTGTTTTTGCATATGTCTTTACAGGAAATAATACACGTCTTCATGGTACTGTAGTAGCTGGGGGTTTTGGAGAGAGAAACATACGGGAGGAAATATCTGGTTCATTTACATCAGTTAAGAAATGTTTTATTTCTTTAGGAATATTCCTTAAATTGGTGAAGTTAGGACAGTAGGTTTGAATTTAAGGAATGTAAACACAGACATACTGGGATGGACACAGTATGAATACCTGTAAAACACGATCAAATACAACAGCTAGTTTGTGGTTTTCTTGAAATGGTTTGGATTTTCCCGTGATTGTGTCGACTGAATCAGTTTTCTGATTTAAAATGTCTTTTAACAGAGTGTAGTTATAAATGTATTACCTTTTGATGTGGTGTAAAATACTTTCAGTGGCTCCACAACAGTAGATTTTAGTGTAATGTGTCCCGTTGGACTTCCTGCTGATGGCCAATGCACTCATATTATTTGGTCTTCCTGGGTTAGCTCTATGAAAGCTTTATGGGGTTTTAATGTAGGATTTGGCAGAAGTACAAGCTGAGTGAGTGAAGGGTTCACTTCAGCCCCTTTGGGTGTTGTCAGCCTCATCCCTGTCCTCTCTACCTCCTCCTGAGACCTGGACACAGTAAGCAAATGACACAGTTAAAACCACAAAGGCCCACCACTGATGTAACAGGACGGGTTTCCCTTTCCTGAGCCAGAGCTGCTCCTCGGCTTCTTTCTTCTCGGGTCTCAGGCAGATGTGACTTGTCGTCTTTGTGTGCATATTTAATTCCTTCAGAGCTGTTTAACCGTGGAGTACCTCAGTGGATCCGAGCATCTGCTCTGTGATGGGACTCTTCCGTGCATTTATCCCTCCCCATGCAAAGAGCAAAGACTGGAGTGTCATGTAAATTTGATGGCAGCCTCCGCTGTTGTTGCTGGCACCCAGGGAGTGCAAAAAAGTGAAAAATAGGTCCTCTCTTCTGCTGTTTTCTCTGTATGTTTGAAATATAAATGGGCTCCACTTTATGCTCGATTTTATAGTCTGTTTAATGTGGCTGCCTCAGTGTCTGGATGAAATGGCTTTTGTTAATCAAGTCAGAGGAGGATTATGGTTAAGCAAGTTGTCGGGGTCAGTGAGGGAGCTAATTAGGCCAGGTTTAGTGATGTAATAACTTTGTAGTTCCACTTTCTCTGTTGAAGTGGGAGAGCTGTGCGATTCATTTTTATGTCAATGTGTCTCTTTGTTTTCTTGTTTTTCAGAAACCTGCTGGACAGAGACACGTTCTCCAAGTCTGATCCAAGTAAGCTTGTCTCCCATCAAACACACCACACACACATGAACACACACACCAGCTCCCAGCAGGGCAAACACACATACATATGCACACACACACACACACACACACACACAAACACACACACAGACACGTGCACATTAAATTCTGCAGACAAACAGAAATATCCACAGACAAACATCCACCACATGCAGGCAGATGTAACTGTACAAACACAGGCTTGCATGCTCTACACATGGACACACACACACACACACACACTCTCACACACTCTCGCTCTGCCTCGCCTGTGTGAATCAGTAGACATTTGCATATGTCAGGGGTCGTATTCGTCACTGTTCTCTGCTCCCAACGTGAGTGAGGGGAACCAGATCATCCTCACACACAAACCAGCCACTTCCCTCCTGCAGATTAAAGGACACTCACACACACATTCACACATACACACATCCTCACTCCCTTGACAGCAGGGGTTCAATTTGGCAACTGGTCCAGTGGTTTTTAAAGGCCCAGTCTACAATTCAACAATAATTTGCCTTGATAGAGAAACTTAAAGTGTTGCATTTAAGATGTTTTTCCTTGTAAGCTGAGTTCTGCTTTTAGAGAATGGTTTTGTATTTAGCTATGTAAACACTAGGGCTGGGTGTCAACCCGTGATTCTCTTTTGATACAGAATGAAATGCATCCTTTGCACTGCATATCGAAAACAATCAAATACCAAAAACTGGTATTTAATGTCTAATCACACGCGTGGGTGCAATGTCACCCTGTTTGCTGATCAGCCAGAAACTCAATGTCTTTCTACCATAAACTGTATATAAAGATGGATGACGTGACAGCTCCCCAAAAGTGAAGCCAAAATGTCTTGATCGCCCCCTGGTGGCTGGCTGCAGTATAGGTCATAAGCCCCGCCCCCTCCATGTTAGCGGATGGGACATGGGCCAAGCTACAAAATCAAAGTACACGTCTTTTCAGGTAGTTCTTATCACGCTGATGTTTGTTCAAGTGTTTTTAATTAGTTATTTGATGCTATAAAAAGGGGGTGAAACGTCATGATTGACAGCTGTGATTGACTGTGATTGTGTGCTCCCGATTGGGTTGGAGGGCTGTATAGGCGGGACCTCGATACCACGGCTCCACTCGCCGATCAGCACTGCACAGACTCTGGCTGCAAATTATGTCACCAGCTCAAGATGGCAGCAGCCGTATCCGGGAGAGTTTGGCTTCATTTTTGTAAAGTGGGAGGAAGTGGAGACGTGTCGTCCATCTTTATATACAGTCTATGGTGGAGATGCGTCGTCCATCTTTACATACAGTCTATGATGGAGACGTGTCGTCCATCTTTATATACAGTCTATGGTGGAGATGCGTCGTCCATCTTTACATACAGTCTATGATGGAGACGCGTCGTCCATCTTTATATACAGTCTATGGTGGAGATGCGTCGTCCATCTTTACATACAGTCTATGATGGAGACGCGTCGTCCATCTTTATATACAGTCTATGGTGGAGACGCGTCGTCCATCTTTACATACAGTCTATGATGGAGAAGTGTCGTCCATCTTTACATACAGTCTATGATGGAGACGTGTCATCCATCTTTATATACAGTCTATGGTGGAGATGCGTCGTCCATCTTTATATACAGTCTATGGTGGAGATGCGTCGTCCATCTTTACATACAGTCTATGATGGAGACGTGTCGTCCATCTTTATATACAGTCTATGGTGGAGACGTGTCGTCCATCTTTATATACAGTCTATGATGGAGACACGTCATCCATCTTTATATACAGTCTATGTTGGAGACACGTCGGCCATCTTTATATACAGTCTATGATGGAGACGTGTCGTCCATCTTTATATACAGTGTGTGGTGGAGACGTGTCGTCCATCTTTATATACAGTCTATGGTGGAGATGCGTCGTCCATCTTTATATACAGTGTGTGGTGGAGACGTGTCGTCCATCTTTATATACAGTCTATGGTGGAGATGCGTCGTCCATCTTTACATACAGTCTATGATGGAGACGCGTCGTCCATCTTTATATACAGTCTATGGTGGAGATGCGTCGTCCATCTTTACATACAGTCTATGGTGGAGACGCGTCGTCCATCTTTATATACAGTCTATGGTGGAGACGCGTCGTCCATCTTTACATACAGTCTATGATGGAGAAGTGTCGTCCATCTTTACATACAGTCTATGATGGAGACGTGTCGTCCATCTTTATATACAGTCTATGGTGGAGATGCGTCGTCCATCTTTATATACAGTCTATGGTGGAGATGCGTCGTCCATCTTTACATACAGTCTATGATGGAGACGTGTCGTCCATCTTTATATACAGTCTATGATGGAGACGTGTCGTCCATCTTTACATACAGTCTATGATGGAGACGCGTCGTCCATCTTTATATACAGTCTATGGTGGAGACGCGTCGTCCATCTTTACATACAGTCTATGATGGAGAAGTGTCGTCCATCTTTACATACAGTCTATGATGGAGACGTGTCATCCATCTTTATATACAGTCTATGGTGGAGATGCGTCGTCCATCTTTATATACAGTCTATGATAGAGACGTGTCGTCCATCTTTATATACAGTCTATGTTGGAGACGTGTCGTCCATCTTTATATACAGTCTATGATGGAGACACGTCGTCCATCTTTATATACAGTCTATGATGGAGAAGTGTCGTCCATCTTTACATACAGTCTATGATGGAGACGTGTCATCCATCTTTATATACAGTCTATGATGGAGACACGTCGTCCATCTTTATATACAGTGTGTGGTGGAGACACATCGGCCATCTTTATATACAGTCTATTCTTTCTGCCAACTGGGAAGGAAGAAGACAGCGGCCGCCTTCAAAGTGAGATGGACTCTGGTTCACATTACATTCGTAAAACATTACACACGTAAGCTTTCACTGTTGATGCTGTCGGGTGGAACAGTGACGTCCCGACCACCTACAGTCTGCATGTGACGGCAGTCGTGAAAGATGGCAAGCTATGATTGGTCGATGACTGGTGTGATTATCTCTTGGCCAAATCGCAGCAAGAATGAATGATTCTGTGATAGATAGATTTACATTCCTTACATTAGCAAACATTGAGAATGGTATTGATGAGTTATCATTACCAAAACTCTGGTAACTTATCGGCACAATTGCAGAAAGTGAAACCGAGCCTGACTAAATGTCTCATACTCATGCACACGTGCACACGTGCGCACACAAGCTTGAAGATTGTAAAGTAGTTCCTTGCTGTTTTCACCTGTCGTGCCTGCTTTGTTTTCTGTAACAGACTGTGACAGTCCTGTCTGTTAAAAGCCCTCTAAAAATAAACATGATGGGAGGAAAATAGTCTCAGTTATGATGAAATGGTGTAGTTGAAAAATGTATCTTTTTTTTTTACTGTCTATTTATCCAGCGTTTGGTTAGCATGCATTCTTTTCTGCATCACCTTGTTTCATTCCCTAAATATTCAGCACTTTGCCACCTGGGTGCCGCACAGTGAATCCAATGGTGTTTTTAGTGTTGGTCGGTGTGTGTGAACCCATAATTGATGAGCTCCCCGAATCGCGGATTGGACCTTTAAGTGTCAGACGGTAGGAGAGGAGGACGAGCATCCCTGCCCACCCCAACATTTATGCAAGGAGGCACTTGTGCTGCGTCCATGTCTCTGCTCTGCTGACAGCACTGGTCCAGTCACACAGCATTAGACCGCCTCAGCAGAGCCACACACACACACAAAAAAGTGCACACATCCAGGGCCTCAGGCAGGCTCACGCACCATATTCATATTAGCTTATAAAGCTGGACAACAATCCAGTTTTTCTGTTTTGTGCATGTTTGTGTGTTTATGTGTGTGTGTGTATTTTAGCCGTTGTTCCTGTGGTGCAGGAATGTGGATGTGGTTTGATCAGTGTGCTTCAGCAGATTGGGAAAGGGCATTTAGCAGACAGGAACAGTATGAAAGTATGCACTGCCGGTATCTCCTACATTCAATACAGCGATGGTGTTAGCGGTGCTATTGTTGAGCTCCTTGCCTCATCATCAGCATGATAAACAGGAGGAGCTCAAAGTGCGCCGGTAAGGATGGCGAGGATGCATTGCTATTTACGGGCGTGTGATTGATGTATCGCTTTCCCCCCCGCACAATAACGCAGAGACCATGTGTCATCCCATGCTTCATTGCAAGATTAAAGGATGACTGTATATTCTACCAGCTGAGCCCCGGCTCACTGCACACCATCCACAATGCAACATATACAACATCCAGACTGACAGTCTGCCAAAACACGGCAACTCTGAGCATTTCTGCCGCCGCACCAGATGTAGGGTAATTAGGGCATTTGTTCTTTGTGTTGGCGCTCCAAAACAGTGTGACATTTTCAATACGGCTGCGAGGCGGGAAAAAACACCGGTTTTCTACAAAATGTTTGTAATAATATCTGAGTTCAACGTAAGCTTCGCTCTAAAAGATGAAATGTCAGTTTTTGGGGGGGGAAAGTGGAATTCATCAGATAGGCCTCACCGTCACAACTCTTAATCAATCCATGATTAAATCAGTCGTGTCATTTCATCAGTTGCTGGTAGCTCATATATTAACTCAGGCATAAATTTACAATTAATTCTGTAATTAATGATAATGCATGCCACCTCAGTGGAAGGTCTTGCTTTCATAATCAGATCACACAAGTCACAAGATCAACTCAAATTTTTTTTACTTAGTGTCTTGAGTGTCTGATTGCCCATGTGTGTTTTTTCTATGGGCGTCCCTGCTGACAAGACCTTTTGAGTTTTTACGCTACATTTAAATAGTCTCATCTTTTGGCTTCAATTAGCTTTTTTTGTTGCAATGTAAAGGTAATGTAACCATAAATTAGACATTGTAGTTGGGTTTAGGTTTTAGGTTTAGTGGAAACCTTGCTGACAATACAGTTTTATGAATCTTCATAAAGACTTCCACATACAAGTCTTTATAAATTCTTTATAAGGTGAACAGGGAGACCTCCTGCCATGTGACAGATGTGTGTGAAAACAGTAAAGTCTGCTAGAATTCAGATGTCATTTTAGTGGTGACTGATTCCCTCATCAGTTCTCACCACTGTCCCAATACACACCAAGATTCCCTCAGACAAATGACTATTACACTACCACTGTTACGACACAGACAGTACTGTAGATATGATTAACATGGAGGTTTATGGCTTTACCTGCCACTCACAGGCTACAACAAATATGGGTTGATGATTCGAGAGAAAGGGCTTTACCTGAACCCCAGTGAGTCCAATTCATCAAATGCACAAAGTGTAGCTGCTTCAGTTCATTTAAGTTAAAGGAATAGGTTGACATTTGGGGAATTACACTTATTTACTTTCCTGCAGAGAGTTAGAGGAGAAGATTGATACCACTTACGATAAATATGAAGTTACTGCCAGCAGCTAATTAACCCATAAGCTTAGCACAACAGGGGGAAACAGCTAGTCTGGCTCTGTCCAAAGGTAGCAACATCTGCATACCATATCATATTATATCTGGTTTAATCCATACAAAAACAGCAGTCTACGAATATAATTTGGTGGCTTTTGGGTGTGTTGTCTTTCTCGGCCAGGCGCAGGTTGCTAGGCAACTTTTCTTGCATGTTTTCCCCTTCTTCCTCCCTGTGTCTGCCTCTGGCAGACTTACATTGATAACAGCAAAACGACAACTATGAGTTTAGATTACAAGAATGGTTAAGTGATGCTTGGCCAAATAAATTGTTGAAGGAATCAAACTTGTAACTTACAGAAGTGTCTGTAACCACTGAGCTCCCCAACCAGCTCCCCAACCAGATCCCCAACCATGCCGTGGGTCCCCATGGATGGTCTACCAGCCAGGCAGACCGTCTTAGTGGTTGCTTAGCACTCAACACAAGCTAACAGGCTCATGTCTGTTGTTTTTTTTTCTTTTTTAGTGCTTTCGTGCGACCAGATAGGACAAGGACAGACAGAGGTTGTTGTTGTGGCCTTTTAGAGTTAGCGATCATTGTTGCTCAGGTGGAATGGGTTGGAAACAGGTTGCTCTGCCTTCCTCATGAGGTGTGTTTTAAAGATTATTCCCAAAGGATGGTGCTCAGGTTACAGCAGTACACAGCAACCTTACAAGACAGAGCAGTTTGAGGTGTGTTTTAGGTGTGTTAGTGTAGATATCAGTGTTTATAAAGAGTAAAAATCAGTAAGAGAGAATTATTTGATAGATGAAGTGCAGATTGCTGTCTTCATTACTACATTTGTTTCAAACTGGATTGAATTGCCCCAACTATTTGTAAATCCATTGCTGAGTTAGTGTCTTAATGTCTTAGCAATTACTTGTTAGTTTCAAAGTAGTGATTAACTAAATCAGGTTGCACCATAAAGACATCAGAAATGTCTTAGCTATTAAAGACTAGTAATGAGTAAATCTGCAGCGCCATCCTAAACAGGAAGTCATTGTAGCATCACAAACTGTAACATAACATTAACTGCAGTTACAGTTTATATTTATATTACACTTGTTAATCTTTTTTAAATGTAGGTATTACTTTGTTTTGTGTATATAAGCATACGTGGAGACAGAGTTTCAGAGTTAGTAGTATTTATGCTGTTTAAAGTGAGTGGGAAATGTCCAATTATGCTAATGATATTTCGCTCGCTAGTAGTTGGTAACAGCTAATCTCTACTGAAGAACCAATTTGTAAGGTGCAAGCTTCCTTTGTAAATATAAGTTTGGATGTTTCATTTACATATGCACACATGGAGAAATATGTTTCAAACAGTGTTTAGAATGAAGGGGAAATATGCGATTATGATTATTACTATTATTATAACAGGCACAAGTATGTAACCTTTATTTAATCAGATAATCTCTTTTAGATCAAGATCTCTTTTGCAAGATAGATCTGAATCAGCAGAAGAAATAAGAAACACAACGAAACTTTAATCATGGTAACGCAAATGGTTCATGCATTACACTTCCACCATACTCACCTTTTCATTATATAAACATTTGAACAGTTAAAACTGATTTCCAAGTGTTGGGTCCCAGGGGTTTTCAGAGTTGTGAGTCGCTGCCATGTGACAGATGTGTGTGAATACAGTAAAGGCTGCAAGAATGCAAATGAAATGTCATTTTAGTGCCAGCTGATTGCCTCGCTGTGTTTTCACCAGTGGTCTGTCGTCAAAAAACACTCCAAGACTCCAAGACACTCGGAGATGCCCGAATGTCAATAAGGAGGACTTTCCTCCACCCACTCAAACACTCACTAACCCCATCCCCATCCTCCCCCTCCCTCCCTCGTCTTCCCCCTCTCTGAAATATCATCATGCTGCAAGGCAAAGTTCTAGTGACATTTAATTAGGGAGTTTTCCTCTCATGTTGGGGTCCGAGGAAAGAACACGCTCTCAGCTGACTGCTCAGCATTGTTTGTTCACTGTTAAATACTCTTCAATCAATCCAACCCTCTCTTGTGTCTGTCCCCTCCTCTGTTTCTAATTCAACAGTTTGTGTGCTGTACACTCAAGGAATAGCCAACAGGGAATGGAGAGAGGTGAGTACATGGGTGGAGAAATAATTTATAACCAGGGAATGCTTCCAGAGAGCTTAAATGGCAGCAATGCAGCATTTCAGCAAGTCATATTGAAGGAACACAATGAGTTTTAGGGATGTTAAAATGTTGTGTGACAAAAATAGATTGAGTGTATTCTAGAGGTCTTTGCAAGTCCTCTCACTTCCTGGTAAATGAGACCCAACCCGGGCCCTGAGTTGTCCAAATTATGTTAATTGTATATTTATTGTAATCTTCGGGAATTCTCGATCCTCGGGTCTCGTTCACAATAGATTTCATTTGTTGACAATTTGAAAAATCTATGCAACCTTTGGCTAAATATTACATGGGTCCATTTTGGATTTGGGACCCACTAAGTCCCAATATCCCAGTGGCATGCTTAGCCAATATCAGTCACTCAGATTGGCCTACTTACTCTTCAAGTAAGTAACTATGTGAGCATGTCAAAGTTTGGCCTGAGGCTGGCACTGGGGGAAGGCCCTGTTGTTACCGATTTCAAAGAGGTTTATCCTCTATACAGTGGCAATTCATTTTTGGACATCTCAGACTCTTGCTTGTCTTTTCAGACTCTGTTCTTCATTATAAGACTTGACTCAACTCTATTTTTCATCCCTCTTCTAGTTTGGCAGGACAGAAGTCATAGACAACACCCTCAACCCTGACTTTGTCCGCAAATTCATCCTGGACTATTTCTTTGAGGAGAGGCAGAATCTACGCTTTGACCTGTGAGTAACAATTGACTTATGCATGTTGGTGTGTGTGTGTGTGTTGGTTTTTGTATATTTGTGTGTGTTGTGCAGGCGTGGGTGAGAGTGCTGCTCTGTGTGGAGCAAAGTTGAGCTAAGACTGAAATATTCATGGTCTGCGCAGAGGGAGATGTAAGTCTTCTCCCTTTTAAATAAAAGACAAGTTTTCATGCCACTTTTTTTTCACCAGCATTTCCATGTGAATTCATCTCATTCATACAATGCTTTCAGACAAAACAGGACCAGGTGGGATTTTGTGATGATTTCAGGATTGGTCATTTCATCTCGACATCCATTGAAAAAACGAGTCAGTCCTCACAGTAGAATATTAACAGGATCAACAAGCTAACAATTTCAAATCCTGCAAAAGTCAATTAATGATGAGCGATCAAGACTCTGAACTCCTGCCTCAGTCAATTTTATTACATTTTTGGAAAAAAAAATGTATTTAATTGTTTTCAACAGTATTTTTGATGAATTGTAATGTTTTAGGATGCTCTGCAGTGCTGACAAAACGCTCTTATGAAAGTAACAAATGACCTCCTTTCGACAGCAGATGCAGGAGATTGCTCGGTCTTAATCCTTTTAGACCTAAGTGCGGCTTTTGACACAGTTGATCATACAATTTTAATTGACTGCCTTAAGCACAGGGTGGGTATCTCTGGGTCAGCACAGGGGTTTTCTCAGACCTTACCGCTCAAATTGAACCTGCTCTGTTAAAACAGCAGATTCCTCAGCTACCACAGCCGACAACAAACACCTCTGGGGTCCCTCAGAGCTCATTTTGAGGCCCCATCATGTTCTCTCCCTTCATGCGTTTTACTTTGTAGTATCATTTGTAAACACAATTTGCAATGTGTATTTTTATTAATATTAAAGCTTCCCAGTTGTATTAGGTTGTGTTGCATGAGGTTCTTTTAAAAAGTGTATAGATATCAAGAGTTGGATGTTTCTAAACTTTCTAGCCCTCAAAACGACTTCCTGAAAAGTTTTGGCCCTCCTCAATCCAGTGAACTGAAATTTGTGACACAGTAATGACTTTTGACAGTCCTGCTGCGCTTTTGACCTATTAACTTTTAAAGATCATAATTTAGTCAAAAACATGTTGAGGAATTTAACATTTATAGCAAATGGTTATACAGTTAGATTTGGTGGAAAAGACTCCGCTCTTTGAGGGAGCTGTCAAAGACATTTTGTGTGGAGAGTGAATTAATTTTTTGTAAAGACATGAACATTAAATGTTTACTCATAAATGTGTTGAGTTAAATCAACAACACCAAAAATACAGCTCATGCGGTGGAGGTAATAATGTGAAGTTGCTGCTAAGCTGTTTTTTGACATGAAGTCACTGAAGCGATCAGAAGATTTGTGTAATCAAGCTGGTTGCTAAATTTGCAACAGTGCTAATTTGGCTTATTGGTTAGAAAGTGAGTGAGCCGTGCGTGTGACGTGATTGACAGTTAGAAAATTGTCCTCATTGGTTCATTAAGTTCTGGTGTGTTGAGACTGACAACTCTCCCAATGCATTCTGGTGTATGACAGAGAAGCATGTTCTCTGGTCTGCAGCAGATACAGCTGTATTTTGAGTCACGGTGCTGTTAAAAGTTAGATTTCCTCACGTAGCCCTAAAAGTCGAGCTGTCCAAGTAATTATGGTAATCTGGATTTTTCTCTATTGTGTTTCAGCCTCACATATATTCACTGTATTTTCCCATGATAGCTCATGAAATATGGAACGGCTCTTTTGTTTGTTTACTTGTTGACCTGTCAGCAGGGCCACATGCTGCTTACAAGCTGCGGGAGGGCACAGTGAAGGTCAAGGAGAGACGCTAGCTGCTGGTTGCGCATGTGTGTGACAGTGTGTGTGCAAGCAGTGCATTGTATTTAAGGTTGTATATACAGGCTGGGTCAGATAAAGTATGTGTGTGTGTACGTTTAGACTTGTAAGCGTGTGTGTTCAGGTTTTTGTTTGTACTCTTTATGGAAGGACACTGTGTGTGTATAGAGGGATATTTGTGTGTGTGTGTGTGTGTGTGTGTGTGTGTGTGTATGAATCTGAGCATATGTGTGTTTGGGCATTTGTTTTTTAAGAGCGTGCGTATGTGTGCATTTTCATTTATGTGTATGTGAGCATGCCTGTTCAGCTTTTGTGCTTGGCAAGGCAAGTATGAATAATTGGTGTGATATTTATTATGTGTGAGTTTGTTTGTGTGTGTGTGTGTGTGTGTGTGTGTGTTTTACCACCGTTCCTGTATACTAGAGGAACGTAGTGCAGACTTTGCCAGTATCATGCAAGATGTTAAAGGCTGACAAACATTGGAGAGAGAGGGTTGGAGGATGATGGAGTGTGTGTCTGTGAGTGTGAATGTGTGTGTGTGTGTGTGTGCGCAGCCTGGCTGACTCCCTGCAGGGCTCGTTGTGAGTGGGTGAGCATCAGGGCCACTGTTACTGTCTTCTGGGCTGATGGCTACTACTATCACTTGCAGCGAGGACATGGCTTGCCCCAGCCCACACACACACACACACACACACACACACACACACACACATACACACACACACACACATGCCTGCCCTCAGAACAAGAAAAAAATCCCCAAAACACACACACGCTTTCTCACACAGACATACATTTACACATTGCTACTTCTTTTGCATTCATGTTGAGCTGTAACATGCATGCACACACACACACACACACGCACGCACACATTTCTCAGATTCCTCATTACAGAACCAGCAGTTACTCCCGCACTCATCAGCTTCTGTCCTGAGGTCTGGAAGTCTGGAAGTCTTTTTACTGTAGCTCCTGCAGCCCTTCATTACCTCCACCTCCCTCACTTCCACTCAGCGCCTCACATCCCTTCAGGACATCCATACAGCCAGATAGCACCAAGCTCCCCGCAAACTGCCAGTATAGCTGCTGCTGAACCATCCCACGCTCTCTTTACCCGAAGACCCCAAAGCCACGACACACTTTGCTTCCTCTGCTGCTGTCTGTGCCTGGAAATCCTGTTCTCCCTCATCTCACTGCTGGCCATGTTCAGTGCTCCCTCCTTGCCTTTTTATGGAATTGAAACTTGAGAAGCTCACTGAAGCCAGTGGAAACCCCCCCGGTGGACAGTTGTCTAATCAAGTGTGGCAAATTGGATCAGACCTCCAAAAATGAAGTGAAATACCCTCCGAAAAGGAATAAAAGACAGCTATACAGTAGCTGTATTCACTTAGAAGATATTTCTTATAGAGTATAGCTAATCAAAGGTCAATCTTGTACTTGAGCTGATTTCAAATTCATAAGAACCTTGAATTTATAAGAAGCATGCTTTTCATTTTTACATATCAATTTGTGGAAACAAAATAATGCTGGTTATGTACTCTACAGTGTCTACATCATGGTGGACTGGAGCTGGCACTTAACAGTGTGGCAAGAGAGGTCAGAAGACTGTAGTTTTACATTCAAATATTATCACTACACTGAAATAATTTTATGTAACAGAAGAAACCAAGTTTCCTGCATGCAAGTATAAAAATTCACCGTTATTGCAGTAAAAGTAATTTGATGTTAAAAATCAAGTAGAAACAAGTTTTTCTTTAAACCCGAAGGAATCACAAAATACCTCTTCGTTTATGACTAAAATTTCTCTATTGCAATCAAAATCTGCTGAAAATAAAAGTAAATAAAATTGTGGTTTCTCTCCTCGCCATAATAAATATACCACAAATAGGACGAGGATTCAATAACAACCAAAACCAGTACCCAGCCATCCTGTGATGACAGACAAGCAACAAATGGTTCATTTAAATTTGAAGTGTCGGAAATCTGACTATTGTTTTGTATGAAAGTGAGATCTGAAAATTATTAAAAGACTTATAAACTAAACTAATCAACTTTATGTATCAACAATACACATTATTTTCATGTCCCTAAATAGTCGTTACATTAATTTGGCAGATGTTTCCTTCCTTTTATAGCCGTATTTTTGGTAAAATGCCATGTTCAGGATAATGTGTCAGGACCCATTACAGCACCGAATATGTGCTAATAAATCATTTGTGTAGCATCTTGAATCAGTCAGTACGAAGGTCTATGAAGGTTTCATGAAGCTGTTAGGAAACCGAGCTCAAGTGTCAGTGTGCTGTCGTCTGTTGTTTGCCGGCCCCGTTTGTTTGTGTGCCATCGTTAGTCATCCCTGCTCAGTTCAAACGGAGCTCTGAGCAGCCCCCCCCACCACCACCACCACCGCAAGACAGACAGCACAGGACCAAGAGAGATCCTGTCTGGCCCAGTGCCGATGCAGAGTGATGTCATCCACATAAACACGCACACACACATTAACACACACACATCCAGTCACACAAAGCAAATGTGCACTCACGAGGCGCCGGGAGTGCAAACACTCTTATGTGTGTGTTTGGAGGTGTGTGTGTGTGTGTGGGTGGGTGGGACGGGTTATAGGGAGTAAATAAAGCTGGATAAATTGCTCTCCGGAGAGGCGAGTGGATCACATGGTCTTGCACAACTTGGCTGTTACTTATGGTTTTGGATGAATGTTCCTGGATAGGGAGTGGACAAGTCCGTCAGCCAGGGAGAAGCTCTGATTGTTGAATCCTAAAAGTATTTTGTAAGCCCAGCAGGTGGAAGTCATACATATATATATATGTATATACACACAAAACCCACAAAATCCATTACTTATCCAATATCTATTTTTTCAAATTGGCAACTATAAGCTTGGTGGACAACAAGAGATCATTTTGTATGCTTTAAAGGGGAACTTAAAGAGGTATGTCCACTGAAACTGTTTGTTTTTGCCACTGAGAGGCTCAGATTGTTATTCTGACAACATTGTGGAAAGGATCCCTACAGACATAGACCTTTTTGTTAAAGACCCTTTTTGTGTAACCAGAAACCAGAAGTCTCCCTCTGAAATCTCGCGAGAGGAAACATAAGTCAGGAGTCAGTAAGTCATCCTACTCTTTAACACTGTAGGGATCCTCTCCATAATGTTGTCAGACAATTACAATAACAATCTGAGCCTGTCAGTGGCAGAAACAAGCACTTCCTGTGGACGCACTTTTGACATTGCAGCCATTGCAGCCAGTTTCGTGGCTGCCGGCTGAGACGATCTACCGGAAGAAACTACTCCCAAACGGAAATAATGGCAATGTCAAATGTTGAAAGCTCTGTTAGAGCGATCAGTGTTTCAAAATGTGCGACGGCAGTGATGAGATGCATCATTCCTCTAAGCTTAGGCAAAGACATTCAAGCGATCAAACCCTATATATCACTCTGCTTTGGCCAAATGTCATTTAAATGCTGGAATGGAGCACTGAGATGCATTACTCTCTGAAGTTTCATCAAAAGTGGCATCCAGGAAATCTGCCAACTGTCCTGTCAGCATGAGAATCCGAATCAGCTTAATTGGCCAAGTGTGTTGACATGTACGAGGGATTTGACTCCGCTTGTCAGCAGCGTTCAATGTACTGACACACTGCGCTGAGAACAAACGTACAGTCAGATCTCTTAGACGACACAGCTCAACGAAGACAAGCAGACATGAACATAACATATAGGTGTTATGTATGAAAATAGATGAACACACCTCTGTGTTTATGCACGTGGAACTGTCACTGAAAACTCAGGGCTGTGGTGTGGTGGTGCTGTGCTACAAGTAGTGCTACGTAGCAGTGCAAAGAATACTGCAATAGACATGCTTAGACATTGCTAATGTACACACATATGTCTAATTCTTTTCATACCTTTTATTCAAACCTCCCAGTTGAAACATGGTTCTCCGTGCATCTTCGACGCAATATGCAGCTGAATCAGGTGCTTCTCAGATCGAGGACAGCTGATTGACTGATTCATTTGCAGTTTTTAATCGTTCGAACATATGTTTCGGTGTCAAAATGGACATTTTGAGCTGCAAATCAATCAGTGCGCTCTCGTCCCTTTTTCCCCTTGGATGTAAACAGTCTGGTAATGCCACTGTGTATGAAATGTTGACTCCAAAACAACTGCTACTAAAACAATACTTAAAGTTAGAAAATGGAGTATTTGCTGGGTTGAGTGTTAAGATTTTCAGCCATTAACGATTCTGAGGCCGCTGGTATCGCTGCACCCTCGTGCATGAAATCGGATCAGTAAAGCTTTTGGTGCCGTAATCACAAGCCTACTTTAAACCTGAACAGCTTCTTTGCAGTGATTAGCGGAGAAGTGCCTTGCATTAATGGTAAGTGATGAGGGAGAGAAGCTTTTGTCATAGACTGCTAATTTGTCTTCTGGCGGCCTTTCAGTCACAGACCTGCTGCTCAAACCTTCAGCTTATCACGGCCCCCGCTCTGATGTGTCACCTCTTCTCTTCTCTGCAGGTATGATTTAGACTGCAAGAGCGACAACCTCTCTAAACACGTGAGTGTCTCCTTCACCTCAGCTGTTCAACAATCAGTGATGCATTCATGGAAATATTATACAGCCAAATGTTTACCCTTCCAGTACAATAGCAGCCTGATTTGAATCGGAATGAGCGGCACAAGAGGAACAAAGCAATCGTGTTGGCATTTAAACTCTCGTAAAGAAAAGACATTCAGAGGGTTTTAGCCACAGTTTCTGTCTCTGAGAAATGTCTCTGACCTGCTTGCTTTTTGAGTTTATTAGCAGAGCTAGTGCAAGACAATAAGGTATGAAACATGAGGCTCAGAATCACTTACAATTACTCCACAGTTACCATAATGACAGGTGTGGAGGTGTAGTGGTTTGCTTGTAGAAAGGCTGTGCCTGCACATGCTGGCAAGACTTTTACAAAAATAAGTATAAAAATAAATAAATAAATAAAATAAATATAATAACTATACAAATGAACATCACTTCTAATGATATGTTGTCATTTTGTTGACTCCTTCTTAAATATAATATCTTTGGGTGCTTGTTGTTTATGCTTGTTAGGTCTAAGGGAAATCTCTGTGAAGTGAAATAGATATTTAATTGTAAAGATTGTTGTCTTGGTTAAATGTTAATGAAATGTTAAATGTTCTATCTTGTGCTTCAAGTCACTGTTATTTTCTTCAATATTTAACCGAGACCACAATCTTTCCCAAACCTGAACCAAGTGCCCTGAAAAAACACAAGTTATACTTTTTTAAGATGAGATGCGAAGAATGTAGGAAAACAAATGAAATACGTTGTACATGTACGAAATACATTCTGTACATCCATTAACAACATTTCCTCATTATGTTGATAAAAAAAGCAGATTTGCTGTTGCAAATCAATAATATATGAATGTAATTTCCAGGAGACAACATGGTTTTCTGGTTCACAAATGTTTGCACGTTACGTAGTAAATGATTAATGAATTATGATGTTTGTTTTTTTATTTGTCTTTTTCTATTGACAGCTGTGGGCTTTACAGAAGGAGAATAACAAATGCTCTACACATGTCTTACCCTGTGTTGAAAATGATATATACATATATTCTGTGAAAATAAATAACATCAATACATTTTAAAAGAAGGAGGAAAATCTACAATTCCACAGGCTGTTTATGCGTCTAAAACACAGAAATGTTGGAGATGACTGTCAGCTAACGGCTCTAATGGAGAGATGATATTTTATCAGCTTTGTCATTCCTTATCAGATGTCTGTTGTTGGGTTGCTTATGCTCTTTCTCTTGAGAGTGCAGTTTTGCCCTCCTGCCACTGCTGATGATGGATTGCAGCTTAAAGTTTCTCACAAACACTACTCAGCCTGCCTTTCTTGGTCAAACTCTACATCCATCTTGATTTAAAACCTGTAACTTCAGATTTCACTGCTCTACAGCCCATCCTTCACTTCCAGTTCAAACAGAAGCTTCAGCAGCACCCTGCTCCAGTTCTGTCTATATCCCAGGCTCCATCTCCACCCCCAGCCCCCTTCCTATTACCCAGCTTCATACTCATTGCCAACTGCAGGCGGAGTTCTTTTCCTCAGCCCCAACCCCAGCGTGCCCCCAGGCCTCTACTGAGAGGGCTGAGCAATGTGAGCGTAGCGACTCACTCTCAGCATGAAGGCTGAGGACGCTTGGATGCGTCCTGTCGTCGCTGTGGATGTGTGGGATTGGAGATCTGGCACACAGTGATGGCTCCATTGTCTGAGCACAGTCCATCCCCAGTCGCATGGCTTTAAATAACAGAAAATGGAAGAAGAAGAAAAAAAATTTGCACACAAGTACAGTATCTCTCTTGGCAGCTTCGGTGGCAGCGTTTGAGGATGCATCCTTCCTCCCATCACAGCAGATGTTTTTCCTCTGCCATATGGTTTGCATACCTTGAGCAGATATGGCTGCAGGGGAAGATGTGCATACAGTAAAATCTAATTAAGGGCTGGGTATCCTGTTTACTAGTAGATGAAGTGGATGTTGCTTTTTCATTCGGGCAGATGCTTGTCTCGGCTCTGTGCACAGTTCTTTATTTTACTCTTGTTTAGTTTTGTGGTATAATATCCTTCTTACAAACAGTAATCTCATTTCAAAGTCTTTATTCATCATTTTAAACTCGATGATTAGCAAATGAATCCAGGCAGGGAGACAGCCTCTTTGTTTGCAGACAGTAATTAAGTTAACTGTGTGTTCCCCCACGACTGTTTGAGAGCCGTCAGGATTTTACTGCAAACATTTGTTCCTCTTATTAAATGAGACTGTTCAAAGTTGTGGGCCAAAAAAACACTTGCCTGACTGCACCAGTGGACAGTGATTCCCAACCTGGGGTTCAGGACCCATCCAAGGAACCTGAAGATAAACGTTAGGGGTCCTGAGATGATCCACATATGTTATTTTTTCTGTTTTTTGTCTGTAGTCGTTTGCTTTGTTTCCTTTGGAAACGCTGAATAGTTGGAAACAATCTGAGAAGCAAATATGCTATATGCATCCTGTAATCAGGCGAAGAGGCAGAAACTGCTTTATTTTAGGGGGTTAAAAGCATGAGTGTTTTAATCATCATCATCATGGCCAATCGTCATGATTGACAGAAATATGTTTATTAGAGGCTTAATGAGCAGAGGGACTTCAAGAAGGAATGTAGGACTTCAGCTGTGATCTCTTTTTTCTTGCCACCACTGAGCCTGTTACTAAGAGGCGCCTCAGCCTCTAGCCTTAGACTTCTGAGGCGTAGCAGGCGCTGAGCTGGGGCTGCTAGCTAGCGGCACACTTCTTATGGAAAGGCCAGAGCGTTTTTGTCATCTCTTTTTGTTTCGAGACCTCGGCTGGGGGAGAAATTTGCTCAGCACCGGCAAAGATATTTGGAGCAGCTTTCTGCCCGCCGGACTCAACACGGCTCATCTGTCAAGCACTTTTACACACACACACACGCACACACATGTACATGCACACTTGGTCACGCACACATGCATACACAATCTGGTAGGGGAGGCCTCAGTATCAGTGCGTGAACAATCATTCCTTGCCTGTTGTAAACAGACTTTTTTCCCCCGCCTCTCCTCTCTGCTTTGCTCTTCTTGCTGGCCAAAGGCTCCTCCTCAACAAACCGAGTCCTCTCTTATGGTCACCCTACAGTGACCAACAAGGACACAGGATCCTCTGCACGCCGGGCTGAGGTGTCAATGTGCCCAATGTACACGGAAAAGAGAAAGGATGCCTTTCAATACCAAATTGACAAAGATGTTGTGATGAAAAGTGGCAGGAGGGCTGCAGCAAACGCTTATTTTCAATACAGGTTAATCTGCTGATTAGATTCTCAATGAATCAATAAGCCGTTTTGTTTATAAATATATAAAAATACCCATTATAATTTCTCAAAGCCCAATTGATGTTCAGTTTATGTTGCATTCAGTGTATTCAGTTTATCCTATATGATAAAGAAAATAATCAAATGTTAGCTTTAGCATGGTGAAGATCATGTGAATGAATGTTTCTCTCTGCAGCTCACAGCCCTTCTCTTCAAACTAAAATGAATGTCTTTATTTCGGTTTCATGTGTTTACTTGTTTGTATGTTTTTCACACATGCAGGACTTTCTTGGCCAGGCGTTCTGTACGCTAGGTGAGATAGTCGGCTCCCTGGGAAGCCGCTTGGAAAAACCTTTGATGTAAGTAGTACACGTTACCATGCACACACATGCACCAACACACTGCTATTCTAATTGAAGGAGAAGGGGTAAAAGGCTTGTGTTGCATTGCTCTAATCAGAGAGCCACTATCATTAGGAGCCACAAAAAGCTGTTTGGGCTCATGTTTTGATTTTAGATTCTGTTACATTCAGTGGCGTGAATTGAAAATCAGCACATTATTTTAAGATCACTTGCAACTGTTTGTCTTTGAAGTGAAGCGAAGCAGGGGCATGAAAATGAGCCAAGACGTTGATGAAAGCGTACACTGTCTCCATCAGCCAAATGAGATGAATAGTTAAACAGCAGCGGGCCTAATGACACACTGTAAACATGTTGAGATGGTAAACAGCGTGTAGTGAAAAGGGACAGTACACCCAAAGGGAAGATGTCAGTGGTGAGCTCCCAGCTCGTTTTCTGAAGAAGCCTAAACTGAACTGAAGCCTCAGCTGAGGCCTAAAGAAATAATCAGGGACATTTTCATATGAATAAATGTCTGATTTTTGCTCTCTATCGCTGATTAGTGTAACAAAATAGTGGTTAAACATATAGCCACATAGTTCATGATTGCACGTTTGCTGCTCTTTTAGTGGTTGGTCTTAGTTTCCAATCGCTCTCTAATATCAACTGTCTAATATTGACAAAAATTACAGAAAGATCTTCTTAAAAACAGCAGTTTCTTTGGCATAAACAGAGGAAGAACTGAGTGGTTAGCATGATCGCCTACGTGGCTGAAGTGAAGGAAGTGTGACCTGATTTTTAATAGTTGTCTGTGATAAGACTGGATTCAATAGTGAGTTGTTTTTATAGAAAAATCAGTTTTTAAATGAGACATGTTGGTACAAGAACTGAAACTCCGTTAAGAAAACATGTCAGTGGATCAACATACCATCACACACATATTATTAAGTCTCAAGTGTGTGTATTTATTGTATGTAAGTATCTGTTGCATATAACTATCAAGTAAAAAGTAAACAGATTTTACAGGTGACGGAGAAACTAATCAGACTAATAATTCAATACAAAGATAAACAATTCAAGACTAATTAACACCAATAATAGAAATTAGATTAAGATGTAATAGTAAACTGTAATCAGTGCATTCTCATCATCCCAAAACAAAAAGGAACCCATAAAAGTTTTGTAAAGAATAAAACTTCACAAACGTGATCCGCACCAGTGGAATTAACTCGCAAGAAATATACAAAAGTACAGTTCTGTTGATAAAGTGAGCTGGAGAGTGTTACTCGATCTCCGCTGCACTGTAACCGTCCTCCAACACACAGCAGCAGCTTCTTGAGCTTACTGAAGAGAACAATTTGTTGTTGCTTCTGTTTTCCTCCTGAGGCAACGAGCCATCAGTAGTCTGACCCTCGCCTCGTCCCCTGACACACGCTGGACCAGTGTGTGTGTGTGTGTGTGTGTGAGAGAGTGTGTAAGAGAGAGAGAGGAATTGTGTGAGAGAAGTGACTGTACTGGCGTCTACACCCATGACTGTCTGTCTCTGTCAAGATGTGTGTGTGTGTATGCGTGTGTGTGTGTGTGTGTGTGTGTGTGTGTGGCAGAATCAAGGAGCAGTTGCAGCTGAATGAGGCTGCTGAAGAATGACACACAAGAAATATGATGTAAGAATGTGTTGCTGTCGCCGAGTTATGTAATCACCTCTGCCTGCAGTCATTCACTCAGATCTGTGTGTGTTTGTGTGTGTGTGTGTGTGTGTGTGTGTTCCCATGCATACTGTACCTGCATGTTTTATTTTTATCACTTTTTTAGATGCGTGAAGATATTTTTAGATATCCTTCATTATTAAGTTTGTACGACTGTGTGTGTGTGTTTGTACTCCGCTGCCTTGAAGTGAAACACACACACACACACACAAAAAAAACATCTTAAGTCAAAAGCATCACACTGCAGAGTGGAGCGGAGGAGGATCACAACAACAACTGAGATGACTGAGAAGACAATAAGCTCATAACAAAAGATTTTGTCACATTTTGTGTTTGAGGTGTTTATTTATATTAACTTCACAGCTCAGTCTGTGTCACAGAAATCTGCCTTTGTTTTGTTGCCCGTAAATAATGTGTTAGCTTTTGGCAGATCTATATCCAGGTGAAAATCGGACTTTAAATAAAGGCTTTATTACCATTGTGAGATTGAGCCCTTTTGCTATTTTCTCATGAACTATTGCTCTTATTTGAATGAAGAACACGCCTCATGTACCTTAAGATTGTCTATTACAGCCTTACTGCCAGACAGGACATCGATATTGAACGATTGTCCCAAAACTTCAAATTATGTTTGACAGTTACAATGACAACAGGCAACATTTTCTTCTATTTCTACGACATTTACACATCATATTATGGTTAATGTGAGGGAAAGATTGTTGTTATGGTTCAAAAGGAAAAAATAGGTAACATAAATTGCAGTTTTGCGACAGGACACGTCTCCTGCAGACCTCCACGCTCTCACTGTCTGTCTCAGTTCATGAACGGCACACTGCTCCCTTAAATTGACTTTTAAGCATGTCTTTAGGCATTTTATACCTCTCTTAGAAAGTGTACGAGAGAGAGGTGACAGGAAGAGAAAGAGTGGGTTAATGATGTGCAGCAGAGGTTTCTGAGCAGAATCGAATCACAGTATATTGTGTGTGTCTTAACAGCTACCATGACCCATCATTTGTCGATTGATGCCTGAAGCGCTCACCATCGTACAGACAGAGGGAGCAGTCAGTAATAGCAAATCCGCTTGCTGCTTCATAACAAACATAAACAAACCAAACTAGGCAATAAACAACAATTCATGTGAAGATTTGCAAATCCAGATGCAGATAAAAACATTTAAAACATCTCTGTTATTCAGAGTAAGGTGCAGTTTTGGAGGAGGGGTTGTTTCTACTTTTATCAGTGTAGAATATAAGATACACCGGCTTTATTAGAAAAATATAAGATATTGATTATCAGCACAAACGTGTGTCACAGCGTCTAAAAAGCCATTTCAGTGGAAACTAATGTTTTCAGCCTCTATGACTCTGTCCATCTCTGCCGTGTTCCCTCTCTCTCTCTCTGCCATCTTTCCATCTGCCCCCTTACTGAGCAGCCTCTGTGTTCGTACAGTGAATTAATTTCACTGAATGCTTCCCCCTTGCATCAAAGGACGGCGGTGTGTCTCAGGTGACGGGGGTGGGGGTGGGGGCGGTGGATGGGGTATCAAAGCCTTGCTTCAATTTGCCTTCAGTTTCTCCACGTGTGTTGTTGTACGCTCTGCCATTACTGGACGGTACTTAGCCAAATGAAATTATCTCTCCCCTTCCTCGTTCTGAATCAGGCCCCGGGTCTGTGGCATTCATTGGGTCTATTTTTAGTGGTCAGTCTCCCTTGGCTTCATTGGCTGAATGTTCCGCTTCGCCAGCTCAGGATGTAAACAAACATTGCTGCTGAAATGTCACTGAATGTGGTTACATTATTCTGATGTTCTCTTTTTTGAAGGGTTTCCATTCAGCATTAATTCATATTTAATTAGGCAATCAGGCAATGAATGTGAGAGAGACTCTGATTCCGGGTCTGCAGGGGTCTCCAGTTTGACCATTTAACAGTTATTTTACTGCAGAATAATCTCACAGAGCTTGATTATTATTGTCATGAATACTTCAGTTTGCATGAAACTATGATGTGTGATGGATAAATACTAAATGAGGAAAAGAAACAACAAACACAGATGCTTTATGAGTATTGATTAGAATATATTAGTTACGTAATATATTTATTATACAACAAAATGCAGTTACTCTCTTATATCTGTCTTAGCCAGACAGATTTACTCCGTGGTTTCAACCCACCTGCCACAATCCAGTTGCTTGAGGCTGCTTGAATTTGATGTGAATGTTTTGTTTTTTTTCTAGTGGGATCCCGGGGAAGAAATGTGGCACCATCATAGTGAGAGCAGAAGAGCTGAGCAACTGCAGGGTAAGAGTCCGTGTGGTTCCCCTGTTGATTAATTTGAAGTAGAACTTTCACACTTTTCAGATACTTTCCTCTAATTAATCCAACTTTCTGGTTCTTATATCTCAGAAAGTGACAAGCCTAATACAAACACAGATGCACGCACACACAAGTACATTACATACACTCAGTTGACAGATTGTTAAAACTAAGCTCAAACTAATGCAGTCTAATACGACGGCCCTGCAATAAATCCGTCTTTCACCCCATTTAAGTGAAGGAGGACGGACAGAATATTACACACACCTCCCAGTATAACTCAATACATTCAACAGCACCACAAACTGCCTCTAAAATCAGCATAAAGTTATATCAACGATTCCTTCCTTAATGAAGGTAGCAATTGTTGCAGGACTGTTGTATAATACAGCAACAGTTTTACGCCTTCCTTCAGTGCATTTTAGCAGTGTGCTGTTTTGCTTTAAGAATGCCTAAAAGACATTATTTCTTTGACACTAGTGTTGCTATAACACCGGAAACATAGGTTTATTATCTAAAAGCATATTTTTTTAAAAAGTACTGCTGCAAGCCAGAAGAAGCATCCAGCACCATCACAGCGTAGATACTGTGCTTTATTCTAACAAGTTATGTTCACTTTAACAGATTTGTAGTAACTCGGAGGTTTGGTTTTTATTTCTGTAGGCACAAAAGAAAAAAAACACTTTTGTTCATGATGGCAGTTGTCAGCCAGTGTAAGCGGACTGGTTTTCAGTTCAAGACACAGCGGACAGTTTGACACTGTTGTTGTCATGTGGCCTTTGTGATGAGCCAGAATGTGACTCTGTCTTTTTGAATTCCTCTTTCTTCCAAAGGGCGGGAAAAAAAATCACCTCAAACATTTGGACGCAGGAAAAAAAACAGCGATTTCTGAAAAAGTTCTGTTGTTCCGTGGTGTTTTTGCCACCTGTAGATACATCACTTCACAACAAGATGTTTCTAGTGAGCTACAGTGAAGTAGGATAGCAGATTTCTTTTTATTATTAGGTCAAAACATCAAAGCTGTCCTTTTTCGCACCAACACAAGAGAGAAAACCAGAGACGCCAATTTCTCTGCTGGCAATATACAATATACATCACACAGTTTTGTGCTTTCCATCTACACACACATCTATCAACACACTGTGTCTATACATAGAGCTAAATGAAACAAGCAAAGCAAAGCAAATAGCTCAATTAAGAACTAGAAAACAGTGAAATTCAATGTACAAAAAAAACTTAAATTACAAACACGTTATTGAAACATAACCCCTGCACATCATTCATTGTAGATTTGAGATGTTATCATGGTAATAATAGTGTCAAGAGTGTTCGAGGCTGAAATTAAGCCTGATAATCTTGATTTAATCTTCTAGGCCTTTAAGACTCAGCTCCCAGAACTTGTTCCATCCTTTTCATGAACATAGAAGTAATATTGAAATTGTACCAGTCCTACATGATATAACTGCCGTATGTAAGGTGTAAACTGACAGACGTGGCACAGAGAAGTGGTGTATCACGCTTCATCATCCTTTTAATGAATAATATTACTTGTTGTGATAGCAATTGGTCACACTGTGTGTCATTTTTTAAGACCTGAGGCTGTGTAACGTTTATGTTTTGGTTATTCTGTCCTCTTCAGGAGTCGGTGATGCTGCAGTTTTGTGGCAACAAGCTGGATAAGAAGGACTTCTTTGGAAAATCGGATCCTTTCCTCGTTTTTTACCGCAGTAACGAAGATGGATCGTAAGTTGACGAGCAGCTTCCCGTCATGTCTGTGGACATCAATTTACTGAATTAACAAAAGCGGCTATCTCAGTTCTACACACAAAGACACGTATACACGTCATGTAAAGACGCCTGAAATGCATATAGACTCTGATTTTTCATGCTCCAAAAAGCCCCCATACAGAGGATATAAGGTCTAAACTGCCTATGTGATGTTACGTAAGTCTCTGTGCTGTATATGTGAGTAATGCCGTCCAATCGTTAACAGGACAAAGCAGCAGGAGGAGGAATAAGCAGAGATAATAGGACAGAGTTGACAAGAGGAAAATAAAGGCAGAAAGCGATGGATAAGATGGAGTTAAGTGAAAACCGTGTGTGGAGGTCGCAGTTCCTTTGCCCCGCAGATGCTTTTATTCAAGTCGACTTCAGCGTCTTAGTGAAGACACACATTCTCTTGTTGTGCAGCTGGGTATTTACTGATGCAGCCTAAATGTTCAGCCTCTGGGTATAACAGCAGCACGATGTGGCTACAAAGAGCCAGACTAGGTGCCACATAGAAAAGAACAGGAAGTTATTTCAGCTGAAGATCATGCTTCATGAGATACTTTAAAGATTACACTCCCCCTTCATAACAAAGAGAGAAGGTGTTTTTATCCTTGAAGTCCAACTGAAATGAAATTCTTTCTCTGTCTGCTCCAGCACATATCTGCTTTGTAAACCACTTGTCCTGGGTTCTCCTTTGAGAAAATGTCTTTTGGTTTCATGACGGTTCCCCCTATTTTCCCCCCTAGATGGAGGGGGACTACAGCCTATCAGATCATAGGGGAAATAACACCAGCGTTTTATCATAGGCAGTCCAACTTTGGTGAACATTGACCTGCGAATTTGCGTCATTGACCGTTAGTGAGCCGCCTTGACAGTGTTTGAGGGGATGGAGAGCCGGAGAGTCCAGTGTGTTGCACCATTCACTTTTATTTCACCTCCTCTGTCAGAGTAAAAGAGCAATGGCTCGCAGACAGTTAGAAGACAGGAGTCAATGGTACAAATACGTCTTTTGAATAAAATGCTAAGTTTAACTTACCGTTAGCGCGCTCGTTAGCTCAGAGAGCTTTATTTTGTCTCTTCAATAACTTTATTGAACAAAATGTCGGGGTGGGGGGGGGGGGGGGTGTGTGTGCACAGAATATAGAGAGATAGAGAAAAGCTTTATTTTGCATGGACGAGCAAATGTCACTCTGTGGCAGTCCGCCAGCTGCTGTCAATCAACAACAACATCAACGACAACAACAACAACAACAACAACACGCCCTCCAGCCGACTGAGAGGAAGAAGAGCATCTCTGAGTTTCCTCCTTTTAATAATAAAGAACTATTAACAGTACATTTAAAAAAAGATGTTGATTTTTGACTGCAAACAGTGAACTAACTACTAAATGTGGTTTGAGTTGGACTTTCAGGTAAATTTGTCATCTGTTAACGTCTGTCTTCGTCTCACAGGTACACCATCTGCCACAAAACAGAAGTGGTGAAGAATACTTTGGATCCGGTGTGGCAGGCTTTTAAGATTCCTGTCAGGGCGCTGTGTAACGGAGACTATGACAGGTACAGTAGGAGACCATAGGAATCCCCACAGGCACAGACGTTTCACTGACAGTGCTTATAATAATGTTTAATACTATGTAGACATATATTTGGAATAGCAGAACGACACAGGGACGCGGGAGAAACGTGGAAAATGCATTTTTAAGGGTGCCATCAGTAAGATTATGCTCTTTGGTAATATCTAGCGCTGATAAACGCTTGCTTCTTCTACTTATTATTATTCTTATATCATACAAGTTCTCTAATGACAGAAACACTCGCAGGTCATAAACACGACAATACAGATTTGGAGGACAGGGCAGCCTTGCTGGTCGGGTGTGCTTTCTCGTTCTTATTTATTTTGATCTTTTTATACTTTCTTTTTCTTTCTTATTTCTCGGGCTTACACCGGGGTTCACTGATAACACAAAGACCTGCTTTGTAACTCCCCCTCTCTGCGTTACGTAGGCTCGTCCACTCAGGACCCCGGCCTTCCACGGACCAGTTCCCAGCTTTTTAAGCAGAACGACTGTAAATCAGTGGAGCTAATTGGTTTTTTTAATGGGATTTTCCTCTCCTTCTCTTTCCCTACAGGAGCATTAAGGTGGAGGTGTATGACTGGGACAGAGATGGAGGGTGAGGGAACTCTTTATTTAATTTCTGTTAAACTCAAGTGATAATTGCATGTTATGATGCTCCATCCATCTATACAGTATTATCCTTTTATCGACGTCCTGCTGTGAAAGAAACCCCACATACATTTGCAACAAGGCCCTCGAGCAGAGTAAATGTAGTAATTACCTATGAGCTATATATTCTCTATTATTTCTTTATTTATTAATCCTAAATGCCACTCTAAGATATAAAGATACTATTTCGCCTGATGACACTGACAGTTTATGCTCCTGAAAAATAAAAAACTGCCCTGAAAATATAAGAGCATATGTGCAAAGTAGGGAAGGGCATCTGGGATTATAGTCACAGATCACACTCCAAAATGTTTGTCCTTATCCAGCCTCTTGTTTTTCACTGTGTGAGTAGATACTGTAGAGCTCTACATCTGACAACACTCCCTACTGCTTTAAATATACATTAAGTATTAATACTGTTGACAGATAACTTTATAGAGCCAGTCGGCGATAAAGACAGTGTTTATCTTGTGAATTCCCAGTATTCAGCGGCACAGTTTGCCCCTCTATTGTTAATTTCACATGCAGTTTTTGACATTTCAAGGGCATTTTGCCCTGAGCTCCCATATATTTCTGACCCTGATTCTAACTGTGCTGATTATATCCATGAAATTATGAAATTGGTTGCAACGCCCACGCCTAAGGAGCTTACTAAGGAGTTTGTTAGTGATACTCCTGATTTCCCCTGTACTTTACAGACAATGTGAACACACTGCAAAGAAATGAATCAAATCTGTACTTCTCGAGCCGTATTATAGTTATTACGGGCTCTTTTCTGACACTGCTTCATTACAGTGCTTCTCACTATAATACTCACTAAAATGTGTTTGTTTTTTACAGCCACGACTTTATCGGCGACTTCAGCACCAGCTACAGAGAAATGTCCAGAAGCCAGTCACAGTTCCACATCTATGAGGTGATATTCTTCACACACACACACACACATTGACAGAGACAGACAGACAGACAGTCATGGATGTAGACAGCCAGTACAGTCACTCCTCTCTCACTGTCTCTACTTAGTCCTTAACCTAACCTGACCCTAATTCAAATCATAACCCTAAAACCAGGTCTTAGCCCTCAGACGGCCCTTTGAAGAAGTGAGGAACCAGACAAAATATCCTCGCTTTCCAAAAATGTCCTCACAAACACTCAAATTGGTTCGTGCAGGGGAGAGCCGCAGTGTGGCAGCATTATTTGACGCAGAGCATGATGTGAAAAACATCAGTTGTCAACTTCTACAGAATTCTTGAGGGTTGTGTTCTGAGGAGAGCTGAGCTGTAGACCCAAACAACAACAGCGCCAATGTTACTAACAGCAGCTTATTAAGGAGAGACCAACCTGAAGTGCTTAACAATATTTATGGGGGTTAGCAACTGAGGAAGACTTTGGCTATAATAAACTCAGCTGGCTCAAGGAACACAGGAACAGGTATTCCTGATTAGCCAGATATGGTGGAAGTAACGGAGAAGATTAGAGCAGGAAGAAGTAGTAGATTATATAGATAGATAATTCACCAGAATTTGCTAAAGCTTCCTTTAGATAACTGCAGACACTCAAACAGTGTTTACTGCAAGCAAGGTTTTATCTTAATATGTGATTATTTGTTATTGTGTAGTTCTGGAAGATTAAAATACACACATTATTAAATTCTCCTCCGTCATTAATTGCAGCACCAGCCCTACCACACAGCGACAGACTGAGCTGAGAAAGGACAGCGCAGCGTGGGTTCAAAGTTTAATAATTTGAACTTTTAGCATAGCACTTTAGCATGCACTGCCCCCACAGTCCAGTGCATATAAAAGACCTTCCAGGGACAGGTGTTGCAAATTAACATCTGCTATAAACACGATGATACTTGCGTCGGTTAGCTGTTTGCAATTTGTCTGCGTACACTGCATCTGTCCCTATTAAATAAACCGTGAATAAATAATGCATGAGCACAAGATCAACGTCACAATAATATGAACATAACGTCTCTCTCCTCCTCTTTCTGTGTCATGGAGCCTTAGAGACGCATGACAAGCAGCATACACCTTGAGTAAGACTCAAAGTGGAAAAATGCATATATATCGGAGCTTGGCAAAGGACGGATCTATTGCTTCTACACTGCTTTGATTTTCATAACATTACCAAGATCTGGTCATTATGGTCATATGACGTCATTACACTTGCCCTGCACACACTGACATGGAGGAATACGTCAGCAATTACACATCGACTTTAGCGATTATTTAACAGTATGCTATGCTCTACTTGAACTATATAATAATGCACATGCAGTATATGCTGTTAAGATTCTTCTTCTCTAATGCTGGATGCAGTTCACTGACCGGTCCATTAAATTCAACACCAGCGGTGAGTGAGCAAACCATAAATCACTGAAGGTCAAGGTCAAAGTGAAGGTGCTGATGAAGCACAGGACGAGCATGGAGTTCTCTCTCCATACGGGTGATGTCAACTCGTCAGACTCAAGTCGCCTCTGCCTTTTGTTGTTCTCCAGTCCTCCTCAACCTCTTATTAAGGCCAAAATGCTGACCTTTACACATCTGAGGTCCCATCTGTGACATCAGCGTCACATCTGGCTCTGGTGACTTTAAGTTTAGACAAAGTGTAAAAAGATTTGTTGGAGCTCATGTTGAGTGAGGTCTTTTTTTGTCTTTCTTTTTTTTCTTTTATCTACAACGTCTGGATACGTCCCAGAAAGCCTAGATTTTGAAAGATGAGCCCTATGCAATACCTTAAGATGTGGAAGTATGCACTCCCACCACGTGCTATTTAACTCCATCTCCAGCTCCTGTTCCCTTTTGGTTTTTGCTTTAATTGTACCACTACCACTAGCGTGACATGAGGGAGTTATACATTTTAAAATGAGGGAATTATACATTTTAGAAGGTCTGAGTGTAATAGGTTGAAATACCTGCCAATCAAACCAAACAAGAACTCAAAACTCTGGATATCCTCATGACCAGGACATGCGTTATAAAAACATCTAAATTAAAGGACATGAGAGACGTTTGTAAGGATTTCAGTTCAGTCTGACTTCTTTTGGAGTGAAATAAAATAATGTGAACAGGGAAATTAAACAAAAGCTCATGTTTTCTCCACAGGTGCTCAATCCAAAGAAAAAAGGCAAGAAGAAGAAAAAGTACCAAAACTCAGGAACGGTGAGTATTTTTTTTTTCAACCTCTGACATCGTTTACTGTACCAACAGGAAGTGACAGTGATGTCACAAAGACAGGTGTAGAGGTGTAGGAGTAGAGGTGCCACCTTTTGCTTTATTTACTCTTTAATTTGTCGTTGCCTTTCATACTAGAATATATCTTCCTACGGAGATCTTCCTGTGAATGTAAATCTTTATGACAAGATCAGAGTTGGTACCACACATACATCCATACTAACCAGTGCAGGTTGGACTCTCAAATGGCTGGATTACCAACTGCCCTGGGACCCCAGACCTCCAGGGTCTAATTTGCACTGTTCAAATGCAAAAATGTCCTGCTTTACTACATGATCGTGTGGTCTTATCTTGCATTTGTTGCATCTGTTTCATCAAATTGCCAGGTAGTACTCCAGTTTAGGAGTACTGGTTAATACTGGTATTGGTAACTTCCATCGATAATGGGCTTTGTGCTTTTGCCTTTGGGCCAAGACAGTTTAATCTTTTAAGACACAGAACCGCATGTTAAAGACGTAAGAGGTCTACCTAACCGGTCTGACCTCATTGTATGATCTTATGACCGGTTTAATCTGAGAACCAGGTGCTACATGAACTCTCTACTCTCTCACACTGTAAAAGTGAGTAAAAGTCTAATTCCTACACTGATTCTGACGGACAGGTCACCCTCCTGTCCTGCCTGGTGGACACCGAGCTCTCCTTCCTGGACTACATCCGAGGCGGGTAAGTTCACAACAAATGGCAGCGTATGATTCTGCAGAGATTAAGCACCAGCATCACTCTCATCATTGAATCCAGAGTCACTTGCAGTTGTGATGAAGTGTAAACTCAGCTGAGAGGATTACTGCATCGTGTTTATCTCTTAGCTCCAATATTAAAACAGACAGATGCTGATAACCCGCTGCTTAATTGCTCGCTGCTGCATGCTTTTGAAACTTGCTGTGGTATAATCTAGCATGATTGATGATTCCACTTTACTCCTCACGTGATTTATTTTCTCTTGTAGGACTCAGATTAATTTCACAGTGGCAATTGATTTCACAGCATCAAACGGTAAGTGTTTCAGAGCTTTGCTCTTATCAGTGAAATCTCTTAAGTGTGTGTGTCGAACAGATAAAACTTTGCTGGTTAACACACTATTTGATGGCAACTCTTAAGTGATTCCTTATCAGTCAAATTTAATTTACTGATTCTAATGACACTTCGCCTCCTTTACTCAGCTAGAGACATAAAAAGGCGAAGCAGCTGAAAGTTTGAACGATTATTAAACATCTATTAGTGTAAACATCTGAAATCAGTTTCATGTTCTTTACAATCTGTACAGTTTGTGCCTCAGTGTAGACACCTACATCTGTGAAATTACATTTCCAGTTCACTTTGTTGTCACCATGAAGTCAGTGTTTATGAAGCCCCACAGGTAGACTGCTGTACATTTGTCAGTGACAAAAATAACAAAATGAGCATTTCAACGCGGAAGACCTTGTCACAGATGAGTGATGTTCTCATTTTACTAAGAGGTGATTCAGTAAGTTAATATGTGCAATGCAATTTTGGAGACATCATTATGTCACAGGAGAAATGTATGGCTTTCTTTACTGCCATCAAATCAGTTTCCCACTCTCCCGTCTTGGCTGAAATAACATTGATATTATGCATTTAATTACATTATTTTTGTTTTTTGTTGGCAATTGGGACCCTGCTGATGTTTTTCTTTAAGCCCCAGTTGCTCATATTTACAAAACGACTTACAGAAGTTTTGTCAAAGTTTATATAAGTATTGCACAAAGCAGTCCATACACATTCATTACATATTAAAGTCAAAGGCTGGTGATATTCTATGTTTTCTTTTATGAAAAGACCAAAACCAACAATCCTATAGTCTACATATCCAACACCTGATCTATCTTATACCTGTTATTCCTCTATTGTTGTTTAGAAGACCATTAGAAACACATCGATGAGCCTCACTGTTGCACAGGGCGACGTGTTCCTTCATCATGATCAACATGAGAGCTGTAATTTACTTTGATTCCTTCTGCCAGAAATACTCATTAGAGCACCAAATGTGTATTAATCTGCAGCTGAAAATAGTCTAAACTACCGTGTCCAGCTGTTTTAGGAAATTACTGAGCCCTTTTTTAAAAAATGAAACTACATACTGTATTTCGGACCCATTTTTAAAGATTCACGTCTTCAGAAAGAACCAATGGGCTTGGGGCTGAATGCTACCGACAGTACAGAAGTCAGAAAGTATTTAGAGGCGAATTAAAACATTGTTAGGTTTTGGTCTTGCCATGATGTTGACAGGAGGCAAAATGTGGAATTGTGGTTACTGTGTGTGGATTTACTTTCATGTATTTATCTTTATCTGTTCTCCAATTTCCCTGTTGGTGTTTTTAGCATTTCTAGCATTCTTTGTTTATATTTTTAATTGTCACAAGCAGCTTTTTGCATTTATGGACAGCAAATCAAAAAGTTGTAACCAGACGACCCTGCATTATTTCTTAGTAATCACATGTCTGCTGATGTCATTCCTTGATGAGAGTGGGACAGAAGATCTTGGAGAGTCAGCGGGTCACTGTAGCTCATCATCTTATTAGTATAGTGGCTAAAGTTGTGGTTCCTCACACTACCCAGTGAGGTTTGAAGCAGCCAGTAAGATTATTTCTGCCTCCAGTGCAGCTATGCCTTGGAGAAATGTTTGTGTAACTAAATCTCTAGTCTGCCTTTTAACCCCCTTCCACCCACTCCCCTCCTTTTTATTTTAATATGACTCACAGCCCAGGGGGAGCAGGCATAATTATAGTCTGATGCTGATGTGTGTTTTATTGTGTTGAACCATTCGGGTCCCAGGCAACCCGTCCCAGCCCACCTCGCTCCATTACATGAGCCCATACCAGCTGAATGACTACGCCATGGCGCTGCGGGCTGTCGGGGAGATCATCCAGGACTACGACAGCGACAAGATGTTTCCTGCACTGGGCTTTGGTGCCAAGCTTCCCCCAGACGGACGGGTCTCGCACGAGTTTGCCCTGGTGAGGAGACGACTTTCTCCTATCTTTTGCATCATCCAAACATCCACCTGTGTATATACATACACAAGTCTTCCATTTAGCAGGGTTAATGCTTACCATGGTCACCATTCTAGTTTAGTGTGTTAGCATGCTAACGTTTGCTCATTAGCACTGAACACAAAGTACAGGTGAAGCTGATGGGAATGTCATCAGTTTTGCAGGTTATTAAAGAATGTAGGCTAACTAAATTAAAAATTAGACTTGATGATGGCAAAAGATGAAAAGACACAAAGACCACCAAAGTTATGATATACCTTGTCTGGGAACCATGAATGAACAAAATTCTGACCCGATCTAAAGTTTGATTTATTCTCTGGGAAACGGGAATAAATGCCGGTACCATCCATCTAATCAGAGACAAAATCTTTGGAAATAAAGATTTTCTTTGAGACATGAAGCAGTTGGACTTGAAATGTGGTGCTAATTCTGAACAACAATTAAGATTCAGACTGGCAGTATAAAAAACAACAAACTTTTAAGGGCTTTCATACCAGCCGGAGGAGCTCGTCTGTCACAGCGAGAGCAAAGAAAAACTTGCATGTTTCTCAAAGAAAGATATAAACAAAGTTATACCAGAACTATGTAAAAAAAAAAAAAAACCAGCATGCAACCACGCACTTTCATACACAGATGATCAATTACAGGCAACAGTGTATTGGTGGGTGGTGAATGCTGCTGTCCAAAAACATGAATATACTCAGTCAACCAGCCTGCGCACACAGTGCTGATGGAAGCCAAATGAGCTGGTTAGTTTTGGGCTGTAAACAAGCCTTTTTAGCTGTGTAAACACACCAAGTGTTGTTTTGTTTTCTGTATATACTGCCAGTCTAAGTCCTACTGAAGGGACAGAGATTAAGGAATGATACCAAGGTTTGACAATCATTTAATAACTCTAACACATCGAAATCATGCACAGAGTACCCATTAAATATAAATAATCTGGATTATCTGTGCCCTCAATTAAACACTATCAACATTCAGCCATGCATCTTTTTAACTCTCTCATCCTCCATCCATCCATCCATCAATCCATGACCTGACCACTCCTCAGCCACCCATAATCCTGTCCCTGGTCTACTGTCTCTTCCAGATGTTGCTCCAGAGGCGTTTACAGCCATTACAGCTGCTCAGCGTTGGGTAACAGCCTCCCCAGAGGCACCAGACCTTGAGACAAGGCACATATGCATTAATCTAACCATTAAAGACTTAACTTAGTCAGCTCTTAAAGAGGAAGGCTGCAGCTGTGTAGCTGCAGTGGGAGAAAGCCACCACTGAATCCAGCGTAATTATGCAAGCTCCATTTACAAAGCAAAGCAGTCTCATGTGCACTGTTCGTACTCGTGGGCAACCAAGCAGAGTCAGTCAAGATGGTTTCATACTGAGATAATTAGAAAGCCCTGAACATATGGGTAGCTTAAATAATGTATTGTTTGCTTCTTTGTGAGTTTCTTTTAGACATCTTAAACCCAGTCAACCAGACATCAATTTTAATATTTTTCAAAGGACGTGGGGACTGCAGAGATACAAAAACACTGCAATAACTTTGGTTCAACATCTTAAAACAAGAATTTACTTTAGGAGGCAGTGGAGGACAAATTATCATTATGTTTGGTCTTCTTATAACCACTAGTGAAAACCACAATGGATTGTACCAAAATCATTTTCCTGGTATCCATTCTTCATGCAGAATTAAAAAAGTGGAATGTCTTGCCTTAGGATATTCTTTACTGAAATGCTGCGACAGATGAATTAAACTGTTGACATGTCCCTAAAATATGTGTAATATGTTTAATGTAAGATTACATCCTTAAGGGCTTGCAACCTTCTAGTGCCTCTTACACTAGGTAATATTTTTTGATAATATTGAAGTATTATTGATGTTTTGGCCCTGCGGTGGCCATTTTTGATGTCTCTGAATATGCATGTAATCCTGTTATCCTGCAATTTGCAGCCAAAACATGCCTGTTTTGACAATAAAATGTAATTCCACCCCATCCTTTTTTACCATAAAGGGATATAAAAACTAATAAAAAAATACGTTTTTATTTTTTCCTCCTTCACGGTGGCGCTGTTATTATTATTCCTTTCAGCTACACTGTCTGTGAATATCAAAACAAACTATATTCAATTTCACCGTAACTTTGATGCATAGTGTTAAAATATGTGAAGGTCCCAGGTGTATGCAAAGACGTAATGTAAGCAAGTTATTCTAATTGCCCTTGAATATATTTAACACATTTTTCACAATATTAGCTGGCTGACATTAAATCGATGACGGTGCCTCAGTGAACACCTACAGCAGGAAAGTGGCTGAAGATACTCCAGACCAACAGCATCATCCTGACGAAGAAAGACGAATGTGTAATCTTTATAAATGAGTTCCTGAAAGGACATAAAAGCAAACTCAGACAACAGAATCAGAGCACTGTCTTTTAATTTGTCTTAGCACACAAGAAGAAGACGTTACTGTCTGTGTCCTCAGCTTGGAATAATGAGACAAAGTGAGGTTAAAAAAAGACTAGAGTTTTCTGTGTGCAATCACTTGAATTGTGTTGCAGCAGCTGTTAAGAGACATCTGATGCAAGCCTACACAGCCCCAATTAAAAAGATATACTTTAATACAGTTTAATTTAAATCACATTATGGGATACTAAAAACTTTTAAGGACCTTTTGTTCATAAGAAATATCTTCATTTCTTAATTATATACAAAACTGACATCTAACATCGAATGTTATTCTGTACTTACTGATGAATAAAAGATACTCTGGTGAGCTTCAGTTGTCTTAAGAACTGGCACCGGGAAGCCGAGTCCACGCAAGGTCATAAAGAGGGAAGTTTATGGTTCTCTTTAGCTATCATGTCTTCTTCTCTAAATATAAATCTAATCAAGCATATCTCAAGAAAGCCAGACACCACAAGGTCTTCTAATCTTTGCCACTGGACAGTCTCAACCTTTGTTTGCAGTGCCCCTTTATGTTTTAACAGTGGTTCAGCAGTTTTACACATACATTATAGTCATTTTCTCCCACGCATACTAACGTTTTATCTCTTTCTGTTTTTGTGCAGAATGGAAATCCACAGAACCCATACTGCAACGGTATCGAGGGGGTGATGGAGGCCTATTACCAGAGTCTCAAATCTGTGCGTCTCTACGGACCCACCCACTTCTCCCCTGTTATTAACCATGTGGCCAGGTAGGTCCACTGTAATCACAGCCAGGGACGTGGAACATGTAGGCTGACACGCATGCAGATGTCATGAGTACAATGCCACCACGAAGTGTACAGTTCTGCTGAAGAAATTCCTGCAACATCAGTTGGTTTCGGTGAAATTCCAGCCGTGCGTGTGGGCTGCTGCACGGCGATCTGTGAAGCACCGGGAGGAGATTAAAATAAACGTGCTAATAGCTCCGTCACCTAAGAGGAATCAATTCTTGCTGTGGTGGTTTGGACACGTGCAACAACCACAGCAGTCCTTTAGGGTGCAGGAGAAGGCACCAAGGAAGTCAAAAACATCCCCATGCACAGTAGAGGAAGCAGTGAATAACAGAAGATGTCACACCTCCCACCATTTCACAAACACAGTAAATGAATCCCTATAGACACAAGTAGAAGATGTGCTTCAGTAATAAACGAGAGCCGTATGGGCCCTCTAGTGCAGTTAAATCTTTATTGGAGCAACAAATTAGAAATGCAAAAAGCTGCTCTTCCACTGTATGAAATATTTAAAACAAACAATATACATCTCGAGTAGATGCTACCAGAAACTGTCAGCACCGTTTGCCCAACGTACACGAATAACCACTGATAAAGAGTCACGTGCTGTTTTGTAGTCCAGTGTTTCCCGACTTCCACCTGACGTTTCTTATTGTCAGATGATGTCTCATAATCCTCAAGACTGACTGTAACAAGTCAGTCCCTCCTTTAATCTTCAGCCTTCAAATCCTCCCCCCCCCCCTCTGTCTCTCTGTCTCTGTCTCTCTCTCTGTCTCTCTCTCCCACCCCCCTCTCTCTGTCTCTCTCTCTCTCTCTCTGTCTCTGTCTCTCTCTCCCACCCCCCTCTCTCTGTCTCTCTCTCTCTGTCTCTCTCTCTCTCTCTCTGTCTCTGTCTCTCTCTCCCACCCCCCTCTCTCTGTCTCTCTCTCTGTCTCTCTCCCACCCACCCCCCCTCTCTCTGTGTCTCTGTCTCTGTGTCTCTCTCTCCCACCCCCCCTCTCTCTGTCTCTGTCTCTCTCTCTCCCTGTCTCTCTCCCACCCCCCCCTGTCTCTGTCTCTCTCTCCCACCCCCCTCTCTGTCTCTGTCTCCCTGTCTCTCTGTCTCTCTCTCCCACCCCCCTCTCTCTGTCTCTGTCTCTCTGTCTCTGTCTCTCTCTCCCACCCCCCTCTCTGTCTCTGTCTCCCTGTCTCTCTGTCTCTCTCTCCCACCCCCCTCTCTCTGTCTCTGTCTCTCTGTCTCTGTCTCTCTCTCCCACCCCCCCTCTGTCTCTGTCTCTCTCTCCCACCCCCCCTCTCTCTGTCTCTGTCTCTCTCTCCCACCCCCCTCTCTCTGTCTCTGTCTCTCTCTCCCACCCCCCCGTCTCTGTCTCTGTCTCCCTCTCTCTCTCTCTCCCTCTCCCTCTCTCTCTCTGTCTCTCTCTCTCTGTCTCTCTGTCTCCCTCTCTCTCTCTCCCTCGCTCTCTCTCTCGCTCTCTCTCTCCCTCTCTCTCTCTCTCTGTCTCCCTCTCTCTCTCTCTCTGTCTCTCTCTCTCTGTCTCTCTCTCTCTGTCTCTCTGTCTCCCTCTCTCTCTCTCCCTCGCTCTCTCTCTCCCTCTCTCTCTCTGTCTCTCTCTCTCTCTGTCTGTCTCCCTCTCTCTCTCTCTCGCTCTCTCTCTCTCTGAGTGCCGTTCGCCCACTCAGCCTGAGAATAGCTGCATTGTTCAGCGCTCACTTCTGCGGAGCATCTGACTAAGACCCAGGAAGACATCACTAAAAAAAAAAAAAGTGACACCAAGTCACATCAAATTCATTATTGTCTGACTGTTTGTGCATAAGAGTGTTGTTTAACATGTACTCTCAAAATATTGTCCCGTGACATCACTTCAAACACCCTGGTTTATATAACAGAAAACTGCCACACACGTTAGCTTAGAGCTAAAAAATAGACCAGTGTATCAATTTAAGTCTATTTAAAGCATCAGTGCATTATTATAATATCTTAATATTATATATCAGTATATTCTGTATAATAGTAAATTGTTTGTGTACCCATTTGAACTCATTAATGCTGTCGTTTAACCAGGTCTCACTCAAGTCCAGTAAATGTGATTTATATTGCCCAATATCACAAATGACAAATGGGACTTTATACTCTTTACACCCTCTGTCCTTAGACCCTCAATTTGGATGAATAGAAACTCCCCCAAAAAATGGGAGAAACCTCAGAAAGAGCAACAGAGGAGGGATCACCCTCCCAGGACGGACAGACATACAATAGATGTCGTTACTAGATAAACATAGTAAAATGACAAAATTATAGATAGATTATAAACATATGAGAAAAATATGGATGTGCAACTTCCAGGTGTCACCAAACCCCCCCCCCCCCCTCTTTTCGTAGCCCAGGCACCATAATGTATCTCAAGAGACCTCCTGATTAAATAAAGACGGATTCAATGGAAACCACATCTTTTGTTAAAATAAAAGACACAAAACTATGTACTAAATGCTTTTAATACCAAAAACCTTACAAAATAATTTTCACACTCAATAACTAGAAAAATACAAATTTTACATTTTACATGACAAAGCACTGATTCTTATTCTGTAATTTGACCTCAATGAAATAAGATTGTTTTTATTGATCTCTGAGGGGTTATAGCCTAATATGGGATATTATGTAATAAGGTAATTGCAGCAGCAACTAATGATGTTTGACACGGGTGTGTTTTACACGTAGGGCTACTCCAGCGAGTATTTTGTACTTCCATATTTCTGTTAGATCCTCCCTGAATGTCTTTAAACTCTGTGCCTCCAGTTTGTAAGTCAGGCTTTCTGCTCAAACCAAGCAAAGCTCTTCCAGAGCCACAGAAGACGTTTCATAGGCTGAGAGGTTCTCCCCATGATCAGTAAACTGGTCTTGATGTGTTAAATCAGTAGAGTGCCCTTTTGAAATAAATATAGATGAAGAAAGAAAAGTCACAATGTTCATTTTAATGTTAAAAAGATAAAAGAAGTGCATTCTTTCTGTCTGCCTCTTTTATTTTTGCTCATTTGACCTTTAACCCCCCCCGTCTCTCTCCATGCCAGGTATGCGTCAGCAGTGACAGACGGCTCACAGTACTTCATCCTGCTCATCATCTCCGACGGCGTCATCACGGACATGGCGCAGACCAAGGAGTCCATCGTCAATGTACAGTACCAGTTCTAAACTCCATCTTTGAACTGTGTGTTTTATTGTGAAGACAGGAGACTCTGTGTTGCCAAGGCATCACAAAACATCTTAGAAACCAGTAAACTCACAATGGGTTAACACATGTAATTTACAGTGTAATGGACAGCAGCAGTCCACGTATTGTATGCTCATGTTCATTCAGTTAATTGACTGTACAACATGTGAGGACCCCGGGAGGTCCAGCACTGATGAAGCCACTAATGGAGATGCTAATAACCAACAAACCAACAAACAATATGTCCAGCTGCTGTCTTTCTCTTTTAGTACTTCCATCTCTCTCCTTCACTCGCCTTCACTAATGAAGGGGAGTGAGGAGGAGGAGGAGGAGGAGGAGGGTCGGCCTGGTCACCCTCCCCCTGCGCCCTCCAATCCTGCCACGTTCAGCTCTAATAACGCTGCTTTCTAATCAGAGTGGCCAGAGCTAATGTGGGTAATGATTTTATACACCCCCCACCCCCCCCCACACACACACCCCCCCATGTGATGTAATGTTATTGTGAAGTGAGATTTGAGAGTAATTATTTACTAGCCCGCCCAAGGATCCATGCCCCTCATATCTCAAGCAATTTGGGCATCCATCTAATAACCAATCTAATAAACACTGGAAAACCTTCATTCATCATTCAACACTGGAACTGTACTTTGCTGTCCCACTCGGCTCAGATTTAATAAACAATATTGCGATGCAGGGCAGCAGTTCAGCTGCAGCTCAGGGCAGAGGAAGATGTAAATGGGAGTAATTTTTAAGCTGTCAAGCTTTGGGAGATTTAGACAAAGTTGTAGATGCATGAAATTAGAAAAACTCCAGAACTGGCCGGACGAGAGGCTTTATGAAGCTGGCTGCAGAGGGCAGATGGAATTGGATGAACCACCGTCTGTCTTAACAATGGCATTGAATTTTGCTATTGAGCTTCCTTTCTATGGACTGTTAGCTTACAGTTAGTAATTCGCGGGGGTATTCCACTGACAGCCTGCGGCGTTTAAGATAGCAAATGGTGAAAAAAGAACGAACGTTGCCTCTTCCTCTGCTTTTGATGAGCTTATTTTGTCTCCTTCCACCCTTTACAGGCGGCGTCTCTGCCCATGTCAATTATAATAGTTGGGGTTGGACCAGCGGAATTTGACGGTAAGCAGGGTGAAGCTCATGTGCATGTGTGTGTGTGTGCATACTTGTGTGTTTATTTGCATGCCGTAATCCTTCATTCTTCTTCCTATCTCGCTTCCCACACGGTTCAGCTCGTCCTTGTGCAGCTCTTCTTTTCTTCTCTCCTCCATTCTCCCTCCCCTTAATCCCCCCCCCTCCCCCCCCTGAATCTGAGGTTAAGTGGATGTGAAAATTCTCATTTGTCAGACCAGAGGTGGTGCGTTTCTTCCTTTTCTTTTTTCTAATTTTTTTTTTTTCCAATGGACGATGGCCACATTTCTCACCTCCATCCTGCGTTGTCATGTTTACAGTTCACGGAGCAGTCCTCTGTAAAAACAAGCTCGCTCACGACGAGCAATTTAAAGTCAACGGGATTCAACGATTATCACGCTTATGAAGTCAGTGTGCAGGGTTGCATGATGTCCCCCGTGGTGCACATCGCTGGCTGTGCTTACACATATTCTAGCATGTTACTGCGTGTGCACTGTTGTGTGCAACTTACAGCCCGATGGCTTCACGCTCAGCGACGCAAATTCTGTGTACTCATGCCACGTTTGGCATTACCAACACTCCAAGGAAATGTAACCCAGTGGCACGCTAATGGCTTCAGCAGATTAAAACACACAGAGTGCGTGTCGTGTTTTGCTCGGCGCAGCTTTGACATGGCGGTTCGAGTCTCCCGACAGGGCGTGACTGATGTGCTTCACCTCCTCAGAAATGATCGAGCTGGACGGGGACGAGGAGAGGATCTCATCTCAAGGACGATATGCCGAGAGGGACATCGTTCAGGTACAGAATATTCCCGCAGACATGGCCGACTGGCTGTGAGACTGTTCGCTCAGCACAACGTCTTCAGAGAAATGTGGGATTTATGATTAATGGGAAAAGGTCACGGTGCTTGACCCTCTGCTGTGCTCTTGTTCTCAGTCTGCCATTTTTCTGTCTCGCTCCTCTAAACTATATCCATCCTTTTCTCTGTGTCCTTTTGATTCTGTTCTTCTCTTTCACTTTGTCTTACCTGACATTTTATCTAACCATATCTTCTCCCTCCTCTCCTCTCCTCGTTTCCTCTCCTCTTCTCTCCCTGTTTCCTCTCCTCTCCTTGTTTCCTCTTCACTTCTCTCCTTGTTTCCTCTTTTCTTCTCTCCTCTCCTTGTTTCCTCTCTTCTCCTTGTTTCCTCTCCTCTCCTCTCCTTGTTTCCTCTCCTCTCCTTGTGTCCTCTTCACTTCTCTCCTTGTTTCCTCTTTTCTTCTCTCCTCTCCTTGTTTCCTCTCTTCTCCTTGTTTCCTCTTCACTTCTCTCCTTGTTTCCTCTTCTCTTCTCTCCTCTCCTTGTTTCCTCTCCTCTCCTCTCCTTGTGTCCTCTTCTCTTCTCTCCTTGTTTCCCCTCCTCTCCTTCTTTCCTCTTCTCTTCTCTCCTTGTTTCCTCTCCTCTCCTCTCCTTGTTTCCTCTCCTTGTTTCCTCTTCTCTTCTCTCCTTGTTTCCTCTCCTCTCCTCTCCTTGTTTCCTCTCCTTGTTTCCTCTTCTCTTCTCTCCTTGTTTCCTCTCCTTGTTTCCTCTCCTCTCCTTGTTTCCTCTCCTCTCCCCTCCTTGTTTCCTCTTCTCTCCTCTCCTTGTTTCCCCTCCTTGTTTCCTCTCCTCTCCTCTCCTTGTTTCCTCTCCTTGTTTCCTCTTCTCTTCTCTCCTTGTCTCCTCTCCTTGTTTCCTCTCCTCTCCTTGTTTCCTCTCCTTGTTTCCTCTCCTTGTTTCCTCTCTTCTCCACAGTTCGTTCCTTTCAGAGACTACATTGACCGGCGGGGAAACCACATCCTCAGCATGGCTCGCCTGGCTAAGGAAGTGCTCGCCGAAATCCCAGACCAGTTCCTGTCCTACATGAGGACCAGAGGGATCAAACCGGGCCCCTTGCCGCCTCCTTACACCCCCTGTCCACCACCAGCTATCCACCCCCTCCTCGCCAGACGGGTAAGCCGAATCTAACAGCCAAAGGCCTCCCTCCAAGGCCGGCGAGCCGTCTCTACTGGTCTCTACTGGTCTCTACTGGTCTCTCCTCTACTCTCTCTGCTTCTTCTTCTTCCTGCTCTTCACTGGAAGCTTTTGAGCACACGGTGAACCTCGTCCGCTCTCTCATGCTGCACTTTCAGGAACGTTTGGCCATGAGCCGTGAGCGTGACGCAGATAACCCAGAGAGGGACGCTTCCACTTTTCAGAAGAAGGGACTTTTCCCTTTAGTGGATGCAGGTGGGGGTTTCTGAATGGTCGTGGTGGGAGTCTGAGATCACCTACCTGCAGAAGGAAGAGTGAACAGGACAGAAACTGTCAGACTGAAAGGGTCCAAACTCAGAGGCCCTTTTTTGAAACACTTCATCTGTTTGCTATTTCTATTTCCACTTCCTCTATCTTTCACAAAATCATGTCTCTTGATATATAAATGTTTACAAAATTGAGGACTTGGAGTGGAGAATCTTTTTCAGGAGGAAATTTATACCGATCAATGTGAAAATCTTTCAGATTCCTGTTTTTCGGCTGCAGAAACTGGAGGTCGTGACTTTGTACAAAAAACGTTTAGGCCCTGGTGCCACATTCTTCATTACAGAGTGTGTTTGTTTGTTTTTTTCTTTTAATAAATGGAGCATGTGCTAGTTTAAGAGAAGCATGCACTGTTGTCTTGCACTCAGGGCTTTGTCCCTCCCACCCAACCCCCCTCACCACCACTACCGCCATGTTCCATTAAGAGCAACCCCATCACCTACCTGAAATCTTCCCATGCTCCCACCTTCTGCTCCGTCCACCTGCCTTGACTCAAAAGGAAGCTGTGCTCCCTGGGAGTCCGGTCAAATGAAATGCAGCAGGGACTTGAACCAGCCTTACTCTTTTGTCAGATAACATTCACAGGCACCGTGTCCTCCGTGGGTTCTGGAAATGTGGATCTCCAAGCCCAGAAGTCAAAAACACACATCTCACTACCGAACCTGACTGTGTGTTACGTTTTAGAGTCTCTTTATTTTCATGGAATAACATTTTACTTCAGAAGCATTTTTTGTTTTGTTTTAGGTCTCTCTACCTCTCACTTTGTTTCGTATTGCCAAAAGAAATGTTGTTTAAACAACAAAGCGTTGGTGTGTCAGTGATTTTTGGTACGTCTGCAGAGTTCACCTTTCTCACTAAGCATTCATAAAATATTTGCCAAACTGTAGGTTAAGAATTATCGCACTTTGGTAGCTATCAGATCAGGTGACTCACACGTTTGTGATAGCAGCACACTGTGAAATATGTGCACAGGAAACAGACCAAAATGCAAAGATGCTTTTCTTTTAGCAGCTACCCATACGGATCACAGTCGTGACTGTGAGCACGGTTTTTAGTTCCATGTTGTCCAATAGCATTGTAACAGTACAAGTAAAAGCCAGTAATAATCAGTAACCCTTAAGGTTTGGTAGCGTGTAGCTAATCATTAAGATTTAAAGAAATAGTCACCAGAAAAAACAATGTTTTCAGTATCAAAGTCTCACCTCCTGAAGGCCTGAAAGGTGGATCTGAATACTTTGTAGTTTGCTACTTCAGGGATGACAGCAGCTCTTCTCAGTTACAATGGAAGTGAAAACCAAACGTTTATGCAGTCTGATAATCAGTTTAATAACAACCCAGTTTCATGCAGAAAAGAAAAAGTAAAGAAATGTTAATAGAAACTTTCCTTCAGCATAATACACTTCTTCATCAGTCATCCAACGACTATTTACACCTAAATATTGCTAAACACAGCTTCCGTTTGTTGCTAGCATGGTTAGCTGTTTACATCTGTCTAACTGCAACAACGCGACTTGGTGTTTTCTTTCCGTCTTGAAAATGGGTCACCATTGGAATCCACTGTAACTGCTGTGAACAGCTGCTGTCTTAAGCAAAAGAGCAAGCTACAAACTTTCCAGAGCCTACAGGTGGTGAGTGTTTGAAATTTCAAAACCTAGTTTTTCAGGGCAGTATTCCTTTAAAAATATGGTCGAACCCAGAACAGGTAATTGCACTGTCACTTTTAGCCAAGTTTTAGGGTGAAACTCAAATGCAACCCTGCAGTTTTATCCAGTAATGTGTAAATGAAAACTTTACAGTGTGACTTTAAGCAAAGCACAAACTCAGAAAATCTACAGCCACCGTATCCAGCGACCCCCTTCAACTCATGTAAAAATATAAATCTTACTCTGTGTGTGTGTACTACAAACTGTAGATGCTATCAGTACTTTTTAGGGCCCTATTCAGTCAAGGAATCAATGTAAGAGAAGGTTTACAACATTTTTCTAAACTTACGCCTCAAAATCATCATATACTTCTTGGCTGATGAACGTCTACTTATAAACTGCTTGCAAAACATTTTCTTAGACGTTTATACACTGTATAAATGTTTGCCTTTTTTGTGTATTGGTCAATATACTGGATGTGTAATGCTGCTTCTTTACTGCTGACATAAGTATTACATTTTATACCGAGGCCTGTAATCATATTTAAATCATGACTAACAGGCCTTATTCATGTTTATACATAAGTTATTCATATTTAAATCATGAACGACAGGCCTGTATTTTTTTATAAGCGAGTGGTTAGATAATAATGTATGTTTCATGTGTGCAAGATGTTTAAAAGTAGACCTGGTGATCAAGTACACTCCGTAGCAACATCTTTCTGCCAAATTCGACATATTGTTAAGTGTAGCGTCTCATTGGCTGAGACTCATTCCAGAAAAACTGGTTATTCAGTTTGACTGAATAGGGTCCCTCAGTGTGTTGTGGTGTTTCATTGCGGGGACCCCGTACGACAGCGGGGATGTCGAATTGCACAATGTAGCACTGGTCTCAAGTCTGGTATTGGATTGGAGCAACACCAGACTGAACCAGATCAGACCAGATCAGGCAGGAACAGTTTTTTTATATGTATATGTATATATATTCTGTATATAGTGTATGTATGTATGTTTTCTGGAGAGTTGACTTGCAGCAAACTGCCGGGACTCTGTGACTCTCCTCCTGAAACACAAGGCAGGGCCTTTCATTTATTTATCACGACAAGATGTCAACTTCATCTCACACCCACACCCTCATATATACTGTACATCCAGTACATGTATTTGTATATGAAACATGCATGGCACTTACATAACAAGGCGAAGGTTGAGTGAAGATTAAGAGCTTCCTGCTTGTTTTCTCAGAGAAACAGTTGTTTCAGAGACTTGATATTTACCTCCGTATCGACACCTGTAAAAGCTTTTCTGTCCTGTCACCACATGTTTAAGTCCAGGATCAAGAACTCGGAGGCAACTCCAAGTGGGTCATCTAAAAACTAAAAATCCTTCATTTTCTTTGCGCAGAGTTGCATGAGAAAAAAGTGGAAATACTCAAAAGAGATCATTGAAATGTTGCGCAAATTTTCAATCAGACAAATGGGACCAATAACATTATTAGCCGAGATAATAGACAGTATTATCACAAACTGCTAAGCCTAACTGTCGCTAGCAGATATTATCAGCTGCTGCTGCTAATTGGCTGTAGCTGTGGCTAGCTAATTAAGCTAACGTCAGCTCCATGAGTTATCTTAAAAAGGCATTCTCCGTCCAACCTTTTAATGTTTCCAGCTGACTTGTTTTAAAAGAAGAATCTTGTTAAAGGGGTCTTGATGGCTACATCCATGATATGATGCTAAAAGACTCTGAAAGCTAACAGGTCCCATGCGAGAAGTTAGCATCCTCACCAGCTGACGATCCAGGCAGTGTAGAGCTAGTTAATGCTAATAGCTAACGTAACCCTGCTTGGCTGCTCAGCTCACACAGTTGTTTGTATATTCAAACAGTTTGTTTTCATCACTTTCAACATAACAGGAGTGACGTTAGAAATAAGTCGTCATCCTAAAGGCTAACCAGGCGTGTCGCTGTCTCGGGTAACCCCATAAACTAATGTCGTTACTTAATAATGTACTTATTGGCCATATACAGTAAGTAATGCTCGGTTACTGCTGCACTGGAAGTTGTGAGTTAGTTAGCTGGACTTGCTAAAGATTGCAGCTCAGATAAACACAACATTCACACGTTTCTTTACACTTTTGCTCCTGATTTTTGTTTTTGGAAAAGCTTAAAAAAAAAGACACCCCTCCTCCAAACTCATTAAATGTCGAGTGTCGCTCTTACTGCAGACGCTCGACAGGCCTGACGTACCTAGTTATGGCTGCTAAGCTATGATTGGACAATCGCTGTTCAGGGGAGGAAGCTACATCATACCGTGTTATTCTATGATGTATAGATATGACAGCATGCAGTTATTTTCTTTGGCATGCATGCATTTGCCCTCAGGACGAAAAACTGAACGCTGTTTGCAGAGGAATCCAGAAGTCTTAACATATCCTGATGGGTTCGTCACGTGCGGCTGCAATGTGTGAAATCACTGTTCCTCTGAGGCTGTGTTGGTGTAGGAGTGACAATCAAAAGCATTTATTTGTGTAGGAGACTACAAGGCGGAAAATAAACAAACCCTTGCGCTATCGGTGGACATACGAGCTTTAATGAAGTCGGCTTACACCTCGCTGCCTCCCACCGCTCATCATTGCATCCATGTCACTCTGCCAAGGCGGCACCATGTCAGCATGCCAGGCCACACGAACGCCCGCGTAATCTTCACACATACGACATGAAAGTTGTTTACTGTACCTTAATATTAACAAAGTGGTTTAATCGAATGCTTGTGATGAATATCCTGTTTTATTCTGATGGGTTTTTTTTATAGCATGCATTAAGTTTGCATGTGTAGATTTTTTTATGACAGAGATGCACCAGTCGAGTTTGAAAAAAAAACAAAAACATTGTTGTACTATGACATCTTTACGTGTTATTTTGGAGTATTTTAAACTTTTTTGCCTTAAAAATCTCACTGATCAATCTTGGAATTGTGCAATGCCTTCAGATGTTTCTTTTGATTCTTCTTCTTCTTCTTCTTCTCTGGTTTGTATTTCTTTTCTTTCCTCTTATTTTGGTACGTTCATGCACAGCCACTCAACAGACTCATCTCAGCGTTGTTCTCTCAAACCCAGCTGTTGACGTGAACAAGAGGGGAAATTAAAACAAACAACAAACAAAAAAAAAACTGGGCTGTCTCGCTCTCAGCAGAGGGACAGAATCTCTCAGCTGGTGATAACGTTGTTCAGCCTCATTCAGCTTTAAAGTTATTACAGATCTGTATTTTATCATGAACTGAAACGATTCAAGTCATTAATCCAACTGTTATTTTTCATCAGCCTTCATTTCGGATCTCGAAGGAGTGATTCGTGGCTTCTGCATGATGCTTGTGATTACACTAAGAGACCAATCAAAGATGATTTGTTCATTGATGCATAATATTTACTTAAAATCAGTTCTTGAGGTTAGTGATATTGCAAGACAGCACAGGTTTTACTGTTCTAATAGGAAATATGGAAGCCACTAAAGATTGATTCAAAATGACTATTTCTGTAAGAATTGAAGTCTTTAAATAAATATTCATATCAAACCTTCTTTTTGTTGTTTTTGGTGTATCGCTGGATGTTACTACACTACAAAATAAAACTCAACAAATGAATCCTTATCATAGTGTTATATCACTAACGTCCATTTGTACGGCGGGCTGCTGTAAAACAACATTTTCTCTTGTTACGGACGCTCTCCATGTTGACAGGCACCTGTCCTGGTTGGCGATGCCAATAAGATCTGTTCAAACAGAGCCAGCGTACTGGAATAGATGTTCTTCACGCCATTGCACCTTTAAAGTGTGCATCTCAAGATGTAATACATTACAACGGGGTGACAGGCTGTCCCATTTCAAAGACTCCTCCTCCGAATGTGGCTGAGGAACGTCTGAATTGCGTTGGTCTCGCGCAGCTTCAGTATTGTAAAATATACATCATAATGTGTTATTTTGTATTTTTCTTACCGTCAGCAAACGCCATGAAAAGACCAAAATAAACAACGTCAGGTCGTCCGTCTCTCAATGCTGCCTTACTTGTGTCTGTCTGTGGACTTATGTCCTGCTGAGTATGGACATTTTTAAAAACAGCTCACAAGTATACAGTTTCATCTTAAAGTCATTTCACAAATTTCCTAAAACACCTGTATGCGGCCATTTCCAGCTGTCGTACAGCTGTCATACTCGCTACTCATACAGGAGGAGTTGTGTGTGTGTGTGTGGGATTGACTCAAAATAAACGACAGTGTGTGTTCATGGTATAGATACACAGAGAGTACTGGTTTGTTAGAAGAATAATGTAGAATATCACCGGCCTCATCCTTTAATTCGTGCATTCAGGTGGTCCTCGTCGCCACTAGCTGCACTGTTTATTCATGTTAGCAGCCCTGATATGTGGTTCATCACTGAGCAATACAACCTATTGGACATTATAGAGGTTATTTCCATTAACCTGGTAAATTGTTCACAAGTTGGAGAATTGCCTCAATGCCGCGTTAAGCTGTATTCTCATAGTCTCGGCTTTGCTCCACACAGGACTCGTACAGGGAGTCTGTGGGAACTTATCAAAAACTTAATGTTAGTCAAAGGCCTTCAGCTGTAATATGAACTTACAAAAAGTATTTCGATCACTTTAGAGACTCAAACGCTGTTTTTGTAACTAACCTTGTAACTTAATCTGAAGGCTGCAAATGTTTTTAGTTGCATGAGTTGTTGTTGTTGTTGCCGTTGTGGCTCAGGAGGTCGAGCAGGTAGGCGGTAGGCGGTTGGCGGTAGGCGGTTCGATCCCCGGCTGTCCATGCATCGATTTGACCTGAAGGTCAAAGCGTCCACGCTGAACCCCGAGTTATTCCCGATGGGCAGGCCAGCACCTCGCATGTAGGCGGAGCATCGGTGTGTGTGAGTGTGTGAACAGTTGAATGAGAGGCAAAATTGTAAAGAGCTATAATCAGCTATGGTAGAACAGCACTATATAGTCTAAATATATATTGTTTCTTGCTATATAAATGCAGTCCATTTACCGTTATTGATTTGTCCTCCATCTTTAATCATTAGTCATTGGCTGCGCTCACGAAGCTCTGCACAGACCGGGTCAAAGTTCAACAAATTGGAGCTTTGGAATCGGCCCAGGACCATTGCAACACACTGCGTATATAATAATGGAGGAGGAGGCGCATTAAAAAGCTGTTTTCTGCAGTAATTTGAATACAGCTTTCAAGACCTCTAAAGAACACGTCTTCACAAAGTGCATCCTGAATCTTTGTGTTTTCATTCATCTAAATCTTGAGTGTAAATCCAGCCGTGCACTTAGTGCATTTAGGCTGATATGAATAACAGGCAACAACTCTGCTGGATGAAACATCAATTTAATTACCTCTGGCTGCTGGAGAAGTACACAGGGTTCAGTTTGAAAGTGTCTCTCGACTGTTGGTGGTGTTCAGGAACTAATAAGAATGGGTTTGTTTTCGGACTCAAATGGATTTTATAGTTTATCCAAAGGGGTGTGGGTTTTATGAAGTTTCCACACAGTCAGATGTTGGTGTTGTGCTGTCACATTGAGCCATCTGGAGTTTACGGTTGAAGGATTCCTCAAAGCACTTTTACTTTTTATATCATATGGCACTGACATTCTTTGTACGATCACATTTTATGCAATCTCTGCTTCATTATTTAGTGCTGTGTGGAGCTTCAGGAGAGTCAAGAAAGCACATGGCCTTTCTAGAACAGAAATAACAGAACATCGTGGTACCATCTGCTCCACGGTGCAGGAAATCAAATTTATAATCCGTGTAAAAGGAAAAAAAGATGTTTTATGTGTGTGTGTGTGTGTGTGTGTGTGTGAGTGTAGTAGCCTCCTGTGTTTATAAATACACTGTCCAGTGTTTCTCTATTACATTTGAGGCTTTATTATGTGGCACAGTTGTTACACACTTTCAGAATAGCAGCAAAACAATCGGTTGATGGCGTTGGGAAGTGATCTGACATGCAAAGAGCGTGGGCTGCTTTGTAACAAGTGACAGTGTGCTAATTACAGCCGGTAGACTTTTCTCTCTTCCTCGTTCCAGTCCTGTCCAAGATTTTAATGAGCGCTCTTTGCTATCTGCTCTGTGTGTTTATCTGCATATGACTTCATGTTGAGTTATTATATTATTATGGTTGCCTCCCACTTGAAGCTATAATCAGAAACTTTAATTGGACCCCCCCCCCCCCCCCCACACACACACACACACACACACACACACACACCCCCCAAAAAGCATGGGAGGTTAATGTTATACCAACCAAAACATTTACTGCAGAGTGATGCTAAAACTGCATTATGACTCAGTGACATGATAATAATAATTTTCACCTTTCGCACAAATATGCGTATAACGATGTGCGCTGAATAGAATAACACAACAACAAATGAATAAAACGTACATAAATACAGAAGTTATCCATGTAAAAGGCCATCGCACAATAAAAGAAAGGAAGAAGTATTAGTTGTGTAGAAAAGCTATTCTATAAAAATGGGTTTTAACACAAGATTTAACAGCAGAGATCAGATGCTACGTGGACAGCAGCAAAACCTTGATCACCTTTAGTTTTTAACGTGGACTCAGGAACAGTTCAAAGACCTAAAGAGGCCTGTTAGGACACTAAAGGCTCAGAAGTCGAGTTATGTATGTAAGAGGAAACTTTATAATGACCCACAACTAAATAAAGGCAGAAAATACCTTTCAGAGATGTAGTTTCTCATAAAACAGATCAGTTCTTATTTACACCGCTCCATCAGACCCTGCTTCATCTTATCTGACACAAAAAAATTAACATTTTAATATGCACCTCTCTGGGAATCTAGCTTTCCTCACTGCAGGGACCACCTGCATTCAGCACTGAGACTCTAAAGCAATAAAGCAGACTCGAACAAGCTCAGCATGAATCTAATATCACTTGAGCCGATGTGGGGAGCTGCCGTTTTATTTCCCTCGCTCCCCCTTATAAGCTCATCAACTACGAGATGCCCACATGCTGAAATAGGTGGTGATGAGTAATGGAATAAGGAATAGTGTGTAAAATTTTGATGACATCGACCTCAAAAAGCCCGCAGCCAGCACACAAACACACACCAACCCTGCAGAAGGCAGTGTCTGTCCACTCGACTCAGAAAGCACAGAGATGGAAACGTCCTGGAGAGTACAAGGCAGAGTCTTAGGATGAATATGAAACATCTCTCCTGCTATTCTTAGACTGGGACGGGAGGGCTGTTGCTAAATATAACCAGATCGTTTTGTGCCTGCCTTTCTATTTTTACGCAAGCTGAGGCCTTCCTGGGATGTTGTGGTCTTTTTTTAGACTGTTATGTAATAAACAAATCTCAAGGCGTGATGCAATAACGCAGAGTCAGACCCAGAGTGAAGTAGTCCATCATCCAATCAAGACCGAGAAGTCTGTGTTATGATAAAAGAGGATGAGCGTTAAAAGGTTTCGATGCTGGGTGTGTTGTAGGCATTTCTGTCAAACAGTGTGGCTGGTTTTGCAAAAACAAGACTTAATGTGTGCTGGAAACTTGACAGAGTTAAACAGCCCAGAGGACAGTTTGTCAGCTCGCTGTTAGCTCGGGTGGTTGACAGGGAGGGGAAAGGTAATGAGTTAGGCTAGTCTTCGGGGAGACATGTCATTGAGTATGCAGAAGTAACAACATTAAAGAGGAAAAACGCTGAATTTTCTGCATTGAAATATGCGCCTTGGGACAGTTAACGTTCACTGCTGGTTCTCATGTAGTGAGAAACAAGCCGAGCCTCTCCAGTGTCCGCATCTGTGATGTCGCGCAGACGTACGACTCCATCAAGACTCAGTTCAGCAGAAATGGAGAATGTAAATGTGACAGCGCCAAGGAGGATTTTCTAGAGACGCGGCTCTATTTCAGAGCTTATATCATCTTTGTACAGATCAGTGTGAACGCCTGAATGCATATTTTTAACAAAGTCAATGTGAAATACTGTCAACAAGGCGGCATGATGAAAATGTTTTATACATTCAACAGAGGTTTGCTGCTGTTAACAAGTATTGAGATGTGAATGTGTCAGTGTGTATTTTACTTATTAGTGTTGATATACATGATATTGGCAGCACTGACGCAATTTGTAAACTATTAAATATCAACATTATGCATCAATCCCACAGAATTTAAAGGGCATCTTTCTACCCTCAACAGTGTCGGGGATTATTTAGTATTCGGTACACGAGGCCGGGAGAGCATTTGTGGGCTAAATAGATCAGAAAGTTCAGCCGCATGTCACGATGCATTTTAAATCAGGTCTGACTGTTCACCAGCAGAGAATCTGTCACTTTCTCACTCTCACCCTGCTCTCATTATATCTTGTTCACACCTGCTGTTGAAAGTGAGTCCTTTGTAGACGAAGCCGGATGAGGGAAAGCTGGAACACCATCAAATCAAATTACAGCACCCCGTCATAAAAGGAACACGCAGGCTGATATCGAACAGTGTAATCGAGTCAGAGGAAAGATTTGTCCTCACAAAAGGAAGTCACAGGTGACCGACTTCTTCTTGCCTCTGTCATCTGACCACCAGATGTACTCGGGTGACCAACGGACTCAGTCTCATCACACACACTGAAATGAAAAGAGTGCAAAGTCATCTTTTCTCTCTCTCTCTCGTACTGCGGTTTTTATATGCAGACAAACATCCAAAAATACAGATCCAAAAGACTGATTTGTGTTTTGTAAAATGCCCCTGTTCTATCTAAGCCTATATGCTATGTGCAAAATGAGATGAACAAGTGAGTAATAAATGATTAATGGTCAATTTACTGGTGGGCCTCTGAAATATTGAGAGAGAGCTCAGCCATGAAATGCAATGTAAATGGATCTATTTATAGTGTAGCAGAGGAAGTCATGTGGAACAAGCTAGTCGGGGGTGCCTTGTTCATATAGCTTTTAGAGGCAAGTGACAGGGGAGAAAGGAGCGGGAAAACACACACACACACACACACACACACACACTACAGCCACATGTGCATGTAAAGCCACTTTTCATGGAGACATTAAACTTTTAGAAACACACAGCAGGAATAGCAATAAATAATTTTCACATTGAGAAAGACGGAAAGCCCCAGCTCAACTCCCATGTCCCCTGTAGCCTCCCACGCCTATTAACCCCCCCCCCCTCCCCCTCCTCCCCCTCCTCCTCCTCGTACTTTGTCTCATGGGATTGTTTGGGAGTGAAAAGGAAGGGAAGTGACACGTTAAAAACCTCTTTTTATTAATTCTGAGAGGAGGGAGGGTTTGGCGGGGATGTCACAGCAGCTGATGGGAGCAGGGGGGGGGCTGTGTGATGCACATTCTGATATCAACCAGCGGATATCAGGATGAATGACTTAACACAAAACCCAAATCCTCTGCTAACAGTAATAAAATATGATTGTGTTTGCACCACTGAGAGGCGGCCGTAGATTGGGGCCTTATCACACTCCCTTTTATTACATTATCAAGTAGGAGTTGGTGTAATGGTCACTTGGTTAATACATCAAGAACTACGTGATATACTATATATATTTATGGGTGACTGGGTGTTCAAGTACGATACGCTGTGTTTGGACTGACTGACCTGTAGTTCTGAAGTAACATGGATATCTTTGCTTGATAAGTGACTCAAATGATTAATCAGTTATCAAAATAGTTGCTGCTTAATTTTCTGTTGATGGACTAAATCATTAATTGATCAATAATTTCAGCTCTAGTCACAAAATGTATAGTATCGTAAGAAGCTCCCCACTCACTCGTACTCACCAACTCTAATAATGACACTGATCAAGACACAAAACCTCACTGAATGTGATCAATAATTTAAGATTCTGGGTAATTCCAGCCTACTTAATCTGATGTCACTCACTGTAGCCATAAATGGGGTGTGTTATTACTGTATGGCACCCTGTCATAGACGTTTGGTAGCGCACTGCCATCTACTGGATGCTGTGGCCACGTGCAGGTGTTTGTGAATCTCTTCGCTGATTTACAGCATGCACACAGAAAGGTAAGTGGACATCTGAACGTCTCATGTGTGTTAATCTGCTGCTGTAACAAACCTCCTCCAGATGCTGGAACCCGGCTGCAGGGATTTGCTCCCATTCAGGTTGGCGATCCAGTTCACCCCAAAGGTGTTGGACGGGGTTGAGGTCAGGGCTCTGTGCAGACCAGCCAAGTTCTTCCAAACCAAACTAGGAAAACCTGGTTTTGTGCTTGGAGGCCTTGTCATCTCAAAACAGAAGAGGGCCTTACCCAAACTGTTGGCACAAAGTTAGAGCTACACTATTGTTTGAAATATCATTGTGTCTTGTAATGTGAAGGTTTGGCTTCTTTGACAATAAGGGGGCCTCGTCTAAACCGCCCCTGAAATCTGAACCATACATATCTTCTAATCAGACTTACAGTTTTAAATCTTGCTGAATTCATTTATGCTATAAAGGCACACAAACTGTGATGCGTTCAAATCTAACCCAGGATGTTTTTGCACCCTAACAGCCTGTAAGATTATGCAGTTTACGTGTGTGAAATTTAATCCAAAATGTCTGCATCACCTTTACCACTAAAGCCCTGCACAAACGGTGACTATAGTGTGCAGTGAGATCCAGTTTATTGTAGCAGAGTTCATTAGATGAAGGAAAAGAATCGAGGGAAACTATCACTATCTGCAGCTGAGCACTGCACAGATAAAACAAAGCTCAGTCAGCAAGTTTGTCACTCAAAATAACTTTTTTTTCCAGACGAGAGAGAGCTGAGCGGTTATCAGCAGAGTGAGGCAACTCTCCTGTTTGGGAACAGTCCACCTGTCACCTGGTGATGTTAAGAGGCTAGAAAACCTGGTGCCTGACTCACTTGCGGCCCCCGAAACCGACGAGATGAGAGGCCTCTGGCTGCTGCTGGTGCTTGTGGCTGCGGCCAAAGCTGAGAGGGTCTTCACTGGGTGAGTTCATCTGCAGGAAGAGATGTTTACTGTGGTTTCATTCTGGCGTTTGGTCTGACAAACAGAAGTCGCCCAAATCCTTATTTTATATGGACAGTGACATTTAAAGTTTTTACTCTGCAGACTGTTTGTGATCTAATTATTAACCTTTTCTTTCTCTTCTTACTCATATCAAGAATACCAATATGTTATTGATATGATAACGGGCACTCCATCTCCAATAGTCATAAATAAAACTAACAAAACTTGCCGGGTGAAGACTTTTCTGCTCCACAGAAATGTAATGAGAAAATGTGGTTAAATAGAACATAATGCGTTTCTGGAATTATTAAGTACATTTTCTAAATAATTAATATACCAGAGTCCATTAACTCAGTCTGCCATTTAGTTTAGAAAAAGAAGATGCAGTCTTTGTTATTAAATAAAAGTATTTAGAGGCTTGATTAAGTGGGTTTTCGTCACTTAGATGCTTCACATTCAGCATGTCAAATAACCGTCCAAGCAGAAAAAGTATGTTGGTATTCAGTGGGCAGAACATGATGAGGCTTTTTGTTTAGAGAAAGATTAAATCATAATTACAGAAAATGGAGTGGGAGTCGTGGGTCTGAGCACTAGCTGTTCCGTACGATTAATTACTTGTTTAATTGGTAATCAGTGAATTAAATCTTCCTCTGCTGCTGAACTCACTGTAGGAGTGGACCGCCAGGAATAAGAGCATCAACTAGACACTGAGAATGTAAATAATTATATTCAGAGACTGAAATTAATTTCCTCCAGAGATCAGGTCATCAGGGTCAATGTGCAGTCTGAGGAACAGATCCAACTCCTGCAGGCTCTGGAGACTCAGCAGGAGTGGGAGGTACACACACACACACACACACACACACACACACACACACACACACACACACACACGAACACCACATTGGATTTACAGTACAAACACCTACAAGTTTTCTCAGCTGCTCGTGCCAAACAGTTTCTCATGAACTTCCAAGAAGTACAAAAGTTCAACCTGAAATAACCCCCCCGAGAGTTTGTGAAGGTTGAAGGTTAACGGAGTCATCTCCACTCTCTGCTGCTGTTTTGTGCCGCCCTCTTTAATACAGAAAAAAAAAAATCCAGAGATTAGTATTATTATTGTATTTATTGAATCTTTTGCGGCTCCTCTAAGACGTCAATTAATGCAGATTTAGAAGCAAATGATGAATAAAGTAAGTAAATAAATGTGAGAGGTTTTATAGCAACAGAGCCTCCTTTTAGGAAATGTTTGTTTTAGTTGAACTCCGATGAGATTAATCATTTCGATTCATACTGGGATTTAATTTTCTGGTAATTGACTCAAGGACTTCTGTAAATAAAGACTGCAAAAGGACGGTCAAGTTCAAGTAGCTTTATTGGCCATTTGAGTACAAGAACGTTGGAAGAAACACAGAGAGCACATCTGGGGGTCTAGAACACATCTGGGTGTCAACATTACTGTAGAGTAATAATACTTCAGAGTCAGAAACAGTAGTACAAAGCAGGCACCGAGGATCTCAGGATACGTACTGATACAGATGTGGTGAAGAGGTCACTGTGGTTCAATAATACGTAAACAGTGACGTGTTCATACTTACTGGATCTGTTTGAGGATACGAGACACGACAATAATACCGTTTTAAAGATCAGTACACCTTCTTAGTGTTACGAGTGTTCAGGTTTTCCTGTCTGATCCCAGCTGGACTTCTGGCTCCACCCGGTCTCCGCTGAGCTCCCTGTCGACATCCGAGTGCCCCGCTCCAGTTTGAGCTCTGTGACGGAGTACCTCAGTGCCCACGACATCCCCTATTCTGTCGTCATTAACAACCTTCAGGTATGTAATCCTTTACTAACGCGGACTCGGCCAGAAGAGCTGAACTACCTGTGACTGAGGTTTTATTTTTCAGGAGCTTCTCGATGAGGAGAAAGCAGAGATGGAGGTGAACCAGATGAAGGAGCGCAGCACCAGGAGCTTCAACTTTGGAGCTTATCATCCTCTGGAGACAGTATGCGACACACAGACCCTCTACAAACACCTTATTAGAGCTATTAGAGCTCACCTGAGCTTCATATCAGACTTAGATCACTTATTTGATGAATTCTGGGTAAATTAAGACTTGAAACTTCAGTGAATATTTACAATAAACTTCCTGTATCATAAAATCTCACAGTATCACAGAGCTGCTTCTTAATGCTGCAGGGTTCAGTACCTCAGAGCTAAATCACACTTATTATTTCTGGTCTTTTCTCACGGACACACACACATTTATTAGTCTGTTAACAGCTAAGTGTTTGAATAGAAAGTGTATTTGTTTTTGTTTTATGCTGAGATCGATGTCCGCATCATGTCAAGTCACGTCAGGACGACAAATGAAGAAATAGACCAGACAGATTTACACATATTATGGTTTTTAATGATCAGAAATAGCCTATTTATTTCTTCTACTTCTCTATCTGCAGTCGAGTCTAATGTAAATAAAGACCTTTCTTGAACTAGTTAATTCATTGTTTATTAGTCAGCCTTGTGTAGAGTTGTTGCAGCTGTTTAGCATCAGAATCTCCACCTTGTGTCTGTATTGTAAAGCCTGACTTGTCTCCCGTACAGATCTACAGCTGGATGGACACTCTGGTGGCTCAGCACCCGAACCTGGTCACCAAGCAGGACATTGGGAGATCTTACGAGAACAGGCCCATGTATGTGCTCAAGGTAGGACACACGTCATACATTACATGTGTGAGCACCTGCCTGTGTGGTCCTGTTGTCTAGATGTGTGTAAATGTCCAGTACAGCTTCACAAATGAGTATTTATGACATTAACAACTCATATGTTATTGTCCCATTAACTTTCTCCTTTGAGGTGTAAAGAACCTTCAAAGGATGGATAAAACCTTTTGCCTGCATTGTTTGACAGCATCACACCTACACTATGCTGTACTGCTATATTTTTATAACAGCGTGAGTTTTCATTGTGTTGTCAGTTCAGCACCGGGGGAAACAAGCGTCCTGCTATCTGGATCGACACGGGAATCCACTCCAGAGAATGGGTGTCTCAGGCTACCGGCGTGTGGACAGCCAACAAGGTACAACATGTGGACGTGGTCGAGTTGAAACGTGTTAGAGGCTGCAGAAAACTGTCAGAAGAAAAAGACCTTAGAGGAAAGTCTCAGTGTGATAAAGAAAGTCAAAATTATTAGTCGATTAACAGAAAATTTCGCCAATTCGTTACTCGTTTCAGTCATTTTTCAAGTAAAAATATGAACTTTCTCTGGTTCCAAACTCTCAAATGAGTACTGTACACTGTAAATTGAGTATCTATGGGTTTTTTTGTTCACCATCTTCTGACATTTTACAGTTTTGATCAATCAAAAAAAGTCAGCAGACTGATAGACAATGAAAATCTTTAGTTGCAGCCGTAACAGTATGTACAATGTACTTTTGTTGTAAGTTCGTCTGTTCTTCTTTCTCAACAAAATGTTTTAAGTGCATTGAGCCTCACATTGCTTCCTTTCTTGTAAATAATCTGAGAGTTTCCTTCTGTTGTTGCAGACATTGTTAGATAAAACTATCTCGTGTACACGTAAGATATGAAAGCTTTCTTTTTATTCCTTTCTACAAAGTCAATGCCTTGTGTTCTTGCTTAGATTGCCACTGATTATGGTACCGACGCCTCCCTGACCTCCCTTCTGAACACCATGGACATTTACATGCTGCTCCTGGCCAACCCCGACGGCTACGCTTACACCCACACCAACGTACGTCACTGTCATTCAGTGGAAACAAGTAGGACGAACCTGCTACACCTTTGCTCTTGTTGTTATTTTCATGTTGTGTGTAGCAAAACACATTTTACATGTAAGGTGGATATTTGAGAGGGAAACATGGTGGATATGAGCCCGTGCTCGACTGACTGAAACTGTGTGATGTTCAGGACCGTATGTGGCGTAAGACCCGCTCCAGGAACTCAGGCTCCGTGTGCCGTGGAGTCGACCCCAACAGGAACTGGGACGCGGGCTTCGGTGGTCAGTACAGAAAGTTTGTTTTTGTACTAGATTAGACAGACGGGACTTTTGCAGATACAGATGTAGAAATTACCTGCCACATTTTTTTTTGGGGGGGGTGACATGTGAACGTCTCAGCTTTACAAAATCGTTGGTCTTTGCCTGTTCACAAGCAGATAAATAACATTACTAACATGAGAAACACGTATTAAAGAAAATGTATTGATAATGGATATTATTCATTATTGATAAAGGATATTTCAGATTATCATGTTGGTTTTCCAGATGTTGGCAGATGAAACAAAATGTTAGTTTTGAACACAGCGTGTGAATATTCACTCAGCTGCCAGTTTATTAGGTACACCTCGTCTAATACGACACTTTTGATTTAACTATATGGTCATTTTGGAGGCTGCAGTTTGTGGTGCTTTTGAATTGTGATGCTTTATTCTGGGGAGTGTTTCCAACATCTCGTCCACCTCACAATGAGGTACAACGCAGTCCAACTGTTAACTGGGGCTGGACTAGTGAACCCAAGTGCACACTCAGATGAAGAGACAGGTATGAGGAAAACCTGATAATAATTTAAGCAGTAAGGAAGCTTGGGCTGGGAATCCGGGCTGGGAATCCGGGCTGGGGCTATAGGGCCTATGGCTGAGGTGATCCCAGGCTGAGGCAGGGACAGGTTGGAGCCAAGGAGGGCGGGTCCAGAGTGGGATCCAGGGGAGTCGAGCAGAGCAGGGGAGCAAGACTGACTGAAAAACTAACTAACTGGTATTAGTAGAGGTCTTGATTATGGAACAGGTTGCAGCTGATGAGCTCTGCCTCCAGCACACCTGTCTCCACTCAGGAAGGCACAGGATGGGAGGCAGAGGGGGAGGCAGGTGAAGTAGGAGGAACAGATGTAACATCAACAGCTCCACAAGCTCCTGAAAACTAATTTTGTCATTAAAATGTTTGAGATGGTTGTACCTAATAAACTGGCTGCTGAGTTTTTGTGAGTATTATGTTATGATGTCTCATCGTGTCCCCCCCCAGGCCCCGGCGCCAGTAAGAACCCCTGCTCCGATTCCTACCACGGCCACTCGGCTCACTCTGAGATCGAGGTGAAGAACGTGGTGAACCTGATCAGGAGCCACGGCAACTTCAAGTCCTTCATCTCTGTCCACGCCTACTCCCAGCTGCTCATGTACCCCTACGGCTACTCCTGCAGGAGCGTGCCCCATCAGGCTGAGCTGGTAAGGAAGCTAAATGTTTAGCAAATCGTGAGCAGGCACATGGCAAATTAAATCTCACACAGAGAGAGGCAGCTACATTTTCTCTTTATAAACGTCTGTTTTCTCAGGAGGACAAAAGATTCAGGTACCTGATTTGAAAACGTCTGTTATCCTTCAATAACTTCAATGATTAAAAAAAGCAATATCCTGCCTTTGGACCGCACACTACTTTAACAACCTTAGTTAGACAATTTTCTTGTCTAATTAAAGTTTTATTGCTGGAAATTCAAATTATTTGCTCCAGGATTGATGAATCGACCAATTATTAATTCAACACTACTACATATGACAAATTATCTCCATTAACTCCGACGGGAATCCTCTTTTTCAGGAATACACTGCTTCAGGTTTATACTATCGTGCATATTAACACAGAAAAACTGCGTAATGGACCAAGAGTCCTGTAGTTACTCACATGTAACTAAGAGACTTTCTTCTTTCTCTTCTGCACCAGTATTATCTGTACACTGCTGCTAACTACAGTATTCTGTCCTGTTTGTTGTCCCCTATAGGACTCTGTTGGCAGAGCCGCAGTGCAGAAACTCACTTCCCTCTATGGCACCAGATACAAGGTTGGAAGCATCTGCAAAATCATCTGTGAGTAACTTTCTTCTTCCTTTTTGTCATGACAACCTGCAGAAATGTGTAGTGGTAATATGTATACACATAAATGTATGTAAATACGGAGATATATGTCTTCCTTGTAAATATAATTCATTTCTACTTGATTTTTTTCCTTTAGTGCTACTTTTTATATTCTTTGTTCTATTTTATTGCCCATTTTATTGTTTTATTCTTATCTAATTTGACATATTTTAATATTTGTCTATACATTTTCTGTGTGTGTAGCATGGAGGAGGCTACAGCTGCATTTCATTGTGCAATCCTGTGTTGTATAATGACAATAAAACTGAACCATGGACCTTGATAAATAATAATGAGCTGATACAGCTACAGCTTAAGTAGAGTTAGTAAATGCAGTGGGCGCAATAAATATATTAACTTTTAAAAAAAGGATTTATTAATGGCAATTCCTCTAAAATACCAGTAAGACTACTCATATAGCTACTATTACTGATATTAGCTATCATTGTAGATTTATTGGTATCTGCGTATAAATAAGTAGCCTAATATGAGATCAGAGGAGAGATGTGCCAAAGGCCTGTTTGAGGTAATTTAGAAACAGGAAAAGCCACCCTTACATTATTTGTCCACCTGAGAGCACTGACGAGTTTATTTCCAACTGCTCAGTATATATTTTGATCATAATATAATAATAATGTAGATAATCATTTGAGGTGTTGGTGTAAAACATTGAATACCAGTCGATATATATTGTTGTCTGATTTTTAAAACTCACTACTGGTGTTTCGTGTATCATCTCCTCTCAGATCAAGCCAGTGGCGGCAGCATTGACTGGTCTTACAACCTGGGCATCAAGTACTCCTTTGCCTTCGAGCTGAGGGACACTGGTCGCTATGGTTTCATCCTGCCAGCCAATCAAATCATCCCCACCGCCTCCGAGACCTGGCTCGCCCTGAAACACATCATAGAGTATGTCCGTGACCATCCTTACTGATTGCTCTAACCCGTGGAGGGAGGATTAACTTTTTTAAATCACTTGACTCACTTGAACTTTTGATTTGAAGAAGAACTTTCCCATCGAGTTGCTGATGTACGACATCTAACGTCATTATTGACCAATAAAGTCATGGATTTGTCTGTGTTTCAGCTCTCCTTCTGGTCTTTCTGTGTTCAATTGCCTGACACCAGCCCCAGTTTTACGTACTGAGACTTGACTCGATAAATGTAGAGAAATACTCTATTAGATACTTGACTTTTTGGTTTCTAACTTATCACTCATTCAATTTAAATAATCCATTGAAACGTTTGAGATCATGTATTTCTGATTTTAACTCAGTACTTGCTCAGGTTTTTGGTTTTAAAAAAAGTACCAAATAAATGAAATGGACCTGGCCTCGAAATAGGCCCAAACCTTTTTAGATTCAGGACTTAATTTAATATTTGGATAAAAACATTTGAGTCTTTTTATCCATGTGAGCAAAGTTGTGTTTTTAAAAGCCTTGTAGTTTGGGCTTTTTTAAGCCACATTAGTGAAAAACCATAGTTGGTTAAATAGTCAGGCTGCAGTTATTATTATTATTATTATTATTATTATTACATGTTTTCACTGTAATACAATGGCTGATTCTCAAAACACAAAGTATTTATTCTCATTGCCAAAAAGGATGAAGGTCTATTACATATGTTTGAGGTTTAGTTTTACACACACATTGACCTTGTTTAAAACAAATTGCATTTAATTTTACAATTACATTGTTTGGGGTTATTTTATGTGTGGCCAAAATGTATTTTGTGCCTCAAAAGGGGGAAAAAAGTGTTGTTTGTGCTTCCCGCCTCTCGGCATCCTGCCTACTTCGGTTAGATGACTTCCCTCAGACACATTAATTAGCTGCTTGTTTCGTCATAGAAAGTCCGATTAAAATGGGGTATCTAAAACAAATAGATATTGAAAACTTTAAGTCATGGCGAGGGAAGAAAGTTATCGGTCCGTTTATGCGATTTAATTGTATAATTGGCACAAATGGCTCTGGTAAGTGAACTTTTACGGTCAACTTTGCTGAGCTCTCTAGCGAGCTAACGCTAGCTGTCAATGCTACTAGCTTAACTGTAATGTTAGTTGAATTAATATTAAGCTAACTCGCTCGGACAGTTTTGCTAGGTCGATATCCCTTTTTTTTTAAGAATATATAACTCACTGGATGTAATGTTGGAGTTAATTAAAACCACAGGGCATCATTCTTTTGTGTGAAAAAAAAATATCTCAGGGAATGATTCCCACAATTAACTAGTTAATGGTGAAGGTAACGGTACAACGCTGCTCCTTTGATTAGCATTAGCTTAGCTAGCTAGCTTAAATGTTAAAGGCAACGCCTGAAACCCCTTGCTTTAATCAAGAGTTAATCAGAGATATGCTGAAGATGTAAAAACCACACTAGGCAAGTCCAATGTGATGGACGCCCTGAGTTTTGCCATGGGGGAGCGGGCTGCCAGTCTCCGAGTGAAGCACCTCAGGGACCTGATACACGGAGCCCACATCGGGCAGCCGGTGGTCGACACCGCCCGCGTCGCCATACGGTACTGCGACGACGAAGACCATGAGACCGTCTTCTGCCGGAGCATCTCAGGTCAGTTTAATGGATTTAGCTTTCTCAGTCGGCACATGTTATTTACAACTAATTAACTGAGGAACTGTTTCAATGGAGGGCAAGAGAAGGGGAGTAAAGTTGTCAAAAAAAGCCTCTCGTTTTAACTCCAGACAACTAAATTGCTTGCATTTTTAATTCTACTTGTTTAAAGATCTTGAAGTTGTAAAAGAAAGAAAAAAAAACACATTTTCGTTGCAGTATCAAGTAAAAACAAGCACAGTAGTTTTATTCTCAGGTGTTGAGATATCTGCTGCTGTCATAACTGCCATTCATTGTATTTTTTAGGTGAATCCTCTGAGTATCGCCTCAACGGTGTACTTGTCACTCTGGCCAAATATACGGTGGAGCTGGAGAAGATTGGCATTGTGACCAAAGCTCAGAACTGTCTGGTGTTCCAGGTACACATCAGTATCAGAGTTCCTGTATATGGGACTGTCTTGAGGACATTGGTGTAGATACACATAAAAACATTCTGAAGCGTAGAATATTTGTGATCAGACATTCATTTATATTTGTGTTTTTCTGTTGTGACAATGTTCATGCTGTGAGGACCTCTGTCGCTAAATACATGTTAAGTGCTGTGACTCAATATGTAATACAAAAAACACACTTGATTTGGGGAATAAACCCTACAAATACAATGTAGGGCGATAACAGGACAGCACAATAGATATATTACTGCACATTAGAGAATATACATGCCATTCTTTCTATTTGAAATTAAATGATGAAGTTTATTAAGCCTGTGAGGTTGTATCAATCGTGTGCGATCCCAAACACACTCATTTGCTATTTTTAATAACATTTCTGTAACTGAGTCATGTAGGGACTTATTTTAAAATCTGTCCTGCAGCACACTGCTGAGCCACGACGATGGCTGGTAGTAATAATGCCTTACAAACAAGTCTGTTACTCATCCTGCTCCTCACCAGGGGGCAGTGGAGTCCATAGCTTTGAAGGACCCAAAGGAGAGGACCAAGATGTTCGAGTGCATCAGTCAGTCGCGAGAGTATGCTGCAGAGTATAATAAGAAGAAAGAGGCCCTGCTGAAAGCCAAAGACGACACACAGTTTCACTTCAACAAGAAGAAATCTGCTACTGTCGAGAGGAAACAGGTGTCCCAGGAAAAAATAGAGGTAAAGTCACACAAAAACAGACATATAATCTTTCTGTCCACCCAGCTATGGTGGCTTGTTCACCCCCTAATCCCCAAACTCTACCTGCCAGCTACATTTATAACCACCCACAGGAAAATTAAACATCTGGCGGAGAGCAGGTGGCTTATATTGTTTTTCCAACCTAAAGTACTATCACTAATGCTGCTGTTGCTGCTTCCCGACTCAGGGGCGCTAACTTGCTTCCTGAAAACATAAAAGCAACAACAAAAAAGGCTTCCACAAAAAGCAAAACTTATGACGGAATAAAATGTGGCTTTTACTGGAGATAGACACTGACTGACAGGTGTAAAGGTTAAAGTATGCTTTGGTCCGACCACGCATGAAGGCAAAAGTGTCTGTAGCTGTTCTGACATACATAGAGGAGAGACCTGATCATCGCTGGGGATAAGGCACACATCTTTCGTCAAAGGCATTCATAGTGTTGGACCTTCTTGTACACACAAAAAGTGATGGAAGTAGTTGTGTGAAACATGAAAAAAGAGGGCTCTAAAGAGAAGTTTAAACCCTGCATGAAGTGGATGTGATTGTCATATTCGGTTTCATAAGGTTATAAAAATTGCCAGACGCAGCCCGGTGTGACAGGAAGGGGTTTCACACACTGTTGGACCATCCAACAAGCATTACTGACACTTTAACTGCTCTCAGATTGGATTTTGAGCTCAATGAACCAAGCCACAATTTCTGATGTAGCTGTGCCTGCATTGTGATAAAATGCTGGGGAAGTGAGGTCTGCATCCTAAGCACAGGTGATCAAACTGTGATGCAATGTGAATGTAAAGTAGCATGTTATGATGGATATGAAACCCTCCTGTCCTGAATTGATGGCTGTATTTCTCAGGCTAGTATTGTAAAATACAGCTATAATAGTGCATATTTAACACTTTATGAATACAAATAAAACAACCAAAGCCATGGGATTTGTTAATATAAAGACATTCAACCAAAAAACACAAAATCAAAACAAACACAAAAGCCACTCAAAATCCCAGACTGAGAGGCAGCATGACCAGAAGTCTCTCTCTTCTGATGCTGGCACACTTCATTCCCAGGCCAGGTACACCTCAGTGAGCAATCAAGATGCAGCACATTTGGGCAGAGCTAGAGAGGACAGAAGAGGAAAAGGGACGAACAGCACTGGGAACACATCTGTAACACATGCCAGAGATTGGCCAAGGTCACAAAATCATAGAAATCAATCGTTTACCCTGTGCTGTGACAGCTACACTGAAAATCCAACTTTGCTCTCTTGGTTTATTTGAATTTTGCTCTGCAGAGCAGCAGAATTAAGTTTATGGTGTCATAAATTATTGATGTATGTGTACTCACAGGAATGGCATCATGGACTGTTTAGCATCAACTGGACTGTAGTTTAGGGGACATAGTTTCTCTTAAACTTTCCTGTCCATCCATTGACTGGTAGCCCTGCTTCCCACTTTTTCTAGGCCCAGAGGTACCAGGCGCTGGTGGACGACCTTCACCAAAACCGCCTGCAGCTGTGCCTGGCTGAGCTCTACCACAATGAGAAGAGCATCAGCGCCCTCAGCTTCACCCTGAGGGAGAAACAGCAGGCTGCAGCTGCTAAGAACAATATACTGGCAAATGCTGAGCTCACGGTCAAAACCTACAAGAAGGAACATGGACGCCTCACCAGAGAGCAGCAGCACATAGAGAAGGAAATCCGGTGTGTTTGTGGATTTAGTTTTTAGGGGCAGTTTTAATAGAATGTGAAACAGTATATTTGCTCAGTATCAGTATGTATATCAGTATGATTTAAGAATTATAAGTGTGAAAAAATAGTATATCAGAAAATGAACGAAAATATAGTTAATGGAGCAGTAAAAAGCCATTTCATTTCTCCCTCACCAGCCCTCCTGTTTTTCCATGTAGGGATGTCAGATGATAGCAGCTATTTAGCTCAAATGGAACCGGTAAATAATATAAATATATAGGTGGTCTGTGCCAGCAAGTCTGCCATTAACTAGAATTAACGTAGACCTTACTCTGTCACTCAGCGCGCAGGAGCATGTCCTCTCCCAGTGTCGGTCCCAGTACATCAAAGCCAAGGTAAACACCTCCCATCACATGAAAAAGGCTGAGGAGGTCCGTGATGCAGTGAGGAAGAGTCAGAGGCTGATGGCTAATAAAGAGCAGGAGCTGGCAGAGGGACGGCAGGAGATCACTGAACTGGAGAGGACCTGGAAGAACTACGAGAAGCAGGCACGGGAGAAGGAAACCTCCCGGGGGAGAGACATCGAGCTGGATGAGGATCAGGTGAGTGTGTGGCAAACAACGGCACCTCCTTCTGTGAGTAAAATGGCTGCCGCTAACAAATGTCATGGAAAGGCAAGGCAACTGTATTTGTAAAGTTACACAAATATGCATAATGAGTAGGAATAACGCCATTAATCTCCTTGGCACAGCTACACTGATCACTTTCTTGTAAACCACATTTTAGTGCAGATTATCCAGTCCAAATGTATATTAGAGATCTGGGGGTTTTGTTCTGATCAATGTGAAATGTTTTATCTTAATCGAATTTAACTACTCATGCATATCTTGCAACTGAATACAAGCTGAGGCAAATTTGTACATGTCACTGCGTGGCCAACGCTCATGAATCAGACAACACTAAAAGTCAATGTTTATCGTGGTTGTGGTTATGAATTGTTATTAACAACCATATTACCAAACTGCAGATACCTCGAAATCACAAGAGACATATAAAGTGACATTGTCATAACACCCTCAGCATGTTTTTGCATGTATTTCTGATACAGCTTGAGCGATACAAAGAGCTGAAGGAACTGGCCCGAAAGCAGGGGGCTGTCCTCAGCCAGCAGGCTGAGAAACTGCACTGGGAGGTGAGAGCGGACTACGAGAAAATGGCTTTCGACCAGCGCAGAAAGAAGGAAGTGGAGGTACTGTCAGTGGCACCTTTTGGCTTTTAAATTAATGGCCGTGGATCGAACGGTCTGCTGAAAGACACGTGTATCTAATAGTTTATTGAGTTTCACGCTGTTGAATCTGTGATTAATTAACTAACTTTATCTGAGTAGGCTTTTAGAGGTTTCTCGCTGAATCCAAATACACTTTACAAAAAAAAATGTTGGCCAGACTGCTTAACTGTGAGCTGAAACTGGCTATAAAGTTGGGCGTAAAGCTGAAGGGAGCTGAAGATTCTGGTGATACTACACTAGCTTCATCAGTACGAGCTCTTGGAACATCATCTGTTGTAGGTGGCCATCAGGAACAACCAGACTCAGCTGGACGATTTGACAAGCAGAGCAGAGAAGCTAGAGGAGTACACCAAGACCTGCAAGTATGTCACACCTTATTCCACATGGCTGTGCAATGTAATTCCAAATAATATAGTTTGAAATCAGGATGTAACATCACAGATGGAAACTGATCATACTTAATGGAGTTACTGTATATTTCAGGTCGTCCCTTGAAGAGTACCGTCAGCGGGAGGAGAGCCTGAGCGCAGAGCTTCAGCGTGGCCGTCAGCGCAGTGAGGAGGTGAACCAGGAGCTGGGCCAGGTGCTGGAGGAGCTGGGGAACGCCCGTCTGGACAGCCAGGAGAGCAGACGCCAGCTGCAGCGCAAAGAGCTGCTGGAGAGGCTCCGCAGACTCTATCCTGAAACTGTGGTAAGAGACAGACAGGCAAAATGAGTGGGGATAACTGTAAGAATGCAGTGAGGACCCAAATGCAGTGAGAGACAGGAGACTGAAGATGAAGAGTTTATTGTCTTTATTGTGCCAAACAAAAAACACTACAACCATTTAACTAATCTCACCTGGCGACCGTCAATCTATGACGCTGAAAACTAACGGAACTAAGATAACTCTTCTCTGGTATAACACACATGAAAAGCAAACTCAGCCAGGAAACCCTAACAGGGGTTATATGCTATAGATTTTTGTTAAGAAACAGGTGAAGTCAATGAGAAGACAAAGTAAGCTATTGACTGGAAGTTCCCGCGCACAGCAGCAGCACCTTGGAGAGCGCCGTGGTGCTCTGACAGTAACATCATTCAACACCCCTCATGCTACTTTTAGTTTTCTGGAAGATGATAATTAATCCTTACATATAATCCCTACAAATCAGAGGAAATCCTTTTCCTTCAAGCATCAGTAAAATATACTGCAGCGATAAACCACTTTAGTACATGGTCCCATGTCTGTCTTAATATACTGATACTTACTCTAGACCATATTTTTTTGTAAATATGCATCCATCCACAAGCCTGTCACTTGATGTGCAGAAATGATTAATGAAACCTCTTGTTTCTGTATTTTTCTTTCCTGTCCCAGTATGGTCGTCTGTCTGACTTGTGCAGCCCCATCCATAAGAAGTACCAGCTGGCTGTCACCAAGGTGTTTGGCCGCTACATGAATGCCATTGTAGTGGCCTCAGAGAAAGTGGCCCGTGACTGTATCAGTTTCATCAAGGAGGAGCGAGCCGAACCTGAGACCTTCCTGCCCATCGACTACTTGGATGTGAGTTGAAACTAAAGATAAGCCAAGACTTTTTTTGGATGATTGAAAATGCAAAACGAAAGAGGGTGAAGTTGCCAGTGTTTTTCAGTATGTAGAATAATTTCTTTGTCGATTAAAGTAGCGCACACAGATGAATATGTAGCTTCGAGGATAACCATCGCTACTGATTGTGCAGGTGAGTCCTCTGAATGAGCGACTGAGGGAAGTGCCCGGAGCCAAGATGGTGGTCGATGTCGTACAAGTTAACGCTGCCGCAGGTGCTGCCCAGCTGAGGAAAGTGGTGCAGTTTGTCTGTGGCAACGCGTTGGTGTGTGAAACCATCAAAGAAGCAAGAAGTGTGGCCTTTGGCAAGCACGAGCGCATAAAGGTAAACTTTTATGTCTTTGTCTTAGATTCTAATTAGATTTTAATGTTCGTAATTTTTCATTTTATTTTATGAGCGCTGTTGGAGAACTTCATTACCAATGACTGCTTCACCTAACTGCGGCACCTGAAGTTGCTCAATGTCCTCCGAGATCCATATTCTTCATATGTGTTACAATCTATAATTTTGTACACATACACAACATCTACTGCATGTCTGTCCTCTGTTGCTCTTCCTGAGGTTTCTTCTATTTTTCTTTATCCAAATCGAGGGTCTAAGGACAGAGGGTGTTGTATGCTGTACAGATTGTAAATCCCCCTGAGGCAAATTTGTGATTTGTGATGTTTGGCTATATAAATAAAATTGACTTGACTTCACAGTAATTGTTGTGCATATGACAAAGAAGAATGAGTACTACATTTTCTAATTACAAAGAGTAAGGATTGTTTAGAGGGGAAAGTGTTGCGTACAGTTTCCTAAAAGGGAAAGTAAAACTCTGGCCCTCACTGACTGAAGTCAGTTTGCATGTTGGGGGTAAACCAAACTGTAAGGAAGAATGTCACCTAAAATAGGCAACACTATACATCCTCTAGGCCAGACAGGCCCATTTAGTATTCCCACCTACAGCCCTCATCTACACGTTGGCCTTCACTGCCAGCAGACATGTAATCAGATGTGTTTTTTTGTAGACAGTTTCTCTGGACGGGACGCTGTTTGCAAAGTCAGGTGTGATCTCTGGAGGCTCCAGTGACCTGCGGAACAAAGCTCGTTGTTGGGACGAGAAGGACATGATGCGGCTGAAGGAACGCAAGGACCAGCTGACGGCAGAGCTGCGAGTGAGTTGGGGGCGCCCAGGTGGCTAACCTGGTAGAGCACGTACCATTAAGGCTGAGTCTTTACTGCAGCGGCCCGGGTTCGACCCAGAGCCCTTTGCTGCATGTCATCCCCTCTCGATCTCCCAACTTTCCTGTCTCTCTGGGTCAATATCTATTAAAGGCAAAATGCCCAAAAAAAAATTATGTTTAAAAAAAAAATACAGTTGCGAGTGAGTCAACACACAAAATGTCAAACATTCTGGAGAATCAGGGTCTTAAAAGTCTCGACCAAAGTATATGATTTTACTTAAATTAATTTTGTAAATTTCTTGCCCTGTCTACATGTTTGTGTTTTTAACATACATTATGTCTCGTCACACACATAGTGTTTGTTTATTTATTGCTGCATAATTTTGTCGAGGCAGAGACACACAAATGGGCTGAAATTATAATTTAAGATTGCATAATTTATTCTTAATTAACTGTCACTCTGTGTTTTGGTCCTGTGACAGGATTTGATGAGGCTGAGGCGGAAGGAGTCAGACCTGAAACAGATCATTGCTCAGGCTCAGGGTGCCCACACCCGCCTCAAATACTCCAAAACTGAGCTGGAAAACATTCGGAAGAAAAACCTCCTTAAATGCCGAGCGGTAGGGCCCCAAAACTTTCTCAAATATAATATAATTGGGACTGTGTTCTTTTACATGGCTCTACTATATGTGTATGTGTAAATCAGAGCCCCTGCATCACTATCATTTAAATCCCAAAGCATATTAGATGTACAAGGATAAATTGTGTCATGGGGACACAGGTGCAGAGATTAATGTCTGTCTCGTCATGATGTGTTGTTTGTTTTCAGGAGATTTCTCGTATGGAGAGTGAATTAGCAAACCTGGACTCTCAGATCCAGATGCAGCAGGAGAGTGTTGAGGAAAAGGATGCAGAGATGAGGAAGATCAGAGACCAGATCGATCAGGTACTGCTGTCTGCACACCGTCTTCAACCTGTTTCAGCTCGCTGGCTTTGACTGCAGTTTTGACCCTCATGCTGAGGTTAACAGCAAATTCATATTTTTAGCTTTTGCTGAACTTCCATTGCTATTTCAGTTAATTGGCTTGATTGAACTGGTTGGTGCATCTTCATAATCTCAGTGCTATATTACGTGTCATAAGCCCATTGTCTAATAGCTGGTTGCGTGTGCTGAACAGTGTAGATGCTCTGTGTATTTAGATGGAGGACTTGGTGTTTTCTGACTTCTGTGCTGAGATCGGTGTGGACAGCATCAGAGAGTACGAGCAGGAGCATCTGAAACAGCAGACAGAGCTCGACAAGAAGCGGTACGACAACCACACACCAGTATCTTCTTATCTTGCATCAGTTTCAGAATATTCTGGAGTCGTGTGTAATTACATGATTTGTGTTTGTACTACAGTGGTGGTATTTGTATGCATGGTAAGTTCTCAGGTGTTTTACAGCATAAACACCTTGACATGTCTCTCGTTTCAGGCTGGAGTTTGAGAGTCAGTGCGCTCGCTTGAATGCACAGCTGGAGTACGAACAAAACCAACTTGGGCAGCAGAAGAAGAAGCTCCACAAAATGGAGGAAACCATCGACAAGGAGGAGAGACTCATGGCCGAGCAGAGGAAGGTAGTCATCTTAGGCATTCATTCTGTGTTATTGCTGATGTAGTTCAGCAATAAAAGATAAAAGGTGTCCGGAACGACAGGTTTACTTACTAACAAACATGGCACCCACCTCCTCCTGGAATATTAATTCTTTTCAAATGAGATTTAAGAATAAGTCTGTGTTAAGGGCTATTTCTGGGCACACCGTGGCTGATGTGAAATTTAACCTTTCAGTGATTGCAGAGTTTTTCAGACTGATGTTTCCATTTCCGCTCAGGATGAGGAGAAGCTGCTGGCGGCGGTGGAAGAGGGTCAGAACAAACTGCTGGAGCTGAAGAACCAGCTGCTGTCCAAGAAGAGCCAGGTGGCCGCTGCCAAAGCTGAGCTGGACCAGAAAACCCAGAGCCTTCAAGTGATCAACAAGTAACACTTCCACTAATACTCCAGCCACTGTTACTGTGTTGTTGTGCTATTATTACTGCCAACACTGCTTCCACTGTCTGAACGTCTTATCACAAAAACTATAAAATACAACAAGATGTGCCAAATTTTGGATTGGCACCTTTTTCTGTCTGTCTTTGTCTCAGAGAGTTGGTGAATGTTCAGAGAGAGGTGATGTCTGCAGAGACGGCCTTGGAGCAGAGACGCTTGGCCAGACACAACTTACTGCTGGGCTGCAAGATCCAGAGTCTGCCCATCACTCTGCTGTCAGGGAGCCTGAATGAAATCAGTGAGGTGCAGGTAGGACATAGAGAAGTCTCTTTTGACGGCTGGCTGTTCTTTGTCTCTTCGGAATTGACATTTCAACAACGTTCCAGAAAGGTATTGGATATCGCATCATATCATATTTTGGGAAAGAAATATATGAATGCAATAAAATAAAATAAAAAGCTGTAGAAAACCCTCACACTGGATAATGAATACTGAGAAACCTACTGAATTTTGAGAAACTAAAGAAGAAGCCCTTTTGGTGTCAGTGTTGCCTTGTGACTGATTCTTCTGGTCCGGGCAGCTGGACACAGAATCTGAAAGCACCTCAGCTACCATGGACATCTACGAGAGAGAGGCACAACTGGTCATCGACTACTCTGGCCTGGAGGCAGAAATCAGGGTGAGACATCAAGCCTCATCAATTTGCTCATTCGTATGAACAGATGTGTATCACAAAACATTTGTACAGTACAACATGCATTAGCATTGTGTGTGTACAGCGTCTGCAGGCAGAGGAGGAGGTGGAGGCCTCCTTAGAGAGGCTGAAGGAGTCAGTGTCCTCTGTGGAGGGAGTGCTGCATCGCACCACTGCCCCCAACCTGAAGGCTCTGGAGAAGATGAGGGAGGTGAAGGACAAGTTACAGGGAGTGACAGAAGGTGTTTTGTTGTATTTATATCTATACATATATAAATATATGTTGAAATTGTTTAGTGTTACATTCCTACATGGGATTTTTGCCTGTAGTTTAATGTTGTATTAAAAATTAATTGTAGTATGATTTCCTGTCCCTCGCTCAGCCTTTGATGCCAGCACCAGAGCAGCCAGAAAATGTAGTCAGGAGTTTGAGCAAGTCAAAGCCCAGCGCTTCCACCTCTTCAGCCAGTGCTTTGAACATGTGTCTGTTGTAATCGATCAGATCTATAAAAGAATATGCAGGAACAGCAGCGCCCAGGTGAGGTAACAAAGCCTCAACCACAGAAACACACTCACAAGTTTCTCTGCTTCTATTGTGTTTATCTACAGTTGAGTTTCTTCCCTCCACTACAGTCATTACTGTGGACTTAAACATTATTAGCCTAATAACCAACCAGTAGGATTTGTGTGCACTTCAGGGGTGAGTTTCTGTACAATGAGCTGTTTATAATTGGTGTATATATACATTTAACTAACCCCATTGTGGTTCCCCAATGAAGGCACTTCTGCCACCATTGCAGAGGGTGTTACAAACAAGATGCCTTAAATGACAAGATCCAATAAATTAAATTAAAATAGACTGCTATATGCTCCAGGCCATTCTGAGTGCAGAGAATCCAGACGAGCCGTACCTCGGCGGCATCAACTACAACTGCGTGGCGCCGGGGAAACGCTTCATGTCCATGGACAATCTGTCCGGTGGCGAGAAGGCCATCGCCGCCCTGGCCCTGGTGTTTGCCATCCACAGGTAACACTGCGCTCACAATCAAACCCTGAAACAGACTGGGTTACTTTACATTACAGTACATCAGATTATAATAATTTAAATTTAAAAAGTGTAACAGTGGAGGTTACCGACATTAGGATATAATAAAAGATTTCACATGATGACGAGTAGAATAACATAATGCATCTTTAACGACAGATTTGATGTGCCACCATCCCAAAATCATTTAACAAAATCAGTGTTTGTTCTACATTAATTTAGCTGGACAGCTGGATAATTACCCTCCACAGCTATAAAAGACAAACCCAAATATAAAAAAAACAGTTGCATCACAGCTGTTGACACACCATGAAATATCTTTCACAAACTAGAATTTCTTCTCGGGGAGGGGGAATAAACAGTTGGCTGGGGGTACTTAGCTTGTAATGACCGTGAGTTTTTAAACTGATGGACTAATGAAGTACAGGCATGTAATTTGGAGAGCCCGTTGATCCTCTCGCCTTTCACATCATCAACTTTACATGAAGAACTATCTTCTGTAGAGACACTTGACATCTGCTTGAATCCCGTCCATCGTCGCTGCTTCTTTCTTACAGAAACTTATTGTTCCTTCTTTAATTAAATACTTTTATTGCCATTTTTTTACTGCTACTTCCTTCTGAAGCTCTTCTCCCACATTATCTAATACTTGCTGCATCAATTTTAATGGCTGTGACATTTGACCCACATTGCTGGTTCGCTGTGTCTGTGCTGTTTGGCACGCTGGTATTTTTTGTGTTATTTCTCTCAGCTTCCGCCCTGCTCCCTTCTTCATCCTGGACGAGGTGGATGCAGCCCTGGACAACACTAACATTGGCAAGGTAAGATTCCAGCTGCGTCCACGATTTTACCTGTGAGAGATCAATTTTATTTCGCTTTTAATTATATTTGTGCATACCTTGTATGGGTTTTTTGTTTGTATCCAGGTGACCAGTTTCATCCGAGAGGAGTCCAGGGAGAACATGCAGATCATTGTCATCTCCCTGAAGGAGGAGTTTTTCTCTAAGGCCGACGCTTTGCTGGGAGTCTACTCAGATGTAACAGAGCTTTATAACATGTCATGAGAAGAACTCTTGATTTCTCTATGTCATGACAATGCAGTCACTGACATATTCTCTTCTTCACAGTTTGATCAATGCATGTTCAGCCACATTCTGACCCTGGACCTGCGACCCTACCCTCTGGTTGAAGAGGACAATGGGACAATGGCGGACAAGGAGAAGACAGGACCTATGTAGGACCTGGTGTGTCTCTTGCACATTTTCTATATTGGCCATATCAGTGATTCTCAGTGTTTTCATTTTTTGACTAGCTCTACAGGCAAAGTAGTTGTTTTAAACACCAAATGGTGATTTCTATGTTCCATTTTAGGCTGTTTTACTAAATTGATATTATAAACAGGTTTTTGTAATTCATGTAAGTGGTTTCCTGGGGTCAAGCCTCCAAGTATTTTGCACTTGACTGGATTAGTGAGACAGTTTAGGAGCTGGTTCTGTGTTTATATCTACTTACATGTGAAAATGATTTCAAATTTGGTTAAAAACAAGACCCACAAAGACAGACTTAAAACTGCTGCGTCACGCCTGCAAATTACGAAATTCAGATGGTTAGATGGCAACAGCATTAAAAGAGATCCCCGTTGATGTTTTTAAAATGTTGTGGCTTTTGTTCATGTCTCCAGGATGTTTCATGTTGTTCCACAGTGATAAATGTTGGTATGTTTTTGTACTTGTTTGTATTCCAGTTATGCTTTTAAGCGTGACTTGTGTTCTGGTCATTAAATCTACAGAGTTAATGATGTGTTTGTATACCTGTTTTATTATGTGGATGTCTGAATTGGCCACACAGGGACACAGTTACTCTACAAAAATGTAAGTTGTACCTATTTCAAAGCCACAGTTACACTACAAAAATGTAAGTTGTACCTATTTCAAAGCCATACGCAAGTAGTTTGAGTGTCCATATTAATAGTGTTAGTACAAGTAATAGTTATTAATATTGTTAGTATGTGTTATTAACAAAAATACAACAATAGCTGTAATAATGGTGAGAGTTGGTGTCTGTAATGTCTGTAGTTTTTATACCTCAGCAGCAGTAGGGGGCGGCCATGTTGTGGTCTGGATACAATCAAGAGGCAGACCTCGTGATCAATATTTACGGAAGTGTTGCCTAGTCGCGAACTGGAGTGCACAGTCACTAATTTCTGTTGTGTCCTGTAATGTGAACGTCGGTTAATTCCTTAAAACTACGTGCGTGTAACTCACCACCAAGATAGAAGTCGGGACTCACTGCGCTTCAGAGGAACGTCTGGTAACCGGTTAGCTAGTAAACGGTAGCAGGAACAGTTTCAAGCTAACATAGCTAGCTTGAAATCGCAACGCAAACTACCGCGACCTTCAGTTGCTCTCCTGCCTGACGTGCTCGTCTCGTTGTCTGTCCGGGTGTGTTTGGACGCCGTGTGAATTGTCTGCAGACGGTTATTGATCTTAAAGTATTCGGGTTATCGTCAGTTTCTGGAAACGTTGATGAAAGCTAACCGCTAGCTTGCTAGCCAAACGTTAGCTAGCACCATGGGAGCCGAACAGAGTGGAGACGCGGAGCACAAACACTCCGATTACAGCTCAACGGGTGAGACTGGCTCCTGGAGCTTAAAAGAAAATACACTATTTTGTAATTTTGATCGGTTTCTGTAGAAGTAAACCAAGGTAGAGTGGAATACTAGCTTGCTATAAAGTCAGAGACACTGCACCACTGCATGGTCACTGACAGTGATGGAAAGAAAGTACTTGAGTATTCCCAGTTTATTCTGTATACTTCTGTTTCACTATATCTCAAAGTGGAATATTGTATTGACTCACAGATACCTGATATTTTCTTTATAATAATATATTGTAATCCTATAAAATATGATTGATTTTTGTCGATTAAACTATACAACATTATATAACGCAGTTTACCTCCTTGACTAAGTACAACATTAATATGTTAATGCATAAAGAGTAATTAATACATTGACTCTGAAATGGGACATTCTGCTTAATACTTTTACTTTTGATTCCTTCTGTATATTCTGCTGATAATAGGTCAAATTTTGGATGCAGTATTTTTAACCTTATGACTTTTTTTTTTTTACTTTAATAAAGGATATATTGAAAAAACAAAGCAGATGTTTATGTGAAGGCTGCTTACATGGATCAGTGTGAACCTTAGTATTTATAAATCTTAAAAAACATACTTACAACAGTCTGTGATGTGGGTGTAACAAGGTGAGGGGATGTGAAGTCACTACTGGCTGTTGATACTAACAGGAATGTTGTCATTGCAGTGGTGCCCTCCCCAGCAAAGCAGAAAGCAAAGATGGATGATATTGTTGTTGTGGCTCAGGGGACCCAGGCGATGCGAAATATCCACAACGACCCAGATGTCATCAAGCTTCAGGAGATACCCACCTTTCAGCCCCTTTTAAAAGGTAACTTTTAAGTCTTTTAGTGTCATCTTTAGATCGTTCATTAGGTACACCGTGCTAAAATTAATGCAGTCTAATATAATTTTCACACTTAAGTGGACAAGCGCTCACCCACAGCAGAAATCTCATATTCTCTGGCAGATATTCTGTGAAAAAGCCGCAGAAATGTGTGGAAATGTGTCTTTATCACCAACACTGGTTTTTAGGCGCCAGATGGAATAGATTTCATTTAGGTTTCACACAAACAAGAGTGTAGAGCGTACACAAACAAACTGAAAGTAGAAGTCAGACAATAGATCTGCACACTGCACTGAGAGCTTCCAATAAATTAAATATAATTTCACAGTGTCTCCTCTATGATCACTGCAAATATTAAGTATTGACTGGCAGATTGAAGGTTTGTTTGATATCGAAATGTTGTTCTGTTAAATTAGATTTATTGTGAGCTATCAGTAGAGTGTGTGGATCTTTGATATGTCCCTTTTCACATGAAAATATTGAGAGTTTCAGAGAGTCCATTTTCAGATTCTGCCTTGTGAAGCCAATCGTCACTGCAACCCATTAGCACTGTGTTAGAAGGTGGCTAATCAGCCAAGTTTCCTGTGTAGGCGCAGTCCAGAAATAGCAGGAGGGGTTAGTTCTGTCAGATCCTGTGTATAGCTAATTACAATAATTACAAAGTGTTACGCTGTTGTCAAGTGTTACTCTGTTCCAACACGTCCGTGTACGTCCTTTGCTCTCCGCTCTCCACAGGAGTGCTAAGTGGCCAGACGTCACCCAGCAGTGTGTGTCTGGAAAGGCTGGATGCTGCCCAGGTTCTGCAGCTTTGCATCCGATACCAGGACCACCTCCACCAGTGTGCAGAGGCCGTGGCCTTCGACCAGAACGCCCTGGTCAAGAGGATCAAAGAGGTAAGAATACTATAATACAGCATGAGCCATTTAGCACACAAGGTGTTTTATTTTTCAGTCCCAAAACAACAATATTAACTATTGTGTTCCCTTTTGAATGTAGAGGGTTTATGCCAACGTGGTTAAGTGATGTATTAACCACTAGCATAAGCACACAGTTTCCACAGCGAGTGGTTAGACAAGTTTAGATTTTATTTGCAAAGTAGTGCTGAAATGATTAGTCACTTGACAGAAAATCAATTTACAACCAATAAAGTGTCATTTATCGAGCAAAAACAGCAAACATGATGTTGGTTTCAGTTCTCAAATGTGAGAAGTTGAGAATTTTTTCTCTGATTTATATCACTGTAAATGGATTATCTTTGGATTGGTCGGACAAAACAATTCATGTGAAGACATTGGCACAGAAAATGATACGCTTTTGTTATATATATTTTTTAGCACTTTAGACTGAACGATTAATTCATTGAGAAAAAATCATTAATGGAATGATGAATAATGAAAATAATAATTAGTTGCTGCCATATTCCAAAGATGAAAAAAAGCTGACACACGTGCAGGACTTCACAGAGTCTAAGTGATTGTGACTACATGCAAAACCTGAGAAAGGATGTGCCAAAACATATTTATTAGACAGTTTGTAGTGTACATAATGTTTACGTTTCAATCTCAGTTACATTTGCCACCTTGTGCCGGTACTGCACATTTTCTATTTGTTCTACTGTTGGTGAAGCAGAATTTAATAAATCTTCCAAGTTTCTTTCTTCTGTTTTACTTTGAGATGATTCAAAGACGATCCCTCTTTCTCTCTCCCGACTGTTTCTCTCCAGATGGACTTGTCGGTGGAAACCTTGTTCAGCATAATGCAGGAGCGCCAGAAACGCTACGCCAAGTACGCCGAGCAGATCCAGAAAGTCAACGAGATGTCCATGATCCTGAGACGCATCCAGATGGGCATCGACCAGACGGTGCCGCTGATGGAGCGCCTCAACAACATGCTGCCTGAGAGCGAGCGGCTGGAGCCCTTCAGCATGAGGTCTGATGGGGATTCTGCCACCAAGTAGCCTCCTGAAAGCCAACACAGCTGCTTCTTAACTGAGTCTCCATCCAGGCTTCTGTCCGGGAGGAAGTGCAGGTCTGTCCAGCTGTGGATACTAAGTCTTTACATGAGTACAAAAAGTCTGAACCCATTAAAAGTTTTTTGTTTTCAAAGTAGAGGTAGAGCTGTGGTATAAATGTGTGGGAAAAGGTCATGATCAGTTCTTTTTGTCCTTTTACTTAATCAGCAACATGGTACTTACTACACATTCATACCTGAGTTTAACCACAACCTTCTGCTGCTGCTGGCCGCTGAGCAGCTCTGCTGCAGCAACTTGCAAAGTGGTGCGATCACATGTAGCTCAACTGCAGAGGGCCTGGAGATTATTACTTATTCCGTTCCCTTCAAACTGGCAATCTTCCAGTCACATTCTTTCCTTACTAATCTAAAGGCAGGGAGGAACAAACACTTATGATTGAGTCCATATGCTCAAAAACTTGTCCTGCAGATGTGTTGCAGGTGGTAGAGACTCAAACGTCCTGCTGCTCTGGAGATTTACGTACAGCCGCACAACAACTTGCAGTGGATTCATTTTGGATCTTGCACTTCGCATTACAAATATTATTCTTTTTTTGTTTGTCATCCTGATATTCATCTCGCTCCCACGCCATATGCCTTGCTCATGTTTGGAGATCAGTTTCCATGAACTGCTTGTATGCAGATTGACTACTTTTGAATATCGGCGTTTCATTTTGGGATGTCAGGATGAAGAGACTCGCAGAGAGAACCAAGACGGATTATTGCCATTGGATGTGCTTTTACATTGGAAGTAAAACGAGAAACCTCTTCATGGACAGAGGAAAGCCTCAATATTCTCATCAACATGTGAACTTCAGTTTTGTGACGAGAGAACTTTTAATTTATTCATATACTTTTGCTCAAGCGGTTGTGTGAAGCCTATTTGCATGATCGGTGAACAGAGACCCTGACTCTTCAGAGGATGTACAGAAGATGGATTCAGATCTCTGACCAAACCAGTTTCTCAGATCACTGCACTGCAATTTCAGCATTAACTTTGTTTGTTTGTTAGCTTGTCACGCTGATAGCCAAACTTCACACGTACCAAAGATTCACAAGCTGTTGAATAAAAAGTGGCACTTTAGAAACAGTTGGTCAAATCTTTGGTTAACGTCACTACTTCATCTGTCTCTATCAACTTAAAGGGTCAGTTCACCCAAACGATGAAAGATAAACATTTTCTCTCTTACCTTTTTAGAGGTATCTATTTATGCACCACAATTCAATGGAGGTGACTGAAGTTTTATTTCTGATGCTTACAGCAATAAAGAATTAAATGAATCAACAGCAACATCGTTACTTGAGATAATCCACAAAACACGCTGCCATAATTCATATAATGTAGACTTAACAGAGACGATTTGTTAGGTAGAAAAGCAGCCAGGATATTGTTTCTGGAACACATGTTACTGAATTGTTGATTGTAATGATTTTTCAATGCTGTGAGCACCACAAACCAAATTGAATTCGCCTTTAAATCTCAAAACCTGGGCAAGTAAAATCTAACACACCTGCCACTGAAGTTAAGTTTCTTTTATCATTTGGGTGAGAAAACACTTCAACTACTTATTGTTACTACTTATCGTTGTCAGTTTGCAGTGCGGCAATAAATAAAAAAAATAAGACACACAAAAGAGAAAATTGTGTTGTTGTTGCAGCAGAGTTTCAGTATGGGCTCGATGAAGTCCACTAGGTGGTGCTAGAGATAACTCGACACACTCTGTGGCCTCTTGACACGCATTTTAAGTGTAAAAGTCCCAAAACAGATCTGTTATAGAGAGTATGTAAGAACCTGAGTGTCATGCTGAAAGACCCTTCGGCAGGAGGGCTGTTACTGCTCACACACATGATATAAAACCTTAAACATGTAAAACAGGGACACTACCTGACTGACCGAACTGTTTCCATTACTTCTACTGGAGCTTCAGAAAGCCTCATCTCATCTGAGCATCTAACTTTCTTCACATCTGCGACCCTCCACCACTAAAGAGATCACAGCGGTGCCCAAACTTCATAGTGCCCCCCCCCCCCCCCCCCCCCAACCCTGTACCACACTGGTTGGACAGTTGGACGGTGATGTATATCGTAGCCACAACCCGTCCGTGAGGCTGAAAGTAGCTTTCCGTATACAGTCCAATATGTACATTTTTGTGACCAGCTCAGATTTGGTTTCTGATAATCGATTAATCGTTTCAGTCATTTCTTTAATGCACATGTGCCAGATATTTGCTGGTTCCAACTTCCCGTATGTGAGGATTTGTTGCTTGTCTTCATCACGTATGATAATAAATGAAATACGTTTGGTTTTTGGAATCTTGGTCAAACAAACCGAACAGTTTAAGAACGTTACTTTGGGCTGTGGGAAGTTTTGATGGGCATTTTTAACAACTTTTTCTACATTTCATAGACATGTATAATTGATAAAATAATCGGCATATTAATCCATAATCAAAATAATCGTTAGTTGCAGCTCTGCATTTCTTGCTGTGACTGTCATGTCATCAGCTATGGCTCAAAAAAATACAAATATAACAAGGTTTTTAATTTGGCCATTTTTATATTCATAACCAATTTCTTCTTTTCTGATATGTTTGAGAACTAAACACAAGATGTAGTTACTGTAAATGTCACCTGACTTTGCTTAAAAACGCACAATAAAACATGGAAGCTAACTAATCTTGCAGCACCCTTGGCCGGTCCTCAAAGCCCCCTTTGGGAATCGCTGCTTTGTCAAGCTCAGTTTTTCTCAGAATTCCCTCTTTCCAGTCGGTGTTTCTTGTGTCACATTAGCAACATCACAGGAAACCGGAGGCTGGATGTACTCCTTGGGGATTAGAATATGTACGTATCAAAACTCAAAGACCAAATCAGAATTTAGGCATTAAAGGATTTTGCCCAGAAAGGGCTTACTGTTAATGGCCAGTGGCTCCTCTCTGGATTCAGCGGTGGATGGTGTTTTTTTTCCCATGAGCCAGTCTGATTAGACTGGTTGTGTACGTTGTTGAATTTTTCATCGGTGTATAAACACGCCGAACTCAATTACACCTACAAAAGGATCCTCCTCCGGCTGGCTTGCTTTGAGGTGCAGAATTAGCCGGGTTCGTTGACATAAGGGACACAAGGCAGAGACAAGTTTTCTTTTGAATTTTAAAGCAGAACTCCTTTGATATGCTATCGCCTTTCATGTGTAAATTAAAATGGGTGAAAAATGTCTTAAATGGCCTTGAGGGTATTGTTTGAACATTGGAACAGAAATGGAAATTGTCATTGCATTCTGTGGCGAGGAGGTGTAAAAGTTCCTCCGAGTCTTTGTAATGAAGAATAACTCCTGACGCTCAGAGCTGGATATTAACACCACGAGATGATACAATACGATCTGCCACCAGGAAATTCATTCTCTGAAATGAAAGAGAAATCCAATTTCCCCTGTATACTTCTCATTTGAATATAAATCAAAGGCTGGTTTGCTCCCTTTTTCCTTCCTGTTTTGCCCACTCAAAAATTGGAAACATGAAAGTAAGTCTGGGCTTCTTATCCTTGTCATCTTTATGGTGAAACTCGAACCAGCGCTGGTTGTTTTGCTGCGATAAGAGGAGAAGTTTGAGTTTCCAGACGACACATCACTGAAATGTGAAAAACATTCGATATCATTATGTTTTAGTTCAGTTTGTCTGAGCTCACACGAGAGAACAAATTCATATTCATAGTGTGAATTTGAAGTTGCTTGGATCTGTAGCCGAAACAACTGAGCAACTATTTTTATATCAATGAATCATTATTAATATTAGTTCCATATTAGTTTTTCTTTATCTTATGTGATCAGAGCTGAAACCATTAGTCAATTATTTGATAAGTCAATAAACAGAAAATGAATCAGCGACAATTTTGATAAGTGATTCAGAAAACATTGACTGATTCCAGCTTCTCCAAAGTGAAGACTTGCTGCTTTTCTTTGTTTTTTTTAATGATGGTAAACTGAATATATTTGTGTTTTGAAACGTTTGGTTGGACGAAACAAGACACTAAAATACAAATGATCAAATTAAGCATTAATTAAGCAATCAGCAGATTGATTGATTATATGTGACCGTATGCTGTGATGTGTGTAAGTGATTTGAATGGATAGGACGTTGTGATGGTGGTGATTTTTAAAAACGTATTAATTAAACATATTTAATTTATAGATCAAATGATTAATTGATTAATTAATCATAATCTTCATGTAAATCAGTTATGAAAATAATTGTTAGTAGCAGCCCTACTTGGATGCGAATTAACCTGTTTACCCGTAATTCCCCAGATTGTTAGTTGCCGTCAACATATTTTAAAGGAATAGGTCGACATCCTGTTGAGATGACTGATGCCACTCTCACAAAGCTACAGTCAACAGCCGGTTAGCTTAGCTTAGCATAAAGACTGGAAGCAGGGCGAAACAGCTAGCCTGACTCTGTCCAAAGGTATCAAAATCCACCTACCAGCACCTCTACAGCTCACCAATTAACACCTGTACAAAAATAGAAGAGTAAAAACAACTTTTTTTTAACTGGTGGGGGTTATGTGCATGACGGGAGCAGTTGCCAGGCAACCAACGGTGACGCCAGGAAGTTTCTGTTCTGGTCAAGAAATAGTTTCAAAAGGAATCTGCTCACTCAGACTGCTTTAGGTCAAGGATCGACGAGGACTTCCAATTAAGTAAACGAGCATGAAGAACGTTAGAGTCTTCCAGAACAGAAAGTAGATCTAAAATCTCAAATGTTGAACTATTCCTTTAACTTGATTCTTTGAATCTCACTACATTCTTAACTGTACATGAGCCAAATCCAACCCCTCTCCCTCCTGGGAGACTGTTGTGCCGGTGTACTCACTGTATCGGCGAGTAGCTTCAGGAGGGGCGAGAGGCGTCCCTTAGATGATTGCCTGTATTGACTTTTATCCTGTAAAATTACCAAGCACTGCTTTTTTATTTGACACCAAGTCACCTCCAGTGATAGATACCCGGTGGACCCTCCCTCTTGAGTTGCAGCCAAACGTTATCCTTCTTACTGGAGACATGAATTCTACCTCAGACCAGATCTATCAGGGGACATCTAATAAAGCACTTTGTTGCTTCATTGCACAGTCGTGCTGTCAAGGACACCGAGCCACTACAGCAGGCCGGGAGTGACGTGTCCTTCCACTGAAACGCCGCCGCTCTCGTCGTGTTCAGGAGGGCAACAGTATCTCAATCTGGAATGAACACATTCAGTCAGATGCTGTTTGGTCTCCACGTCACATATGTACGGTGTAATGAGGAATATTAAAGATGTAGGCTTTCACCAGGAGGAACAGCTGTGGCTGTGCTCGGCTGTAACGTTCCTTATTATTTAATATTCATCTTTATAATTGCTCGCAAAAATGGCCTCTAAAGACCTTTGACCTTTGTTTATTCCGGTGGTCCCACACGATTTTTGTTCAGTCGCCAAATGAAGACTGTGAGATGTTGCTGAAAGCTCAGAAAACGACTAAAGGGACCTTTGAACTTACGTTATCTGTGCCATAAGAAACAGGGAAAGTCACAAAGCTGCACTTGAGATATAAAAATACTCAATATAATATAATCTAAGCTTTAAGTAAACATCTGTTACCTTTCAGATTGCTATGTTTACCACACAGGTGTTGATGTGATGACAGTTAAATGTTCTGTCGTCATGAATTAGGAGAAATCTAAAACTTTGATGTCATAACAATGAAGGGTTTTTTTGCCAAAATATTTTTGTAGAAATGTTGAAATGAAGGCACAAATGAGCTGTTTAATTATACAGAAGCCACAAAAACATGTTTTTGCTTTACGTGCCAGCAGGTTTCCTAGTTTCAAGACTAAATGTGGGACTTTCAATGTTCATGGGCCAATTCCAAGACTTTTTGTTCCTTAGAAAAAGATGTACCAATAGGGCCCTTTAAACACTCGCTGCATGGCTCCAGTCACTCTGGTTGAGTGTCAGAAACTATGATTTATGCGCCCTTGAGCATGGCACTTAAACCCCAACTGCTGCAGCAAAGCGGCCAGCGGCACATAATCGATGTAGATGTGGCTGTTGGCAACTGAATAATGTGTAACACATCCTCCCCCACAGTTAACTTCCCCAGTCATGGTGTAAATAAGAACATGTTCTGGACTTGTCTGGGTAAATAAAGCTTTAACAACACTAATAAAAAGAAGAAATAAATCCAGGATAAGGGCCAGAGATAACATTGAAATTGTCTGAGAAGTTGCCTTTGATCAAATGTGGGACGGTGAGAGACTCAGATGGTGATTCAGTGCCACCGGGGCTGCTGCCACGAAGTCTGAGTGACAGCATCGTGTCTCATCTGAGGCGGCCTGTAGCCAAACAAACAGCAGCTCATTACAGCATCAGTTTGGATCGCCTGCTCTGAATGGAAGAGGGGTGACATTGGCTCATAATGTGAGGAGGGGAAGGGGCCGTGTGGTGCCGTAAATTACTTAACGTTTCTTTACGTCTCAGCGGTCACGACGTCGAAACCGAAGGTACTTGAACTTTGGATGCACTGGCTTTTGAGTATCAGAGTCAGAGTCAACCTCGTGAGAAGCTGCAGCCAAGCAATATGTGTGGTTAGAGATGTGATCCAGACGTGCAAACAATTTCCATTACGCACTTTATCACGCTAAGGCAAAAGTGTTTATAACTGTTTCAAATGCTCAATGCTCAACAGTCTCTTGTTGAAAGCATTCGTAGCGTTGCACTCTCTTTCTTCTCCACATAGCTGGGTGATCGCTGCGTAACGTGGGCATGATTGTTGGATTGTAGTCCACTGCTGGAAAGGTTTCAGATATTGTGAAACTATCCGGGTCAGACAGGTGAAACCCAGTGCGGAAGTGCCTTAAACCTGCATTCTGTCTAATGGCCAGCAGGTGACGACTCCGTTGGTTGGTCCAATTGTATAGAAGTCTATGAGAAAATGACCCGACTTTTTCATTTTTCCTCATGGGTTTATGGTCTCAGTCGCTAGTTTCAAATCTTCTTCTACACAGCATGACGTTCATTTTGTAAATTATTGTCACCTTTAGAGTAAAACGGGCGATGAAGCTGGGTATGCTTTAAGGCGTGGCTACCTTGTGATTGTCAATCAGGATAGAGGCGTTCCGACGTATTAAAAGACACTCTAGGAGTCGGCAGATGTTAGCAGCTACTTAGCACGGAGCCAGGTGCGGTCAGGTTGTCGGTATAAATGGGCGTGCATGTCGTCCCCGGCTCCACCCTCTCGTCCAAATATCATCACTTCTGACTCCATGATGCAAAACTTGAGGCTTCAAAACAGTAGTCCACAAACCAATGGGTGACGTGGGTCACGTTGGCTACGTCCACTTCTGTTGTACAGTCTGTGGTTGGGCCACACTAAGGCCTTTACACCACGGTAATGGCACTTGATTGTGTGTGTGTGTCGTGTGTCTTTTCCAAACGACGTTTTTTGTGAAGACTAAATATTTCATCCATAATTCATAGACTGAGAGAGTGAGTGGCGGAAACCCGGTGAGACAGGAGCCGCGTCCATCACTGCTCTGTTATATTTGAGTCAAACAAGCCGCTGGGAGTTCTGCTCTCTCTCAGCAAAATCTTAGTGTTACTCATTGTAGGACGTTTTCATTCAAGGTCCCCAAGCGCTGATGTTTTGCTGTTCGACATACAGCTGTCGGTTACAAATGTGGCTTCTTGTTTACAGCATGTTTTCGTCTCTGTTTCTCATCTCACTGGGTGCTTTAGATGATAAATACAAACAACGTTCAATACAGAATGACGCAGTTATCCCGTTTAAAACACAGCAGTGCCACTAAAGTTGTATGTGTCACATCATATCATATGTAAGATTTACTCAGAAATAGTAGAATAGGTCCTCAGTGTTGTGCAATGGTGATGCATCTCAAACAATGGCAGTGAGCACCACACTGTTCATTACGGCTTCATTTAAGAAGGAACACATGTACTGCTTCGAACAATAACAAGTAGGAGGAATTCATTATCCGCTGTTATTCATATGCAAATGAAAGTGTATCCTCTTCAAGAACGCCCTCCTCTTCAGTCTCCACTTCGCTGGGTGCTCCAGCTTTGTGTGTGTGTGGAAAAAAAACAAACATCATCACATCCTATATCAATTATGTTGAGTGGTCTCTTCACATTGATTACCAGATAAGAGGTTGAGCCAAATGCATTGTTCCAGTAACACAGTGTGGGCAGATTTGGTTGGTGTGTGTCGGTTAAAAGGCTCTGGAGGACCGTTGAGGTTTGACCAGAACAGAGCAGAACTCAGTGAACGCGTCAGGCCTGAAGTGAAATGTCCTCTGTGTTTGGCTGTTTCCTAAACGTGGACAAACAGCCAAACCATTAAAAAACAGAAAATCATTATTATCTTCTCCCCTACACCTCGTTGTCTCATCTGCAGCTGTTTATTTCAAACATCGCTGGACAGTAAAATGATTTCTGCCGTCTCCATTTGAAAGTGGACCAGAGAGAGTTTGTCTGTCCAGGACACTTTCAGGGGCCTTAACAGAGGGTTTCTTTTTTCACATTATTTACTACAGATTGTGTACTTGGCGGATGTCTTGTGATTTTCTATATATGTCGTCTTGTCAACAAATCTCACAAAATGACCGTATCGTATCTTATCACCAGTTATTGTCTGTATTCAGCCTGTTATAACGTATTCCTCTGTGCCGTAGAGCTCCACTTTAGTTTATTTTGAAATCAATCCCACATTCGCTGCAGCTGGAAATACTCACAAGACAGCAGCTGGAAATAGTCCCCAAAAATGAACTAGTTTGTTTGCTAAAAACTGTTTTAGTAAATAATTTTGCCTTTTTTAAAAGATGAAACTAAGTATTAAGAGACATAATGCAGTGGTGGTTTCTGTCTTCACATGGCATTTCTTAACAATAACTAAATTATAGCCAGCCTTGCCCTTTAAATTATTATAATAAGGGATCGTGATTGCTTTTTATTCTTTCAAAAAACTTTCTGCTCATTTGCCTTTTCTCTCCATTTTTCTTGTCACTTACTGGAAATATTTTTTGAGCTGTCACTGTCGCAAGACTCATCAGAAACATACCTTTTGTGTGAAAATCAGTTTAAATCAAACACAACAATGTAAACTTGACATTTCTAATTATTTTTTCCCGCTTTTCAGACAGCCGGCCTCGACTCGAGTCAGCCATCACATTTAACATCATAGTCCACAGTGATTGCTGATTTCAACACCATACTAAAATGAATGGAAAACAATGGCTGCCGGAGAACAGATTTGAACGTCTGAAAACGTAGAAAGGTGATGTCAAAAGTGTACATACCAAACTGCAAATGGAATAATAATGCACAATAATGCATAAAAGCAGACTAGGATGAGCCACGGTGAGCCTAAATTCATCAGCAGCCAGTTTGAGTTTGTCATCTTTTCACTTTATGAGGAAAGCCTCAAGTAAATGACTCACTCGACAAACAGAACGCTGGTATTACGGTGAGAAAACATGATATTTTTCTATTTGATTAAGGTTATTACGCTTGAGTCAAGTATGACTGGAGTGTCAGATGCTCTGGAAGTGCACCAAGCTGGATGCTACACAAGTCGACTATTCATTTACTATATTACAGTCAGGGTTACTGATTGATGACCGACAAAAGCGCCTGGAGTCTCTGGACACATCAGAGGGCTTGAACCCAAACGTTCTAGCTGGGTGTTGATCTTAGTTACGCATAAACTGTAGTTTGATGCAGGGTTTCTCCACCTTCTCTGGCCTTCGTTTTTTTTTTTATAGTAATTTTAAATCGTAATGCTAAAGAAGCAAGGCTGTCATGTCCACCAGGGGATTGGAGGGATGTCCCCCTCAGTTTATCTGAACATTGTCCTCTAACTGTCCGGCCATCATAGTCCAGAGAGGAGTTGATACACTCATCTGAGTCGCCTCCAGTTATCACTATGCGCTCAACGCACTGAGCTTAACAAGCAGCAGCGAGTGGTGTGGAGAGTGCTTTGTAGACTTTTTATTGCCCTAGGTTTTGCCTCTCAGGCCACATACAGGCTGCCGTACCTTATTGGTGAAGGTTGTTGGGACCGTATTAGCCTTGAAGTCTTCGGAGTTAAGGTTTGTGGTTTGTGTCCGACTGAGAACCTTTGTTGAATGTCGTTCCCTATTTCTCTCTCCCTTGTTTCCTGTCAGGTCTCTACTGTAGACACTCTAATAAAGGCATAAAAAACTTAAACAGTGTCCAAAATGTCCGAACGTTGCCACTATACACTGTTTCCCTGAGCCCAGGAAACACAACAGAAAAAAAGCACCAAATCCTCACATTTGAGAGGCTGAGACTGTTTTGAATTTCTGCTTAATAAATTACTTCAATGATTAATTGATGATCAAAACTGTTGCCTGGTGTTTTAGTATTTAAACAAATAAATCATCTTGAATCTTCTGCACACCCTTCTCCACATCTGGTGCACCTTGGGCTCCCTCCCCGGGGATTTAGAAACTCTGGTGTAATGTTGACCATCACTATTAACATCTATTAAAGCAGATTTAAATTCATTACTGAATAATTTATCTCATTTCAGAAAATCTGACCCAGAGAATCAGCAGAGAGGGAATTGTGGCCGGTCCTCCAGGTGAAGAGGAGCGGCCCTCGTCTCGTCCACGCCGCTGCCTTTCATCCCGTTCCACCAGGTTAAAATGTGAGTAGCAGTTCACTGAATATTTAGTCACACTGGGAGCTCTTGGAACCCTTCAAATGATCGGTTATGAAATATTCAGACCTCGTCTCTGTGGGGACGGAGCGGGAGCACAGCAGGAGCCTCGACAGCTGATTGGGTGACAGAGTTTCCCTTTAGCTCGTTGCAACTCTGCATTCACCTTTTACGCCGACAAGGCTGACATTAATGGATACCCTTCACGCCTTTCAAGCATGTAATTACGGTGCAGGCAGTTAGAAAATACAGCAATTGGCAGTTTAGAGAGGGGAGCATTGTAACAGAGTGTTATCCATTACTTGAAATAACTTATAACTTATAACTTGAAATTACAGATCTGACCTTTTAATCAAAACGGAGCTATTCATGATGTTTAAATATCAGTTTATGATCATCTGCCGTTATGTATTTGTTTTTAAAAGCAACTACTGGGGATTAAATATTTCAAAAAGATAAATAACGTACACAGAGAAACAGCTTTGCCAGCTGGTAAGCAGATCTTAGATGCTCAACATCTCAGAACTGCTTCCTAGTTTAGAAACTGCTGTTAAGACATCAAATGTAGCTCCAGTGATGTATAATTAAACATACAAACAGCAGTTTAATTGACTACATTTTGAGAAGAGTTAGCTGTGTAAATACAAAGTAAGTTATTTGAAATGGTCTTGACCAGCTTTAGCCCCTGAAGCAAGAGTACTTCACCTCAACATCAATATCTAGAAATCTTTAACAGCCTTGAAACCGGTGTTTTTCACATACAGTCCGATCCGCTCTGCAAAAAGATCAGATTGCACAAACTTTTTGCCTTAAAACAGTGTGTATATGTATCCCATTACAATCCCAATAAAGGTAATTATCTCGTGAACCCTCAGACTTATCTTGTGACTCCCCGGGGTTTCCTGACCCTCAGATTGGGAACCACTGGTGTAAAGAAAGCCAAACTGCAAACAACAAAACTGTATTTTAAATCAAACAAACTTACATTTTAGTTATTCTCCTTTACTTTACTACCTAACTACAAAAGGGAGGTTACAGTTTACAACTACTAATGCAGTTTACAGTGCTATTTGCTTACCATAATTTACATTCAGTCTTATAGAACATTAAACTATAAATATTTCCTGCAAGCTGTGAGTAGAAAGTAATTATCTTCCTGCTTTACTTATATTGCCCACATTTAAAATGGAAAACTGGAGGTTATGTATCCTTGACCAGGTTGTTTATTCAGACATGAGGCCGACATCTGAAAGGGGCTTTAGATTTAGCCCTCGTATGGCTTTGTTGGCTTTTAACAGCCTCCTAAAATTTGTCTGGACTGTCTTTTTCACAGACCTCCAATTGTGTTTTTGGGTTGCCTCTATTGCACCAGTAATCAAGAGCTTGTGCTGTCAATACAGCCTGTTCGCTAACGTGGGAGAGAGGAAGCGAGCCCTGAGGTTGCCAACATTTTAAAATACCATCCCTGTGTGTTTTGGATGCCGAAGCACCTCTTGGATCCAAAAAGCAACTCACTCGCATTCTCGTTCATTCATTTAATCCATCCATTCATTCAGTCAGGGACTCCCGCCGGGTCTGATGGGAGGCAGATAGGTTAGGATACCTGCTGTGGTGTTGTCTGCAGACATCATTCACGCAGGATCATTCACATCTCTTCCTCCTCCGCGGTGCTGCTGAACTGTGTCGGCTGCTTCACCTCCACACGTCCTTGTTTGCTTTTGTGCCAGTCTTTTAGATTACACCCCTGTTTTACATTCTTAGCATGCAGTATTAAAGTGACGCTGTCCTCCGTCCAGAAGCAGGACTCGTACTTCCCCTGAGTGACATGATCCATCGTAGTAAACATCTAACTGCTGTTTTGGTTTAGTTGGACTTTTTTAGGTGTTTTTAGTGAGTGCTTTCATAATCAGCAGTGCATTATATTCCCTGTCAATCACCCGTCAATCACATAAAGAACCAAAACTCCTTCAGGAAATCATTTCAAAAACGTGTCGCCTTATAGAACTCAGTTGTCACGTCCTTGTCATTTTACCTAAGCTGTCTTTGTTAGCTGCAACAACGACACATGACTACAAATCTAATAACGCCTTGGACATTGTGAATATGTTTGGTTTTGGGGGGCAATGCAAACCAGACACAGTAAATCACTGATGTAAATTTTGACCATTCATTTTAACCAGCTGACTTTTCCCCCGGCTGTTTCAGGGGCCATTCACACCTTTGTCTGAATTCTAATTCTGCACCCAAAAATCAAACCAACAACCGATATCTATTGTCACAACAATAAATAACCGAGACAGATGAATAATTACGGCGAGGGGGGATCAATTCCAATTCAAAGTTTCTGACAAGCTAATGGATGGAGTTCAAGTTCGGCCGTGGTGGTGATGTAAAGTGCTGCCGGCCGCCGGAGATGAAGGGAAAATCTCAGCGCTGCCGCTATGATCCAATACGTTCCCTGTGTGATTGGAAATCTCGTGATGTATGGAGGAGATGAGGGAAAGTATTGACTTATTTTTTTTACCGCTCACAATAATCACTCTCATTGCAAAGCTCAAGGTGCCGTATTAATCATTCATTGCATCAGGAATGAATGCTGATTTCAGAGGTGGAAGAAGAACTCAGAACATTTACTTCACCAATATCACAATGTGAAAGTACTTGAAATCCTGCTAAAGTAAAAGTATTATCTGCAAAACATACTTAAAATATTGAAAGCAAAACATTGGCCCTGATGTATTACTTTATACAACATCAGTAGATGGTTAATACTGATGCAACGACGTGTAAGCAGCAGCTGTTAGTGTTGTAGCTGGTCAGCAAGCTCTGCCACGCAAATCTATATTTCTTTTTGGAGCGTTCTCTAATTAATGAGGTATTGGAGAGTTTTACCTCTTAAATATTTAAATGAAACCATCTGAGACATTTAGATGGGAAATATCTCTTTGGAGAATCTGCCAACAGCTCATAGACGTCTGAAGCCTGACAAGGAGCCCCAACCAGACACTTTTTTGTTTGGCAGGTGGTCACACGGCAGAGAGGTTGGGAACCACTGCTTTAATCTTCAACAGTGTGCTGTGTTGTACATGCCTCACTGAAAAGTGACCAGTAACTTCAGCTGTCAGATAAATGTAGAGGCATAGTTGTGTGACGTAAACACAATTTGTGCAATTGTTCTCATTGAATTGCTTGTTTACTCGTGTTTAGTGTTTACAGTAATGTTAAGCTGCTGTTCCAGGATCAGGTATTTTCAGCTAGGCGGCTTAGAAGTAGAAAGTTTGCGGGGACGAGAAGGAGCGTAATGGCTTAACTGATCTGCGTTCAGACTTCACTGTCCTCCTTATTGAGGAAAACCCAGAACGTGTTGGACTGATTTATTCCTTCTCACACACCCACGTCGCTTACAGTAGCATAAAATAGAAATACTCAAATAAAGTGAAAGTACCTCAGAATGGTGAAAGTGCCGTGCCTGAATAAATGCACTTTCTTTCCACAACTGGCTATTTTCGTATGTGAAAGAAAGAGAGCACACTGGGAACAAAGTGCTTTAGAAAAGAGGTTTAAAAACTCCCTCAGTGATGACGTGACTCAGACAAAAACGTTAGATTAGCCTTTGTCACTTGTGTGTTTGTAACTGTGGCTGTTACTCATTCTCTATCTGGCTGCGAGGCTTGCCATGCACCAAGTTGTCATAGTTCTAACTTTGTTTGGCAGCTAAATATGATAAGATCTTCTCTTTAATGCGTTCCAGATGGAGGAAATAGTCATTTGCATCCGTTATCAGCGAGACAAAACGAGGCTGTGTCATACTTCTTGAGAAAATTCAATCTCTTTCTCTCTCCTCGCCCTCCTCTCTTACTCCTGTATTTGCGATAGTCTAAAGTGTCATCTGCCGACCTCAAATGATCTCAGAGCAACTTGAACTTTTAAAACAGTTAATTAAGACTTGTTCTGACACATTCAGCGCTGATTTCTCAGGCAGGAGATCCATATTCATATTTCAGACAGAAGAAGGTCATGCAGCGCAACGCCAAGAGACCAGTCACCCGTGGATGTCTTTGAGCAGGACTTTGCATCACCTCATCAATTTTTAATTGATTTATTCATCTATTCATGCATTAGCTTAGCTTGTCTCCGAAGCACACATGAATATCTAAAGTACACACCAGGCTACTGATGTGTAATTGCGTTCCCTTGTTGTATCAATAGTCAGCTGACTGTCACTCATCATCATGGCTGCTAATGGTTCCAGGTTGTTTGCCGCTCAGAGAAGCTGACGGGGAACTTTTTCCCTTAATGAAGTCACTCCCACGAGAAGATTGTTGAAATTAGAACCAACAGCTAAGTTCCCAAGACAAAATACAGTAAATAATGGCTTTAATCAGGCGTGTGGAGAATATCGAGGCATTGATGGGTCTGCCGGGCACTGACGCCTGTTTTCTGTTTGAGTGGACTGAACATTGACAGTCGCTTTAGGCTCCTGATATAATCACCATGTTGACTCTGCATTATTTCCCTCACAGCGATGTTAGTTCCTTGTACCAAGCAGCACCGTATCTTGTCATTTCATTTTCTTTATTTATGAGGACAGTGTTAGCCAGCTGGGTCGTTTTCAACTGCAGTCCTTTGGCAAGATGTTCTGAAACCAGTGAAGTTAAAGGGGATCTATTATGCTCATTTCCAGCTCCGTATTTTCATTTTGTGATTCCGCTAGAGTAGCTTTGCATGATTCACAGTTCAAAAAAGTCCTCATTTATCTTCTGCTGGCCCTTCATGCAGCCCAGTCCGCCCTCTGTTTGAGCTCCTGTCTCTTTAAGGCCCCCCTCCCTAAAAGCCCACTTTCTTCTGATTGGCCGGCCGAGTTCCGGAAGTTCTTATTGAACGTAGCGTTCAGAGGAGTCTGCAGCATTACTTTAACATACATTTACCTCATTATTTGGCAACGTTTAGTATGAATATCCGACATTGTTACGTTATATATATGACAGATATAATAGGTCCTCTTTAAGGAATACAGACATACAACAGTGAGACGTTCAAATGTAGCAACAGCAGCAACAAAGTTAGCATACTCATGATAGTGAACATATCATGCAGAATAACAGGAAGCAGCAAAACATTGATGCACTAATATAAAGACGACATCCACCGTTCAGTATTTGTAGCCATGCAACAGAACACAAATCAGCAATACTGCTCATTGTGCATACATTATTCATGCACCGCAGCATTAAGCAATAAGACATAGATCAAATAAAATGTTAACAACCAATAATATATCTTAAAGTGAAATAGAGTCAGTAAAATGGTAATATCACACACTGAACACGTAAGCCATGCAGCACAAAGTCATAAGACTCACTTGTAAAAAATATAATAATACCACTTTGTTAATAAAATACTAATAAATACACTCATACATACCTGAGCCATGCAAAGCAGACCATCTGGCAACAAGACATCAGACATTGGACAAGTTAGCATATATATATATATATATATATATATAATATATTTTGTGCATGAGGAGTCATTAGAGATATCACAATTTAACATTTGTATTTGAAACATACCAGACCATTAAGGCTTGTGTGATGTCCATTAATTATTAAGAATGTCATATAGGAGTCTGATTTATAACAATCTCATATCTTTAAAACATAATAAGATTGCGTTGTTACTTTAAAGGTTCTGAGTAACATCCGATCACCGTTAAAAACTACAGTTTAATAATGTGTTAAAGAGCCATAAAGAGGTTTTGCACATTTAAGCCCATTAACCACAAATTTCATTCACTTTACATCACCGCTGATATTTCTTCCATACTGTCCCTTTGTTCATTGATTTTTATCTCTCCCAGGCAGACACAGGCCTCAGCCCATTTCACAACACTATGAAAATCAACTAGCAGTGAACTAGCTGTGCTTTAGATACATAAACCACCTGAGTGAACATTTATCAGGTTTATTTTTTGTCAAAGCTTCACATTTCTACTGCATAGTAATTGTGTTGCGGTTGCAAGAAAGGATGCTCTAAAAACTCTCCCTGTCTGCATCTTCAAGAACAGCATTGTTTGTACTGGTATCTAGGAAACAACCAAATGCACACTCGGCTTTTCACAGCATCTACATTTTGTTATTATTTATCTTTAAGGTTTCATTGGCTGTGTGTCCTTGAATGCATCGCCAAGGACGGTTTCTAGATAGAAGAATACAAGAAAATAATGTGACTAAAAGTGACTCAGAGTTATCAACTAATCTATCAAGCTAATTCTAAGTGTCTTTAGGTAATTAAGAGAAAGGAGGAAATACATTAAAAACACACGGCAAAACAATGTAAACGCATGCAATAAACGTGGTAGGACATGCAACACCACCACTATCTGTCTCTCTTTAACTCCCCAAAGACCTCATTCATCATGACAATGAAGTTCTGCAGGTTGAATCTTCCCACCGGTGCCTGAATGCAGCTCAAGACTAAAAGATAAAGATCATGTTATGGTATGAATCCCAGATCAGACTCTGGATCTCCACCTGGGAAATCTGTGCACCAAATCTCAACCAAGTTTAATTGTGTGTTCTCAAGGCGAATAAACAGACCAGCAGAGAGAGAGAGAGAGTCACGTAAAACCCATAAATAAAAACTAACAAGAAGGACAATAAGAGCGACTCCTGATTACGACAGACACTCCCAGTAAGAGCAGGGCAGATGTTCCACCTCTTTAATTTCCTGTTCATATCCAAGCTGCTGCACTTGAATTAGGCTAATGCTTACAGGAGTATTGTAACAGCAGGGACCCTGTGTCGGTGCGTGGTGTTACATGGTGGGATCTAAATGATTTAGGAGCGCTCGCATTTTAAAACAGCTGCAGCGCATTTTCAGATGCCCGAGCACGACAACACCGAGCAGCACTTCACGCCTCCGACACGAGCACTTCTGTGATTCTGCCATTAATCTGTTTTTCATGCCGAATTAGGACGAATATCACACGAAGACATGGCGGCATGGAGAATATATGTAATCTACATTTTAAGGGGCTTGAAGGCTAATTATAATTGCAAATTGGCAACTTGACTCCTGGCCCTCTTTCGGCGCAGACCCAGTTTGAACTGATCATTAAAGGCTACATCCGCTGAAAATTCACAGTCCTCAGATCGTCTTGGTGAGGGCAGCTTTTTAAACTTACATCGTTTTTCCATTTTGATTTCTGAATCTTATACAGAAACCACATCCTTTACTTTTTAAATGTTTTTCTCGTTATGGAGATAAAAAATTTAATTCACAAATGTACATGTAGGCTGACATCAGTATGTATGTGTGGTGTGTGTCTGACGGCTAAAGGAGAAGAAGCGTCCGTTAAAACTGATTAAATAACCTCATTAATAGGGTCACTAGACGACTTTATAATTTCGGGCTTGTGGAGCCTTTGTGTGTGTTGTTTGCTCCATCTTATCTCAAGTTCCAGACTTTTTGAATCCATATGTTGTTTGAGATGCGAGGGAGGTTTTAAACACCTAATTTAATGCTTCATGGCTGCCGCTAGTGGGATTTGTAACAAGAAATTCCCAGAAACCTTCTGAAATTCCTTCTAGAAGAGCTACTCTCAACTACGTTTTAGGGTTAAATCTTCCTCCTCCTCTTCCATCTCCTTGCTATTGGAGTTAAGGCTGCTGTATACTTGAAACAAACTAGTTAATTCAACGTGTCGTCTGACAAAAAATGAAAAGTGCTTCAAAAGCATTCATGGTGTTACACTCAAAAAGTGACAGAAGTAGTTGTGTTTTAATCCCACCTACTCTCTGACCTCTGAACACCTGACCAATCACTGCGTGAGAGCAGTCCTCCCAAAGCTGACATCAGATCTGACAAGCACTTTGTTTGAAGCATCCTGATCCCTTAAGCCAAAGTTTTTCACACCTTAAAAAAACAAATTGGAATTGGAAATCGGTCTCCAGAGTCGGCGCCTCACGTTTCACTGTGGATGGTGTTAACCTGTATGTGTGTTTTGTCAGTCGGTGATTGTCGATTATAAATTGCTGATAAATGTGTTGGTGCCACTCGTCTTTGTCGCAGACATGTCGTTGGTTTTGATGAATGAAATATATCAAAATACGTGGTAACAGGTGGCAAATATGATCTGCAGTCAAATCACTACTTTATGCTCATTCAATTGTCAGCTGTATGAAAACACAATACAGGTGAGCAGTGATGGAAAAAAGTACTCAAAAATAGAGATAATACAGTTAAAAATACCCTGATTTCAAAATGTTACTGAGGTAAAAGTACAGAGCAAAATGTACTTAAAGTGTCAAAAGTAAAAGTAGTCATTATGCAGAATGGCTCCTTTCACAGTGTCATATTATCATACAATACTATATTACTCTGTAATACTTTTAAGCCAATGTGGTACCAATTCTAGATACTTCGTATACTACTGAGCAGATTAGTAGTATAGTACTGCATCATATCATGTAAGCATATCATTTTGGATGTGTCAAATAATTGTAGTGCAATACTTCTCTCTGAAATGTAGACGAGTAGAAGTATAAAGCAGCATAGAATGGAAATACTCAAGTAAAGTACAAGTATGTTAAATGTGTACTTAAGTACATGTACTTATCCAGATGTTGTGATCTACTGTTTTGTTGTTTGTGACCTGAGATAGGAAGAACAGGTTTAGCCATTTTCATATTAGTTGTGTTTTTTTTTATTTAGCTGGTTAAGTGTGGACATACTGTGAGTTGTGCATCAGTGGTGTGATGCATTGTCTCTTTAAAGCAAAGCAGAGACAGAGAGGGGGGGTCGGGGGGGTAGAGAGAGGAAGGGAGACAAGTGAGAGCCAATAAGAGGCAGTGGGTGCAGACACACTCTGTTTGTGACACCTTGTGGTGGAGAGTGAGGGGGTGGCAGAGATGGAGAGAGAGGAGAGGGGAGAGGGGGGCACCACTGGATAAAGAGGGGGGGGGGAGAGAGAGAGAGAGAGAGAGAGAGAGAGATCAAAGCTAAAGAAGAGACAGAGGAGGAGAGACGAGGATGAGAGATAGAAGCGCTGCAGCGGGAGCGAGCGCCCTGCCTGCCTTTGCAACGAGTGTTTACTCCACTTTTGCTGAGAGCCGGTTATCTTCCCTCTGCGTGAGTCATGGAAGTGATTTAGGTGAGTCGAGCGGCAGATCGGAGAGCCACAGATCTGTTTGTGTGTCTGCGCCGTGGGCAGGTAAGCTCGCTCTGCGTCTCTGCATGGGTGTAATTTTCACAGTTTCCTCCTTTTATCTGCTCTTTACTTTCCCGTCTTCTGTGAGACGCAAACAACTTCTGCAGAGTTTGTTCGGTGGTCCTCTCCGTCTCCTTCCTCTGACTCGGTTCTCCACGTTCCTCCTCTCAGCGGATGGATAGTTTGTGCTCGTGCAGGCTGTGTGAAGTGTGAAAGGCGTGCTGCAGCTTCTCTCTGACAGTCAGAGCAGCGTTTAGTGTCTGTGTATTGACAGGCGGGCTCAGTGTGGCTGAGGGTTGGAAGAGGATGAGAGGGAGATGAGTCAAATCTCTGCTTGAGGGACCAGGAGGGTAACAGCATCGGCGGTGATGATCCCGATCTATACGGGAGCAGAGAAAGAGAAAAGATAATCCTGCACAAATAAGCCCTGGCTGCTTGTCGGATTGTTCTGCATTTTTTTATTTGTGTGTGTGTTTTTGTTTTGGTTTCGTAACACAGCTGAGGTCAAATATGTGCATCCAGAATCTGGTGGAAGAACCACATTTTGGCACAAGAGCTGGATCTTTTCCCCAGGCATCCCATCACGTCCACGCTGACTGAGGCGTGTGGTGGTTTTTTTTTTGGGAAATGGGGGGGGGGGTGTAGAAGGCAGGTGATCAGAGATTTGTGGCTCAGCCCTCCTGAGTGACAGCTGAGCTCTATCACAGCTTTCATCATGACTCAAGCTGGTAAACTGCAGCTCAGCTTGTGACACAAATCCCCGTCCCCTCAGCGATGTGGGAATAACCTGCCTTCATCTCGCGGCTGGATTAGAGTGATTTACTGTTGCTCCCCGTCAGCCCGGGTGTGTTTGTGTGGGGTTTGACCTATAATGGCACCTAATGGCATCATATGTTATTTCCAAGAGGACACTGTCAAACGGGACGCAGCCGCCAGCCACATCTAGGTGTGATATGGCAGTTGGTATTAATGTTAGTTCTCTTCATGACCCCCATCAAAACTACTACTGGCAGAGGTGCTGGACAAGAATTAATGGACCTCTTAAAATTAGAAATTACATTTATTGCGGGCTGGATTTACCGTCAGCGAGGACCTCCATCACTCTCCCTCCGTAAAGGACAACTCCAGAGGATATTTTTATCTTTGCTGGCTGGCCCGCGAGATAGTCCTCCACGTAGGCCTTGATTGAATGTAGAAAATATTAGGGTCATCTCTCATATTGATCTTAAGCCTCATTCTCCTCATTCATCCCTGCTTTTCATTGATTTGTCTGATTCTCTTTACCTGCATCCCCTCTGTTGTGATTGGTATAGATTTGATACGGGGGAATCAATAAAGGAACATGGCTTTCACCTGGACTGACCTCATTCGTGTGCTTCGTGGGAAGAGGATGTTTTTAGATTCACTTTGCTGCTGTTCTTCTTTGCTCTGTGTGAGCTGCCTTTAACCGCCTTCCTTTAAATTCAAGACACTGTATTAAAGTTTCAGTATCGCAGCTGGGAGAAATATTTCACACTCGAGGATCAATAAACAGTCAGAAACAATGTGAGGGCGGAGCGATACAGCCAGTAAACGTGTTTAACAGCTTGTGCCTAAGCAGGCGGACTCACGCGTCAGTGTCGTTTTGTTAATGTCAGAACTATCGAGCAAGCACAAAACCTAATTGGAGAAATAAAGATTTCAGTCTGGCCTTACATGCTCTCAAGATTTGTTTTGTGCTTCAGGATTCTTGCCTGTGTATTTTCAAATCTTGACATCCTAGAAATGATGTTTATTACCACTCAGGACGCACAGATCTGACATGCCGGACACGTTGCTGACCTTCCTAAATGGGATCGGGTGCCGTGACCAATCCGTGTCAAGCACAGTTTCTTTGTCAATGTCATTATAAAGTTGGGTCTTTCTGCTCTGTGCGGTCAGAGGTGTGCTTTGTTGCACCTGCAGCCACACCCGCCTGTGACGTCACGGTGTACTGACACACCCTGCGGTACACTTCTGCATCACTGCAGAAAGGTTAGTTAGAAGTTAAACCACTGGAGGTCAGCAAAAACAAGTCGATGTTCAATATTAAAAATGTCAAAACTGACTTGAAGCACGAGGCGGGACGCGTCGACCTTTTCAATATTTAACCACAATCACAATCTTTTCCAAACCAAAGAGTTCTTGTTGCCTAAACTTAACCACGAATGGGACGCAGGATCTGAGTCAGCTCGATCAGCTCCCTACAGCTTCTGTTCGGTGTTGTTACCCTTCTGTGTTGGGAAAAAAAAAACCTTGTCAGCGAGCAAATCTCATGTTTCTTTAGCAAAAATAAATGAGTAAGATATCTTCTTATCTCTCCTCTTAGAGACATTGTGTACTGTTCAAATATTTTGTCAGTAAACCTCCAGACAAATCATGATTCAGGTCTGAGTCATTTAATATCAAGAAATCCATCTGGCAAAACCAGTATGTACCTCCAAGTTAGTGAGGTTTCTTATCACTAACAAAACATAAAAACAACATTCGAAGGTTAATTTCTATTTAACAAGAACAACTGAAAAATATCCATCCACAATGGAACAATGGAGAGTGTGTTTTCATATTTTGGTCTTCAATAGTCTGTCCCCTTTTTCAGCTTTCCCTTCGACAAAGTAAAGTGTGAAAAATGTGGAAGGTGGGTGGACTGCCTACTTTTAAACAAGCAAGCAAAGTCTACGCGGCCATCTGCTCGCACCAGAATATCTTTTTTAATCAAGGCTGCAGCCTCGCAAGAAGAAGACTCTCTCTCTCTCACTCCTGCAACTTAGCATCTTGCGCTGAGAGCGAACAGAACACACAGCACAACATGTTAGTTACATCAAATCCAAGTTGAAATCCAAGCGTGGCTTCGGTGCCACAAACAGATGCTGCGTCTGAGGAATGAGTCTGAGATCCGCCGCGGGTTGCTTGGTGTCGACACTTCCTGAGCGACTTGTTATTTCCTCTTTTATTTTTAGAATTTCTCAAACTTACAAACTTACAAAAAGAGAATACTTGTCACATGAGTATTTTTGGGTACTTACTGTACTTACTGTGCAGCTGTTTTTCTTATGCGGCTTAATAAATGAGAGATTTCTAAAGCATAAGCATACAATATTATTTAACTTTATATTGTATCCGTGATTGACAGCACCAAAGTAAATCAAATCAAAGTTTTTATTTGTCAAATGTTAGTCCAATATGTGCAGGGAAATGCTAGAGTGCAATAAAGAATAAAAAACTTATGTATTTGTAATGTAAGTTAAAATGCAAAATTGCATATTGGCCTGGAGTTTAGTAGGCGGTGCAGTTTTTCAGTATATTTGTAAGGCACATGATATTATAACATTTTGTACACACTGATTTCAGATGATAGGAAGTAGCTCAAATTTGGAATTAACAGGACGACTCTGAGAGACGGTCGATAATGAGCCTGTTTTTTTCTGTGGCATCACAGATGTAGTGTTTTGGAAAAGAGCATTTTCATTAGAGGACGCTGTGTTTGTGAGAGTCTGACTGAACATGTAGTCCTCTGTTTCAAATGGCCAGCCAGTTCATTAGAGGGTGTGTGGGTGAAAATACATTACAGTCTTTCGAGTTATAAAACAAAATGCGTCACCGTGTATTGTTTTTGTTTCTCTGTCTGTGTCTTTTTCTTTTCAGGCTGTTGTGTCATTTTATGCACATTAAGGATCCATGCCAGCCCACAGAGCGAACAGAAGAAACCCTCCCACAGACAGCAAACAACCTGCCCACATCAGCAGGCAGGTAAGAGTTTAAAACGGTCATACTTTGTTTTCCAGGATTATTTCTGTGTTTCAGTGTTCAGAAATGTTTTCTCACATTGTCGTGAAATTAGTTGTGATCGCACATTTTAATTGTTGCCACAAATGCGACTGTTGTCACCAGAACAACAGTAGCGCCACTGAACAGTCTGTGTCGTCATTTCATCCGAATGTGACAGTTCTCACTGTTAATTGTATGCAAAGTCTTTGAACACCCTTTGCGTTGAAGACATCAGAGTAGCTGTTAAGGAAGAGCAGCAGAGATTCATTAATTCGTTCGACTGACTGATAGCACCTCTGTTGGGCTTCCTTTTGCTTTACACGTGATTCTGATTTAAAAGGGAACAAATGCTTAAAAATGTAAACCCCATTTTGCTCATACATCACTTTCCAAAAGGAAGGTGAACTACAGACAACAAAAGTCACAGACATCCCAGAGTTTCTTGGAAAATTAGACCAATCACTGATGTTAAGTTATTACTCAGAAGAACTTGCTCTTTCTAAATGACAGCGAGCTTAACAATTAAAAAGTTTCCCGTGGTTTGGTACACTGATCTGCTGCGGAGGGACCCCAACGTACGTGCGCATTAAAGATTCATCCAAACAGCTGCTCCTGGCTCAGGACGGCATGTGTTCACGTTCCAAACGGTGTTTCTGAGCAGGAAGAAAACACCGGCACTCTTTGGATAAACATCTCTGGCTCTTTTCACTGCGATGGAAGGCAGAAGTCTTAACATCAGTGAACTTGAATTGACCCTGAGAGGGGGAAAATGTGACGTTGCATTGGCGGTGACATGTGGTCTGAGAGTAAAAGCTATCTTGGCAGACATCGGCTGTGTTGAAGTGCCATTTAGCAAGACTCTGAATCTCTACAAGATCGCTTCAGGGTCTGATCTTGACCTCTGACCTCCCCAGAAGGAGGGAAGCAGAAAGAGACTGATTCTGCATTAATATTTATGTGCCATAGAGCTCCATAGTTGTTCCAAAACTATTTAAAACACTGCAATGAGTCACACTTGGATCACTTGGGTGATAACTTGGATCTAGAGCCACGTGATGGCAAGAATTGAACAAATGGAAGCTATGATTGATCGGGGGAAAGATAAAGCGAGCACTCGTTTTGACCTCGACGTATCTGTTATCATCTCCGGCATGCAGCATGAGGACGGGGAAAACGTTATGGGTTTGGTGAAGGACTAGAGTCGACAAGGCAGAGACCCCGCGCACCGAAAGACTGATTAAATTGAACCTCAGAGAGACAGAGCTCTCTCCCACGCTGATCGGATGTCTTCTACGCAGATGATGTAGTCCTCCTTGCAGAGATTGAAAATGATGAATGAATTCATGTTAGCCCGTTGTTTTCAGTTTACATAAAAGCTGCGTTAGCGGTTAATAGGAGCAACTAATTTACTACTTAAGATTTAAGAGTTGTTATTTCTGTAAATTACAACAGCCTGTATAGCTGTGTCAATCTCATCCTCGCTTGTCACGTTTTTCTGTCGCTATTTTTCATGGATCCATTCGTAATAAAACTTGTTATTTCTGTCTGATGCTGTAAATCCAAGCTCTGATTTATGGGATCAACTATATAGATACTGAATGAAGGAGGACGGCAACTACTTCTACTTAACTTAATAATTTATGAGCTGTTTAGTCTGTATCATGTCAGAAAATAGTGGGAAAATGGTTTCCAGAGCCAAAATGTTAAATTTACAGTAATTAATTAAGAAGCCACGGTTTTGCTTTTTTTTGCAAGATGAATGACTTCAACGATTAATCATCAAAATTCTTCCTGATTCATCATCTGTGATTAAGTAGTGGATTAATCGAGTAATCATCAATCAGTCAAACTCTAATGTGTCTTACAGTTAGTCGTACGTTTGTTTAGAAGGATGTGATTTCAAACTCTGCCCAGAGTCTTGAAATGGAAGATGAGAGTCAAAGGGAAGCATCTTCAGCGATACGTCTGTTGTCTCTGGTAGATGAGCTCTTTATTTTCTCTTGTGTTTCAAAGGCTTTTGATCTGCCTCCCTCTAACTTTTGACAACTTAGAGGAGGAAAGCCTACAGCAGTCCCACAAGGCTTAATTATCCCTCAGACTGATAACAACCCGGTGAGAAGGGAGGCCGAGAAGAGAACAGGAACGAAGAGGAGATAGAGATGGTAGGATTAATGTAGATTGTCTGATATTACCTGGCCTCTGATCAAAAGACTGTGTTGGCAGGCGGAGCACATAATCCTCTCGATTTCTCTTGTCGACGCCAAAAACTGCTGGAGCTGTGTAGCTCAATGGGCAGAGCAAGACATCGCCGACCGGCCTGTCCTCAAAGGGAACACTCATGCTTCTGTAAATACATATCTGAAGGCATGAATCACATTGAAGCTATCGGGTCAGGGTGCCAAGCTCACAGGTCTGAGGCAGGGTGAATCTCCGCAGCAGGTTGACTTTTATATTTGTTCAAACCGACTCGAGCTTTTTGTTGCATTTTAATAACCAAGTCCATTCCTACATTTTTGCTCAATTTTAGTCGTATTCTCCGTGGATGTTTTAGTCCACAGAGACAGCCATGCAGCCATTTCATGTCATCAAGGTCGTCATCAAGTGCATCTCGGCTGAAATACGCCCTCTCAAAGTACTCAGAACTGTTATTAAGATATTTGTTCAAGGACATTTTAACAGTTTATGTCAAAGTAAAAGACAAGAGTGACAGTTTAAAGAGAGAAAAAAAAACTATGACATCAGTCTAGATCATTTGTATGAGTATTACGACTTGTATGATCTCATTTGTCATAATTGAGTTTGCTTTTTTTGTTAAAAAAAAAACTTCAAATAATCTAGTTTTCAAGTTTGTTTTGCAGACAGAATTAATTCTGGTCTGATCTGGATTGTGTGTGTTTATCTCATCAGTGATGCTCAATGATTTGGACAAATATTTTGATGATTTCTGGTCGTTTTCTATTTGATCTTAAAGACCAAAAGGATTAATATAAAAGAGACAGTGGTGTTGAAGGTGTTTGAGGCTGCAAAGAGCTGATGTATATGCAGAGAGGAACAGACACATGATGGTCAATGTCTCCCTTTTTATTGAGAGGACATCTAAACCTTGTTAAAGTGAGAAAAACGCTGCAGCTTCTCACTCTGGTAAAAAACAGTCCAAATGGGGCCAATCATAAGGCCTTCAAAACCTACAATAAGATCTGTTCTCCAAAACAGGAAGCTCACTGTGCAATGAGACATGTCTTTATTTCCTCTATCGAAGAAAACATCACAAACTATACTCCCTATCAGGTTATTGAGTGTTTTTATTTATTCTTTTTTTCAGAATTGTCTGCTGCTGGCACAGATGTAGCCCAGAATAGTCAAATCAATAAAACCTGATAGAAATGGTGGTTTGCAACCCTCTTTTTATGTCTAGAATATATAGACATTTTTTGAGTCTGAGTGTGCTTTCAGATTCCTGTTTTTTTTTTTAAAGGCCTAAACGACAATCTCATTTCTCATCTCACAGCAGAGGGGTTTAAACTCTCTGGGATGTTGTTTTGAGTTATAAATCAGTGGAAACGTTATTCCTACAAGATCTGGGTTGAAAAACAGCAACTTTATCCTTTAGCAGAGATGTCATAATGCTAAGCTGCTTAACAGACAGCAAAGGCAGCTCTTTGGGTTTGCACTTGACAGCGCTAATCTGGTCCCAAAAAGAAGTCTACTTAGAATTGTGTGATATTATCAAATAATAATCAGTTATTATATTGTTATAATTGATATTCCTGGTGTTTGGATAAGAAGACGAAGAAGAAGCGGCCGTTTCTCATGGTGTGATCCACCTCCACGCTGAAGGTTAACTTTTAGAGACGGTATCAAATGATGATATATGATGATATCAGACATGAGAAGAGGTGAGCTGAGTGTCCGTGTCTAATGATTCAAATATCCGCTTTCACCTCTGTTGGCAAAAGTAATTATGACAAAGTCATGTGAGGCCGGAGGAGGACCAGTGGACGAGCACCACCGTCAGAGAAAACACTTCTGACGTCCATCTGACGTTCAGCAGCTGCTCAAACTCAAGTGACTGTTGTGTTGAAACACATGAAGAGATGTTTTTTTAATTCTGCAAATGTTTAAAGTCAGAATGAAATGTTTTTCAGAGCATCCTGCTTTCTGACTGTGATGCTGTTGAAACAGGATGTGGGAAAAGCACAGGGAGGGATCGTTTAATAGCACAAACTAATAAGATTTTGGTTGCATAGGGGAAGGCTGTTTTATTTTAATGGAGGAGCAGAAGGGATTGTTCAACAATCTGCAATGTCTTCATTGATAATTGGTTTTGTATGAAATCCCAACAACAAACCAAAAAAAAGCTCCCAATATAACCTTAAAAACATTAGTCATTACTGTCATTTTCTTGTCTAAACAACGTGTTGTAGCACTTAAACACAACTGGCAATATACTAATACCACAATAATACTATTGGTCAGAAATATTCAGTCTTTTATTTAACCTTTTACCACCCGCAGCTCACACATGTACACTTTAATGGATTGCAGCTTCTATGAAAACATAAATATGAGCATGTGATTGAGAGTGTATGTATTGATTCATTAGACTCTCGGCTTTTTGGTGATTTATAAAAAATAACATCTTGTTATAAAAAGACTTCTGGCACAATGCATGGCAGAGTAGGGAATGATATAATTACGAGATCCGGATGTCATAATTACAGGAAACGTATCTGATATTTATAAGATTCTTTTCTTGTAATTATGAGATACGCATTCGTTAGTGAATGCAATATGTGAAATAAATAAAATCTTTGCATGGGGTTGACAATTAAAAAAGAATTTAGGCTGACAAAAGAGTTAAAAAAAAACTCCTATATTAACTATTAGCAACAAAAGTAAAAAGTCTCAAAAGTAAAAGTAAAAACCTGTCTGTGTTATATTAGGATCATAAGCAGCATCTTAATGTTGTAGCCAGTCAATATGAAGCTAATTTAACTACTTAATATACTTATGAGAAATTGAATCAATAACAATGCAACACATTTTATAAGACGATCACATGTTTTGTATGTCAAATTTTAATATGTAATATAATTAGTAACTATAGCTGTAAATTTATACTATCATACTACTATTAGTATGATAGTATTTCTGATTCTGATTCTACCACCAATAATAATACTAATAATCACGATAATCATCATCATTGTAATTTTAATTCAAGAAGACGTACGTAGCTGCCAGAAAAGAATCCCGACAAAATGATGTCTACTTGTGAACAGTACCAACACAAACTCTAAATTAATAGTAAGCAGTGATATTATGGAACATGATGAGCAATAACCAAATTAGCCATTTACCAGTTCACTAATCACTAAGTGTGTCATCAATTTGGAGCCAGAAGGACAATCAGATGGGAGCTTATCAATCCTTCATTCATATCAACCATGAAGAGCACACGAGTCAAATTCCCAACACATGCTGAGTGCTGCGCTCACGACGGCGACTCAGATCAGAGATTATTTCACTAATTAACGGGGATATGCTCCTCTTCTTTGACACAAACTGAAGCCCATCAGTGATTGGATCAGATAAGCGTTTGACATTCAGACCTCGCTTTTACCTCGTTTTGCAAATCCCAGAGAGGATTTCATCACAGACTCCTGCCTGCCTGCTAGTGAGCTCTCAAATTCAATTTTCTTCTTTTCCATTTCTACCCTGCAGTTGTACTGCGCTGTAGCAGTGCAGGTCCTGCTGTGGTTGTGGTACAGTATCATCGTGCTTTTGTTTTCCGTTGGAATACTGAGCCAGCCTCGAAGTAATAAATGCATGGACTAGTTCTTCTGCATCTGCTCGAGACAGGATGTGCCTGATTTTTGCAGTGTTACGTAGATGAAAAAAGGTACTCCTAGAAGTTTGTTTTATGTGAGAGTTAAAGGACATGTCCTGATCAAAGATAACCCTGAGATTCCTTACTGTGGCACTGGAGGCCAGGGCAATGCCATCTAGGGTAACTATATCTTTAGATAATGTGTTTTGGAGGTGTTTGGGGCCAATTTGGTCTGAGTTTAACATCAGAAACTTGCAGGTCATCCAGGTTTTTATGTCCTTAAGGCATGCTTGAAGTTTAGCTAACTGATTGGTGTGATCGATGGATATAATTGGGTATCATCTGCATAGTGTTTTCTAGTAACGTTGCCTAAAGGAAGCATATACAAGGTGAATAGAATTGGTCCAAGTACAGAAGAGTGGAACTCTGTGACCAACTTTGGCATTCATGGAGGATTCATCACGATCATGTACAAAGTGAGATTGATCTGATAAACAGGACTTTAACCAGATGAGTGCATTTCCTTTAATACCAATGAAATGTCTGTAATAGGATGTGATGGTCAAGGCTAGCGCTGGTCAGTCACAACAGCTTCTGGAGCTTCTCTCTATTTTCTCTCTACTGATCTGTTTGCTTCTCTTTTGTTCAATGAAAAGTTGTTCAAGACGGACAGCAAAGCCCTCGAATTAACGAGCTTGCTAAAGGTCAGTTAGGAAACGCGTTAGCATGTTAGCTTGGGTCGGTCGCTAATGGAAGAATAACATAACAAACTTTATTTTATTCAAAAGACTTATTTGTTCCCTCAACTCTTGTTTCGACTGTCTGCCAACCAGTTAATAAGCGACAATAGCTTCCCTCATTTTGGACTCGCCGTCTCCTTAAAGGTCAAAGGTCAAGACGACTGCTGTTGGTCAAAGTTCACTTAAGTTGAACTCGACCTGGCATTGTGCATGCTGGCTCACTGTCACACTATCATGGCTTATTGGCATTTAAATAACAGAAACCAGGCGTTTAGTCCATTAGTCATCACAGCATCACAGAAAAACCAACAAGTCCTCCAAATTACACAGCAAAATACCTTGTTGGTCAATGCCCTCTTGAATGATACATGGAATCTGACACAGGATCAGCAGGACGACATCATTTGTGAAATGAATTAAATGCTTATAGTTAAGGTTTGGTTAGGTTTATGCACAAAAATGACTTGGTTTGGGTTAAAAGGTTAAAAGGACTGCTTCATTAAGGTTAGGGGAGCTTCGTTGTCATGGTGCCATCACGTCGTTGCAGTGATCCATCACGTTCAACAAGTGTTTTATTCCAAGAGATGAGGGATGAAAAAGGTCAAAGGGGAAGCTTTCTGTGGATTAAGTGCTCACTTTCTGGAGATCATTTGGATTTCACTCTGTAGTTTCAAGCTGATTTTGGAGACAATTGACTCAGTGACTTTTCCTGATACCATCATTTCATTTGGGCAAACGATTTTTTATCAGTGAGTAGGTGGGACAATCTGCATTATTCCAGACCCACTTTGTAATTCAGACTAAAGAGACAGCAGCATTTTTAGATTTTGTTCTACATTTTGCCTTGTGCAGTTTCAGTGTGGTGATGACGTTCCTCCCAGCAGCCTTTGAAAAATAAATATGCTGAGATTTCCTACCACTCACCTGCATAAATACACTCAACAAAACTGTAGAAAAAAAAGGTGAAACATAAAAGCAAACATCAGTTTCAAGCAGACGTATTCCAGCAGCAGACAGTTTTCTTCTGTCAGCGTCAGCCAGCATGCATAATATAAAGTAGATTATACTTAAATTGACAGGGACTGTAGGTTTGGTAATTGCTCAGTGACTTTTTGTAAGCTTTGTTTAACGTCTCTTTGAGTTATTCTCTGTAAGATGATGCAAAGTATGAGCCGCTGCTATGTTTAAAGTGTCCCAGCAGGCAGCTACATACAGTAGACAGCTCCTCAAGTCTTAATAAGCTGAGCCTGTCTCCTCTGAAGGCGGCAGGCTTGCCAGGCGTCCCCACCTTTGGAGGACCCAGTTTCATAGTTTTCCTGACAGAACCTTTTGATCATCGTGGAAGGCGGCAACATGCAACAAAAAGCATCTGAGTGTTATTTTCTACCAGTCTCTGGCTCACCTCATTTTTTGGAACAACTTGAATGTGGAGGAAATGAACCTCCCAGCAGACTTTAAGGAGATTACGATGGGAATTGTTCTTTAAAATAATTTTTCCTTTTGCCAGATCTGTTGGTGGGGATCCAGTTGTCTTTAAGCCAAGGTCCCCCTGAAAACAGAACTAAGAAAATGTTGACATGTGACCATCAAAGCAATATTTTAAGACCAGAACCAGTTAATAAATAGGAAATACATTAATATAAGTACACTTTATATGTTACAGATCAAACAATTGTCCATTATTGGTGCTTTGTAGTAATTTTCAACCCATTTAGTATTATTAGTTGCTACATACATATTACTTATTAGGTATTTTCTACTGCTGGCTTGTTGTACTATAAATGTTTGATGTGCTCTAGCTCTTGTTCCTACGCAAGTTCAATGCACTTATTGTAAGTAACTTTGGACAAAAGGGCTCTTCCAAAACAATGTGATGTTGCTGTTATCAATCCAGAGTAGGTACTCTATTTTAACAATGTTCACATGCTCCTGTTGACTTTTTCAGTTTGTGGGCAAATAAATGACAAAATTAACAGCTTTGTTTCGTCGAGGACGGGTGGCGCTGGAACAAAACACTTTCCTACTGTTGCAAAGACCCCTGCTTCAGTTCCTAGCAGAGAGGTCTCTCGTATGTCTATCGGGCAGGGGATTCTGTTTGATTGTGTTGCTGTGTGGTATGTTTAATGTATGTTGGTGGGACCTGAGTCAAACTGGGTCCAAATTATAATAAGTCTAATTGGGTCCAGGTAGGGTCCCGTTCTGTTTCTGCAGGTCTCATGTCTGTCTTCCAGTATGTCTCGTACCCAGGTGGATCCATGCAGACTTGCTATCAGCTCTGAATACATTTTGCACCATTTTGGATCCAGTATAATTATTCTCAGGTCTCTCTCGAATCAAGAGCCTCTTTTTGAAAATGTATTCATGTACATTTTTGGATTGATTTTCCACTGCAACATTTTGAGACCTCCAATCAGAGGTAGCACATGACTGTCTGTTCTTACCCAGACCAACAGAGGGGAGGCAGCACTGACTGCAGCACAGGTGGACATTTTCAATCTTAGAAAAAAAAAAAGCTTGAAAAAGAGCACAAGAAATGCCAAAATAGATCATGTTCGCTGGTGTCTGTAGCCAGGTTTCCCTCCAAATGTGGTGCAAATTTTAACTTCAATCATCAAAAGAAAATGCCATTTAACTACTTCAGAAGAAGAGGGTGCAACAAGATGACATTATTTAAAGAGCGCCAGTCAAACCGCAAATTTGAGGAAGGTTACAATCTCCTCATCGCTCCACTCAGATGTGGTGTTTCATGTTTCGTCTCAGGTAGATGGAAACGCACTCTATGACTGGGATTTGTGAATGTAGTGCGAAACTTCAGGTTTTCTTCTTATGAGATTCTCTGTAATCTACAGCGGTGTTTGTCAAAGTAAGGGCTACTGAAAAGGGACAAATCAGAGTGTGTTAACGCCCCAGTTAAAGATGAGAGGAAATGTATCACAGTGGACGCGACAAGTGCAAACGTGTCTTTAAACAACAAAGGTGTCAGCTCCAAGTGAAAAACTGCTTTTGTGAAACAGTGTACATCATACATTATGATCTCAGTCAGAAAAGGAGATTTGATTTCACCTTCTGCATGCAAGCAAAGGTCCGATAAATACAGTAGCTGAAGAAAAAGAGGGATGTGAGAAGCATATTGACTTCTGGAACAAAATTAGAATTGATCTGGTGAGCAGAGGGAAGATTGTTTACACTTCCTGCAGTGGTAGTCGGAGTAAAGCCCTGGCAGAGTCAGCCTCACATTATTCTTCCAGGCAGGCATATGGTCCTCAGATTGTAAATGTGAGTGACTTCAGATGGCTTAAAAAATCTTAATTGATGAAGCAGAGGTTGGTGTAGAGGTCTTTCTCACATTCTCTTCTCATCAAAACAGTAAAGAAAAACAGGCTCAGAGCTGCTGCTGCTGCTGCTGCTGCTGCTGCTGCTGCTGCTCTCAGCCAAGACAGAAATCCAACAAACAAAATGAAAAATGTTTTCTTGCAGCTTTAAAAGGCTGAATGATAAACTGTGAGACTGAGCACTGTCCTCAGGTAATCCTCTTAAGAACACAAAAACAAAAGCCCATCCAGAAAAATGCCCTTTTAATGTAGATGACATTCTTTAATGCCATAACTTACATTCTGGAGAAGGGATACTTACAGCAGCTAATGTATTAATGTTGATTAATGTAAAAGATTATTAATGTATTAATGCACAGATAATGTGATAAGTCGTACAAATTAAAATGTTACACTGTTCATGCAGTACATTACAGATAATTTAATACTACCTCAATACTGATACGTTATCAATTCATTTCTGATGTTTTACATTATCCAGCTATTAATTTAGAAATCTGAATTCAGCCAGTGCCTTGTATATTTTGTGATGTTTTTACAGTGTTTGTTTTAACATGTCTTGTTATTTTTGTCTGTGAAACAAGTTTTTATTTTATCCTTTTCCTTTTGGTTTAAATCATTTTCTTTATTATTTTCAAATCCAATTTAATCTTATTTTAGTTCGGTCCAATCTAATCCAATCCAGTCCACTCCAATTCTATCTAATCTAATATTATCCAATCCTATTTGTGACAGTTTCTGACATCTGGAAGTAAATTATAATAATCTAAGACAGGGCTTCTTACCTGTGGTATTCAGTAGAATCCCTTGTTCACTGATGATTTTCATGTCAGCATGATGAGAAGGCCTCATGATGACAGTATGAAACCCTCTGGTGGATGTCATGATTTCCACACGGAGACATGTAATGGTTTCATAAAGTAACCACTTAAACTGAGCATTAGTTCATTCTTGTGCTAAAATGTTGAAGTTTAGCAGGAATAATGTTTTACCATCTTCACCATCTTAGTTTAGAGTGTTAGCATGCTAACATTTGCTAATTAAACACAAAGGACAGCTGAGGCTCATGGGAATGTCTTTAGTTTTGCAGGTATCAAGATATTTCACTCACAAACATAAGTGTCAACCTCATGGTGGCGCTAGAGGAAAAGCCAGGGGATCGCCAAAGTTGTTAGGATTCATCTCCTGGGGATCATGAATGTCTGTACACTGAATTGATCAACATTGTCGTCCCTAGAGCCACGCTGCTAGTTTGGCTAAAAACTGCATTAAACGGCATTAAAGTGACCCATTAAAGAGGCACAAGAATAGCACCGAGTATACGAACCTAAACCTCTCAGGCACAACAAGACAAAGACAGGACAAGACAGGAGGAAACAGGACAGTCTGATCAGACAGTGACGAGCTGGAGACAACAGTGAACAGTGAGGCGGGAAGATATTGTAGCATTAATCATCGAATGACGGTTATTTACATCAAACTGAGATATTAGAGAAAAACACGGGTGTGGGTTGTACACTAGACGAAGCGAAGCCGTGCTGAAACAGGACGCCTTCCAAGAGCAAGTCTCCTGTCTGATTGATGAGCATTCTGGGAAACATTATTTTGAACTCGCTGTGATCTCCAGAGGATTTATTAGCATCCTATTATGTTCATCTTATAGTAGCAGCTTCTCTGGTACGCTCTTGGCAGGCACCTGAATAATGATGGTTTTATTGCTCTGCGCTCTCGGGCTACATTCACAACATGGGCTTTCGGGCTCGGTTCCAAATTTCTGCTCCTTTCAGAATTTTTGAATCACTGTTCACCGTCTCTGTTTGGATGTAATAAAATAATCTCACATCAATATGAGCTGACAGCAATGTCAGGAAGCGTTCAGAGGGTGAGGAAAGCCTCCGCGCTTCCACCGCTGCCAAATTTACGCCCCACGTCGGCGATAACCAAAATTATGACGGCATGTCGAGTGAAAGATGGATGAATAACAGAGTGAAATGAACATGAGCTCTGAAGTGCAGACGACACTTTGTGGACAAATGATATGAAAACTGTTTTCCTCCATCGTGAATTAGACGTTGTTAAGCACTGCGTTTAATATGCAAGAGGCCGCGTTGGTTTGGGCGTAGCACCAAGAAGATGACATACTGCTGGAGGGGTCCGGTTCGATCCCCGGCTCCTTCTGTCCACATGTTGAAGTGTCCTTGGGCAAGACTCTGAACCCCAAATAACTTCCAGCACTTTGCATAGTAGCTCGCTGCCATCAGTGTTTGAGCGAGAGGCAAAAATTGTAAAGCATCTTTGGATAAAAGTAAATAAATGCAGCCATTCAATACGATGCAAGAAGGCTGGTTTCATTCATTCGTAGTTTTATCAAATACCAAAATACTGCACAGTGGTTTATGGAGACAGGATATTTCAACTCTGGGAAGTTATCACAGCGACAACCATTGAAAGGAATAACTCCACTTTATTCATTTGAAATATTGCAGAAATAAGTTTTATTATCACTCCAACAGCCATTATTTCATTATCATTTGTAGCACTTAAGCTAATGTTGTTTACGTGTGAACCTTTAAGTTCCCTGTTTAAAGTAATAACAGTATATTGTACTTAATAGCTCAATAACACAACATAAACTATTAAGGTGACGTGTGCAGTAACTAAGGTAATAAGAACGTTGTGCTCAACAGGTGGACTGAGATCTGACAGGACAAGAAACACAAGCAGCCGGCTGATCAGGCACTCAAAATTAACAGTAAAATTATAACTTTTATCATTACATCCATCACAGTTTACAGACCAACTTCCTGGTTCATCTTGGAACTACTTAGTGTAGCTGTGCACGCAGACAGTTGTCTTGTGCAATGAGGTATTATTATTACTGACATTTACTTTCAGTTTTACCTCCAAATAACGTGGTTTAAATAATCTGAACTGAACTGTTGGCTTGTTTACAACCTGTCTGGTCAAAGCGCTGGTTTCTTTTAATAATGACTATGATCTTTCTCCAACCTTAACCAAGTCCCTTCTGTGTTTAAACCCACTGCTGTGCATATACAGTCTCAGTGGGCCTCCTTCCCTCTCTCAGATTTCAGCCATTACTTTGGGGAGTGCCACATTATACCCAATAGAAATGATGGCCAGAGCTGCGAAAATAAGACTCAAGTTGTTGTTGTTTTTTTAAAGCAGATTAAACAGTTCAACTGTTTCTTCATATTAAGGACATACATCGTGAGAGAGACATTTTCTTTTGACCAGACTTCTCTCATCTGAACCTTCATCTACATGTCACAGCTAGACGACGTGCCTCTTTCTACATCGCCGTGTTGTTCACAAGCTGAAATCAAATCATCACTTTCTCTAACACCAATTAGGGGGAAAGAAAATCTGAATTGGGACACGTTCAGTAGTGTGAATCTCTGCTTTTCTTAATTATCATATCTCTGTATCATCCTCTTGTGAGGGGGGGGGGGGAAATAGGGAAAAATCTTAAGCGACTGAGTGAGCTTCAGAGCAGAGCTTTGTGACACCTCTCCCTCCTCTCCCTCCTCCTCCTCCTCCTCCTCCTCCTCCTCCGTGGAGCTGAGCCGTGGGATGATTTTACGGCGAGCTGTGTTTCGTTTCAGAGTCACAGAGATTCTGGGCGTCTCGGTGCCACTCTGCCACAGAGCTCGCACTGATGTTTCCATTACACTCGTCGCCATGGAGACCAACACCTTCTCCCCCATATTCCATCGAATCTCTCCGGCAAATCTCCCTGCCTCCGACATATGTACCTCCCAAACTAGTGACTGCGCCCTTTTCACTGCTGTCTGCTTCAACTGTTCTTGCAGAGCAGAGGGAAAGTATTTGGGAATACTTAACGACGTCTGTATCTCCCTCTCAGGTAGTTTCATTTCAGATGTGAAATCTCAGTTCCCCCCTGCGGGCGGAAAGCACATATCTTGCATTTATGCACAATGTCATGTGTCCAGAGTGACAAATAGCACGCGTCTCACCTTGGGGCATTGTTGACTTCTCACAGGAGGGCTGTTTGTTATTGAAAATGTGGTTCAGACTAGCTTGACACTTCCCACTACCCCCCTGGTGCTTTCTTGCTAATAGAATTTTATTATTGGCAAGTCCTGGGTGATATCATATCCCTTCGCCCTATTGCCCCACAGCAAGTGAAACGCAATAACAGGAGAATTGATTATATGTAGACCACAGAGCAGCACTCAGAAAATGTGTTTACTGTAGTCTCCCTCCCGTCTAAATGCCAAGAATCCGCTCTCAGCAGACGCTCCTCTGCCCGATGAATGATTAATGAGTCAGAGTGCTTCCATAACTGGCCTCACAAACACATTTCCACCCAGGTAGATCAGCAGCGTGTCAATCCTTTGGCAGCAAAAAGGGAAATGCAGGAACATGTGTTGGCAGAATTAGGTCTGAAAGTAGAGGGTTGCTGGTTTAAATCTCTGGCTAACAGCTACTGACAGGCCACAACACTGAAAGCCTGAGAGACACGATGCAGGCCACGAGTGAACCCGGGTGAGCTCGGCCTGCTTCGGTCATCCCCCCCGCGCGGTCGCTGACTTGCCGTGTGTTCAGGCCAGCCCACTCCCGTCCTGTTCTTGTGTCGCCAACAAGGTGTCGGTCTCATGTCGGTTAACAGATAGATACAGACAGGAACTAAACCAAATGCTTCAGGGACGACGGTTATCATTCATTGTTCATCGCAGTCTCAATAAAAAGTTGACAGATTTTGGTGACTGCTGAGGTGAAATAAGTGAAAGTTTACGTAACGTTAATGGCAATCCACCGGCAACGCTTTGCATTGTGGGACGCAGTAGGTGAGGTGCACTGGTCCCATGCAGACTGGAGATTCTTGCATACTACATGCTACATTTTGACCACATCGGTACGTACCGCTAGCGTAGTAGGTTTGAATTGTTTTACATGATTTGGGATCTTCTTCCTCTGCTCCTCTATTGTGTGTTGCTACCTTGAGTAACGCTACATTTCCACCAGTAAGTGTTGGTATGTGAAATGCCCCGGCATGGCCACTCGAAGGCCAAGGCCACATTTGAGCTAGCTGTTTCCCCAGCGTTAAGCTTTTCCTCCAGTTTTGGGTATTGTCAGTGTTTCATTGCATCATGTACATATTCATTTAACACTCCGGCAGGATTCTTCACTATCTTTTATTTTTATTTTTGACATTGGATAACATGAAAGAAACAGATGCAGGACTTCCTTCTCTCAAGAAAAGGATTTGAGTGTTTCTTCCACTTCTGGACTGTGTGTCTCTAACATATAAACAACCTTTTACCGTCTGTCAGAGCACGCCGAGTGAAACCTGCGACCGTAAAACTTAATGGACCTGAAACCTTTGTGTGAAACAGCAGAGAGAAATGGGACAAAATGAAACACAGAAACACTCTCTTACTTTGAAAGGTTCTGATGTGCCTTTGAGCAGTCTGCAGTTGCTGGTCGTCAACACAAGAAGAAATCAAATTTATCAACGTTATCAAAGGTTATTAACGTTTCCAAGGTGTTTCAATGTTTCTCAAAATGACCCCCCTCACCAACACCCCCCCCCCCCCCCCCACCCACCCCACTGCACACGGCTTCTCACCCAAATCAGTAATTGTCAAAAAATGTTATATTTCTTAAAATGAGTTTGGCGTAATATTTTCCCCAGAGAGCGCAGGGAGCTTTAGTTTAATGCAAACTGCTAATATGCGTATTTTTAAACATTTTGTCACCACTACAGAAACACTCGGTAACTAGGTTGTCTGACTCTTGCCGCTGTTAGTTATTGGTTTGATTAATTGTGTGTTCATTACTGACGGTGGCTGATCAGGCTAATTATCAGCTAAATGTACTCAGTTTCTATGTACATATGCAATAACCCTAATATATGCATTATGTGAACTCTGAGACAACATTTTATATGACATATAAAATGAAAGAATATTTCAGTGTATATGTACATGTAGGAATCTAGTTGTAGTCTTGTAAATAGTGACCCTGCAGGATCCCCAGTCAATCTTAAGACCACCTTGCATCAAACAATCGAGATGTTGAATCGACGGGAGCGCGCCGACTCCAGCAAAACTCTCGTGATTTTATTCTGGGATTCACCGGAAATTTGTCTGCGACAGTGAAATTGTTTGAAAAGTCGTTTGGTGTAAGGCCGGCTTCAGTCATCATGCCCCACCTCTGATCCTGGACTCCACGTGATAAACAGACAAGATGTTTGACCACAAGAGGTCGAATACTGTGACAGTCAAGCATCTTTCTGCATCAGTGTTAACAGCAGACTTTCAGCTTGTGAGTACCTTTTAATAAATTCAGCACTTGAATAACAAAGCAGTTAAAAACTTTTTCAAACTGTGTCTCATATTTTCATTTCTGCTCGAACTTTAAAGCCTTACATTTAACATATTGTCAGCCGTGTTGTGCTCACAATCAAACACACCGGTGTTTTTTTGAAGTGTTGTAATCAGTGTGATGTGTGTCAGACTGATGGATTCCTCTTGAACCTCTTCTCCTCCTGTCTGAACTCCACTTGTATCTGTGTTTTGCTGCGAGTTTAGAAGCAGATGTTTTGAATGATGTTGCCGTTTGTTGGCAATAAATAAAACAAGTCGAAGTTGCTGCAAATGATTTCTTTGAAATATTATATAAGGATGTAAAAATAATGAGTGTGAAATGTGCTTTAGCCCGTGGCAGTGCAAACAGACGCTAACAACCTCTGCTTGCAGTAACTTCACATCACTGGTGTAAACACTTTCCAGACGATCTATGAATATTTCATCTTTATGATGATTTGATCAATACTGTCGAGTTACTGACAAGAGGCTGAATGAAATCCCCAACCAAACCGCTGCTTTGGGGTCTTCTCGGACTGCGTGAATCACTTCTAAATCTACGAGATTTTGGGAAGACGAAAGTGGAAAATCATGAGTGGTGAAATCTTTGATCGTCAGTCTGAAACAGTGATTATTGAACGCTGACCTGTATTTATGAAGCTGCTGTGCTCTTATTTTGTGCTGCCTTGCCATGTGTAGCCTTGTCCTGTCCTACATGTACGGTGGCACTGAAGTATCTCATATCGTATCTAAACACCGTTTAATTGAAAAACTGCATGAAATGAATCAGAACACACTCGTACTTATAGAAACCATATTGACGAGTATGATTTTATAGTAAGCGACATTTTCAAATCAAGTTTTAAAAAACAACCACTATCGCCAAAGCCTGTTGTTGGTCTCAAGTGCTGTACTTAAGTACAGTTTTGAGGTATTTGTACTTTACTTGAGTATTTCCATGTTATGCTTCTTTATACTTCTACTCCAGTACAATTCACTACATTTATTTAATAATTAAAATGAGCCCCCCCTTTACCAGCTGCACCGTTAACATGATGTACTCATTAATGCACCAATAATTATAATTCAGTGGCATAATATACGTTATTCTGAAATGGGACATAATCCACGATGAGTACTTTTATTTTTGGTCCTATAAGTAAAGTCTGATGCGAATATTTCTGTACTGTTACTAAGGTTAAAGATCTGAGTGCTTACCAACGCGTTTATGTAAAAGACAGTGAAGAGAAACGAAGCTTTAAATGTATGAAAGTCATTTCATGGTCAGCGTTCACACATTTGAAAGACTTTGGATTTAGATTTTTTACTCTTAACACAGATGTTCTGCTGGTGAGGTCTCGCTCCACGTCAGGTACCCACTTCTTCTTCTTCTGTTTACTCCTGTGAGCCAAATCATTACCTGATCACCAGACGATTCTCCCACAAGACATCTAGCAGGCAATGTTTCTGTGTGAAGAAGTTTCATGAGCTGCGGGTCGGATCGATGCTGAGTTACATGAATCAGCTCCAAAATAAGCAGGAAAGTGTCGCTGATAATTGCTGTAGGCGCTCATAAACCTGGAAGCAAATTCAACAAGCTGGATCGAACCTTTAAAGGCTCTTTACCACAGTTTTGGTGGAGAAGCTCAGAGGCTAACAGAGGAGTATGGTTACGGCTCTTATGGATTGTAGCTGCTGAAAAAGAGCATTTGTGTTAAGAACTTGCTGCAGTTTCCAACCAATATGATGTCATTTTCCACTTACTTATACAAATCAGGCCCCTCCAGCAGAGCGTTTGTTTCATGTGGGGTGTCAAGTCTTGTTTTGATCGCTGTGTTTTCGCTGGTATCAAACGTTACAACTGAAACTTGCATCACTGCCTCCCTGCTGTGATTCCTTGTCCTCCCTCGGCTACAAAAGAAATCACTGCTGTCACTGAAAAAACTCATGGCTTCAATTAGCGGTTTTCTTCCCTCTCTTCACTGAACCGCTGGTTTCTTCCGCTTTAACAGTGTTAATGAGGAGGGGAATACTCGTTTCATCATCCCGTAAAGGACCGCACCAACGTGTACGCAACTTTAAGCTCCTTCTCAACGTCTCAGTTGTCATTTCAGATTGCACACAATACAGTTTTAGTTTCTGGAAACTAATGATTTCTCTTCACTGATTTCTGTTTATTTCCACATCAGAAAACTATCGCAACATCATTTCTGTCAATGTGACGCAGATTAAGTGACGAATGATAACTGATTTTCAAATCACATGGATATAAATGGAAACCTATGGATGCCTGAAACTGTAAGAAAACAACACTCAAATTTTGGAAACACAGAAGAATGGTTAGAAAGAAAAACAGCAGCTATGTCAACTACAAATATATCGTAGGCGATCTGCTGGGAAAGGCGTCTCATTTTACTGAAATGGTATAAGTACTCTTTTTAAACCACCTCAGTCTGGTTCACAGGTCTACTGGATGCCCTGTGAATGGGGGTCTAGGTGGAGCACAGGTTCATTTTGCTCCTCATTCCTTTTGACGAATGTTGTGCAGGTTAATTTTCTTCTGCGCCTTTGAACCCACCTGGTCCTGCCTGTGCAAAATGAATAAAAACAGTTTACCAAAGCAGCTACATGATTTGTAGTGAATTGGCTAAAACATGCAAAACCACTGCTCCTCTTTTTTACAAACATTGTTTTTGGAGAACCTCTGCAACAAAGGCGAAATGCTACGTCGACTTCAATCCCCTCTCTGCTGAGAGAGTCACATCAGTTCTGCACGCTGACGAACAAACAAACATGCATCATGGGTGCATGAATATTTGGCACAGGACTTGCTGCCGCGCCTGTTCCCATGCATTTTTAATCGGGTCTGCCCCTCTTGTCCAACAGCAGGAAGAGGGTAACTGCTGGAGTCTGAGAAACTAGCCGCCCCCCCCCCCCCGCCACCTTGATGAATAAGTAAACACATCGAACCAGGCAGAGATGCAGTTGGTAAAACTCCCAGCTGGAAGCAAAAAGATTTGCTTTCTTCTGGAAGAAATGCTGTTTACTCGCTGATGATTCCACAGCCCGCTCCCTCTGAACTCTATTAACATTTTCCTCTGAGTCTGGATCCATGCATCAACTTTAATTCTGGCCAGGAGATTGCATTTCAGTGCCTCAATCACTCGCAGCAACCCTTATTAAAGTACATCAAATCCTACCTCAGCTTTGATATGTGGCTGTTAAAATTGGGGTTTTAAGGTTTTACTCAAGTGTCTTTTTTTTTCTTTCACCTGAAAAGACGATGAGAACTCGTGTGACTTATTGAGCAGCAGAGGAACACATTATTACATACAATACTATACAACATAAACGATGTTATATATTATATACCAGGAGTTAGAACAATACTGGATATTTCTGTATTTGCATTCAGTCTGTGCTCTTGGTTTGAAGTGGCTGATGATCCAATCAGGACGTGACAATGAAAGAGTCAGAATGTGACAGTTGTTGAGTTGTTGCTTATGTTGCCATGGAGATGAGACGGTGATGAAACAGACTAGCTGAGAGTTAGAATTTTAAACTGGTTCATTTTTAGCGACGGATGGTTTTCTTCCCAGATTTTTACTTTGATTGTTCTTTTGTTAGTCAAATATTATTGATGTTGATATTGATAGTGGACTAGCCTTTTGAAGCCTCGAGTTTGGCATTTTGGCCGTTGCCATCTTGGGTTTTTTTTGGAACCAGAAGTGACCATATTTGGACGAGAGGGTGGAGCTGGGGATCTGAGAACCTGAAGCTCCTGGTGTCTTTTAGTGCAACTGAACCCCACTATCCTGATTGACAGGTCGCCTTGGTAGCAACTTGTCAATCACAAGGTAGCCCCGCCCTAAAGCTTATCCTGCTTTATCGTCTATTTTCCTCTAAATGGGACCATAATTTACAAAATGAACATCAAGCTGTACTAAAGAAGACTTGAAACTAGCGACTGAGATCATAAACTCGTTAGGAAAATGTTTACGGAGGTAATAAATCAAGTGAGAAGTAGGGTCATTTTCTCATAGACTTCTATACAATCTCACTTCTTTTTGCAGTTTTTTTGCAGAGTCAAAGCAGGCAAAGTTAGCGGTTAGCTAGTGAACATAGTGGAGTTTTTCCCTTAGAGGTTGGTGGAGAATAACAATGGAGCTAAAAGTAGGACAAATATTGGACGTGGATATACGTCAGATTGCCAGAAGCACGACTCCAAATAAATGATGGTGTCACTTCATGTCTGCTGGGTGTGTAAATAAGCTATTGTTTGCTAACACATTCCCCATAAAAACTTTATATGGCCGTAAAGCGTCAGTTACTCCCAGTTAATGCAGGTTCACTGTTTCGAGAATGACTTGAAAGCATGTTTTCAGGTGCTTTCATGACAGCAAGCCAGATACTAAGACTGAATCGCCATTTTCTTTCACTTCATTATTCAGTGAGTCACGTGTTTCTACGCGCTTTGATAATATCTCTAAATCAAATCAAATCAAATCATAGTTAAAGCCTATAATTTAGTTTCACATTACTAACTCATATTGTTTAGCCAGTGTCCTATAAATCATACCATAAGTCAGAGTCTGCTCAGTTTAATCCCCTTCTCTTTTATTAGATTAATAAAATCGTGGTGACTTCAGTGTAAACAGACTCTTCAAAGATTCAAGGTTAAACAAGGCCTGCATCACTCAGTGGTGTGAATATTATTGTCATGTTCAGTTCAGTAAAACTGAATACATTTAAAAAGCTTGTTCAAATAAAATCGCTGAAAAATATTCAAAACGTTCCCATCACACACACACACACACACACACACACACACACACACAAAGACAGGTTCAGGGTCCATGTGGATTCACGCACTGCCTGGATGTCAACAGGCAAATGAACAACAGTGTTTACCAAATGGCTTTGTTGTTCAGCACACAGGCTTATTAAAATGGCATCTCATTAGGGGCCCTGAGTAGCCATATTCTAAGAGATTAATTGCAGTTTTTGAAAGCATTTTCTCTTCATTATTATTCTGCGTTGCATATGGATTTGCTGTGACCGTAACAATCCTACATATTCATATTACAGGAAGCTTAGAAACGGTTGGGAAACGAGCCAAAGGCGGAGCCGTGTTGGCGTGCAGACCGACGCTGAATTTCAAACTCTGGATGTAAAAACAGGCTGAGTGGGTTTCCTGCTAAATTAATGAACAGTATATCTTCCACCGTCGGCCTGATGTCCTTCTTTTCTCTATGTGCAGTCAAGCTGTGTGTATTCATGTAGGCAGAGGTTCAAAGTTCTTTCTTGACCTTGAAAACAATTTCACCAAAAGGTCCATTTAGTGGCTGTTCTGGAGCTTCTGATTGTGTCACATGAGCTTCATATGAAGTTTTGTGTCTCGTCTAAATAATTAAATTAAATTCAACACTGCTTATGAAATACAACCTAATACTGACGTTTGTCTTACCTGCTTGTATTTACACTCAGAAGTTTGGTGGGAACTACGAGTCTACAGCAAGCAGCTCTGTGAGGCTGTACTTGGTGCTTTGAGCTAAATGCTAAACATCTGCATGCTAACATGCTCACAATGACAAAGCTAACATGCAGTTAGTTATAATGTTTACCCTGTTCACCATCTTAGTTTAGCGTGTTAGCATGCTAACATTTGATAGTTAGCGCTAAACACAAAGTACAGCTGAGGCTGATGGGAGGTATTTAGCCATAAAGCAAAGTGTTTACAGATTAGAATTATTTTGACGCGATGACGGCGCTGGAAGACTAATTAAGAGATCAACAAATGATTAAAATGTGTCGTGGGGGGGGACATGAATGTCCAGATTATTTGTCACAGATGGAAAAGCAAAAACAAGATCAAACAAGAGTGAAAAACATTATGAATGAAAACACATGACTACACACCAGTAAAACAAAACAAAACATTCAAACATGACATTAAATTCCAACCATCAAAGCTCAGATAAAACTTATGTTTCAAATTACAAACAAAATCACGAACAGATGCAACTGGTAAGTGGAAACTGTTTTGTTTATGATTCCATTATAATGGAAGATGTCACTTGAGTCAGCGTCAGTTGGGGGCTGAAGACTACAGGTTTGACAGGTCTGGAGTCAGAAAGAAGTCCAGAGGTTATGAGACCTGAAAAGCTTCTGGCCTCTGGGTTTATTTCTCAAGCAAAGTTTTACAAATATAAAACCTCCCTGGATCAAAGAATCAGAATAGAAACAGTCATAATTGACCTCGTTTGTAGTTTTACGACGTCTCTTTTGTAATGTCGGTGGTTAAGTTGCATCGTGGGTAATGTAGGCACCAGGTGTTGACCAGGAAGAAGAATGTGATGAATAAAAAAGACGGTATCTCTCGTTCTGCTGCATTGATTTTGATGCTTTTTTTAAAACATTTCTTGCATCTTAACCCTGAAAACGGTTACAACATGCTCCTGCTGCGTCAGTCCCAGAAACCTTTTCACATTATCATTACCATTGTTTAAAATAATCACATCTCTGTAATCAATGATCATGGTTGCCTGCAAAGTGCAGCTGCACAATATTCATGATTAAAGGAGGCTTTAACCTTAAGCAGACATAATTACCGACTACTTCTGAAGCGTGGCACTTGTGTGCAGCAGGCCTGCAGTACATGTAAATCTGGAGTGTATTTACCTTTCAGGTCAAAGACGAACATGAAAGGCTTTTGCAGTCCCAGTGGTGGCGACTGTAATGAGGATGGGCTCTCCTCAGCAGTCAGTGCTTTGACCCACATTAGCTCTCTGCCCGAGGCCCGCTGAGGCAGGATGGAGATGGAGAATAATAGCTGGATATAGTGTCTAAGACGCGCATTGTATATTAATTTATATTCACAGAGTTCCACAAGACTGTGTGAAGTTCATAAACTAGAGGGGATTTAAAAAAAAAACCCATTAAAAGCTCTTGGCACAGATTCCCGAGCACATCTCAGCGCCACAGTGATCTACTCTAAAACCAAACTGAAAGGATTTTACTGCAGAGGCTTTATTATTGTTCAGGTTGCAGCGCACTTTGAACTTTCAAGACATTTGAAGGAACATCACTCATTCAGTCTGCTTTTATTTACACAGGGTGATACAGTGAGAGGAGCCCTTCAATTTCAGTCTGTCCACACTGAATAAACTGATTAAACAGAAGCAAATCATTTAGCAACATGAATAAAGTGTAAAACAACATTATAAAAACAGAGTTTATTACAGCACAAATAAAGTTACTTTAAAATGTTAAAAGATACGGCTGGAAATATTCTATATTGTTCTTAACATGACGAGACAGGTGGTTTGTTACACTGAACCCTCTGAGAAGTCATCCTGTTTGGAAAAGGGCTGGCACTGATGAGTCATGATTGGATGAACCATCTATCTTCAACCAATCAGATCGCGCCAAAGAGGAAACACAACAACAAGCTGCAGTCTGAGGAACTTTGGAAGCTAGAAAGTAGTCAGCGTAGCTCGCTATGTTGTTAGCATGTCGGTGGACGATACTTGCCGTCTTCGTGAGGACAAGGTACGCAGAAAAGGCCCTCGCTTCACGCCGTCGTCACACCTAAACCAGGCCTGTAGCTGCCAGTAGCTCCTCATTGGTCCGAGCCACTGTGGTTCAGCCACAAGCGCATATCTTGAAGCCTGGCAAGATGGATTCTCCAGCGATCTCCAGCTGCCTCGCATAGTAAAACAAATCCCACGAACAGACCAGAAATAATGATGACTTGATCCTACTAACAAGTATTGTTTATGTGTCCAAAGGCTGATATGCAACATTTTATGCCTCTGTGCCAGTTTGTTTTGACTGAATCCCACACACACCGTCCTGCTGCCAAATACTCACAAGAGCACCGAATGTGTATTAATCCACAGCTGAAAATAGTCCCCAACAACACGTTCACTAAGATCTGCAGTGGCCAGCTGTTTCAGGAAATGATTTAGCCTTTTTTTTAAAAAATCTAACTATATATTTTGTCTCCAATAGAAACATATGGGCTTGGAGCTGAGAGCCACGTAGGCTAGTCGGAAACTATTAAAGGACGAACTAACACTTTTTTTATTTGTTGACGATTAGAAAAATATAAAACAACGCCAGCCTTATCCTGTAAGAAATACAAACATCGGATTATAAATGAGTGTGATGAGTGATGAAGATTCTTATCTCATCATGCTTTCTTTAACAAATTGTAGAATTTGTCATTTAAAACATTGTTTCGTCAACACTGTTCATCATCTAGTCTTTCTGAATTCTGTCCCTCATACGGATGAAATCATGGAAACACACAACTACAACGTCAGTTTTATATTTTTCTTTACTTTAAGCGGCTCTTTACACTAAAATACAAACTGGATTACGGACACGTGAGTTTACAACCACCTCCCAATGTGGTTTGGTGCATTCCCTCCTCCATTAGTATTTAAAGCCGTCCTCTTGTACTCAGATTAGCATGTCTTCTGTCTGCACAGAGCTCACAGCAGAAGCAGCTCATAAAAACAGTCACCTCATGGTCAAACTACAGTAAACGCTTTAACTACTTCAAATCATGTTCGTTGAGTCGATGATGTGAGCCAGCTGTCACGTAGACGCATCGCTGTGGAGTCTCACGGCGCTTTGTCTCTGCAGCAACAAGTGTCCCATCCATCTTTTTTATTTCTTAATTCATGCAGGGAAGGTTTTTGCTGAGAGAGCAGACTGTTTCAGCATTTCATGCAGTTACACTTGGGAGCCTCCCAGTACAACCACCACAGTCACCGTACTGGTGGAGACTTTGCTGCTGCTGCTGCTGCTGCTGACGCAAATGGGGATTAAGTGCCTTGCTGAAGGGCACCTTGATGGAAGTGGTTGAATTCAAAGCATTACTCATTCATTTTGCACAATCAGACTTTCACAGACGGTGTCGTTATTGACTCTGAAACCCTGCAGCCACGAGTCTCCTCTAACTTTCATTCAGGCTGCAGGCTGCCAACTTTCCAAATTACTGCTCAAATCAGACATTTCTTTGCTGTTGAACTTCGTTTCAGGATCTGTCTCCAATATGAACTGACAGGGATGTTGAAAACAAAATGCATGAATGTGCAGAATCACACCGGCACACCTGAGGTTGCTCTGTTTGTTTGAACCACGTTTCAGCTGTGCTTTCTGTCGTTGTTGCATCACATTGTGGTTTATATGAGCTGAAAACGTCGATATCGGATGATGCTGCAAAACCCCGGAAGAGCCGCTGATTTTACATATGAAGATCAGTTTACTCATCGAAGGTAGAACTACTCAGCTTGTGACAGAACAAACAGAACAAAGTAGTTCATTTCCTGAACAATGTGCCCCAGACTCCCAGCGGCTTGTTAAAGTTGAATCACAGAAAACAGGGAAGTTGTTGACTGCAATGATGTTATTTGATGTACTTTTATGTAGTTGAGTGAGGCAGGAAGTAATTATGTTGCTTCTGTTTCATGAGGGAATTAAAACGTGTGATTGGTGGTTGCCAGGTTGTGGGTTCCACCACTTCAGAGGACATTTCCATTTGCCCTTTTGAAAATTCTTGATTTCTAAAATATCTGCAGATGGCGACCGCGTTAGAGGCAAAGTTAAGGAAAGATAGGGATTGGGAAAAGAAGTGGTTATGGCAAGTAAACAATGGTTAAGGTATGTCAGGACAGACTGGGTTAATTCCATATTGAGTCACGACTGCAGGATAAACAGAGCGCTGCTGGCAGCCTTAATGTGCAGTTTAAGAGAGTCGTACAGTACTCCTGTTTTAAATTTCGCCTGTGCCAATAAGCATAATTTGCCTTCAAGCTGTTTAGATATAGATCCTGAAAACATTAATGGACTGAGAAATTACTTTGAATCATCCGATGAACTTAACGTTTCATCCAGAAGATTTACCTGTAATCCAAGAGAGCAGCCAGGCTGGTACTAATACTAAGTACTGTTGTAATTCCCCCTTTTTTTTTTCTGTGGAGTTTACAGTTATTAAACAAAAGCTTGGTGGACAGGACAAATCTCCGCTCATTGTCTGTTCTGGAGAGCCTGCTGTTAATGTGCACTCGTAAAGATAAACGCTCCTATGGGACATGCAACGCTTTTTAATGCTGGGACTCATTGGTATTCCTCTCCACCTGTTGTTATTTGACTGGCTCTAATCTGAAATGACTTCAGTCGTAGAAATGAGCTCACCGGGCACACGCGCTGATAATTTTGCTGAGGGGAAAAAAAAATAAAAAACAAAAAACAACTTGGCAGAGAAGCATTGTAAACAAAAGCAAATAGACCCAACAAATGGTGCTTATTTATTCATAGACGTACCTTCATTTCCATATAAATGTACGTGACCTATGGGAGGCTTGTTTGTTGTTTAGATTCACTCAGAGAAAGCAAACAAAAATCTAATTTCTGAGCAGCATTTTCTCTCGCAGAGAAAGCATGTGGCCATTATTTCGCCTTGTTAGATATTCTCTCGTCGTCTCAGTATCTGATTTTGCAGGCGGCTATCTCTAATAATAGTGTGTGCGAGTGTGTGTGTGCGAGTGTGTGTGTGTGTGTGTGTGTAGGTGCTTTTTTGTGAGGACTTTCATAATATTGACTCCCAGCTGTCATTGTGTTTCCACTTACTCTTCGCTGCATCTCTCAGGTGCAACCGTGGAGCTTTTTTGTGACAGAGACACAAAATGGCTCACTTCTCTGGCAGATGGCAGATGATTTTCCCCCCTAAAATGGAACTCAAGCAATGAATAACACAACGAATAATAAGTTGTTTATTGAGTTATTGGGCCCAGCGGCAGGCGCACAGGCCGAAATTGTCCCTGTCACCGGGGAGCTCACGGCTTCTCACATCGAAGGCTGCGTTTTTGTGTTACGCAATATCAGAATTAGGGAGGGTGTCATGGGATCAGTAGTTTTTTTAGATGAGGTGCCAAATAGGACAGATAGTGAGCAGTGCAATTCTTTTTTGGTTCAAAGACTGTCAACAATACGAGTAAACATCACAGCGACGGGGCATTTGTTTTCTGTCAAATGTCACAGTTTTGAAACATCATCTGGCTCGTACGAACCGAACGGATGACTGACGTTTCGCCATGCGAGCGGTTAGATTAGCGAAAATGATCCATTATTAGATCCATTTTACTTAATCCGATGATATACCTTGAAATCAGCCTTCTGTATTATCTCTGTGTCAGCGCCGTCGGGCCACATCTGTCATGCCGAGTACCTCATCATAACCCAATTAAAGATGGATATCCGTCCAGCTTTATGATTGATACCTCAGGGCTGCAAATTTTAATTAAAGCTGCACTAATCAATATTTTTTATATTAACAAAGGATCAAGTGAAGGGAATGGCTCAGAGTGACAACCCCGCAGAGAATTATCTTCCGACTCTCCAGTTCCTTTCGGCTCTCAGGGACGTTTTAGCATCTTTCAGCTCATTGTTTTGGTATTACGGTTCAGTCTCACAGCTCTCATCAACCCTGTTTACAGCAAAAAGGCTCCGATAAACACACTGAACGCTGCAAAACGACAGACCGGCAAAGTTAGCGACTAACTGGTGAACGTAGCGGAGCATTGAGGAGCTGAAGAGCCACATATTTCCCTCCGGAGTCGACGAATATTGAACTTACATTCATCGCATGGCCAGAAACCCGACTCCCAATAAGCGTCATTGTCCTTATCTGCTGGATGCTAGGCAATAGGTTGCTAATACGTTAGCCTATAAAGTACCACATAACTGGGGACCGTTGTTGCATGTCATACCCTCTTTCTCTCCCCATGTTTCTTGTCTCCATCTCAACTGAAAACTGTCTAATAAAAGCATAAAACAAGCTTGAGAAAGTCAGTTGCATCAATATAAAAGAAGAGAAAAGCTGCAAACTCTCACATTTGAGGAGCTGAAACCAGTGAATTTTTGGCTTTTTTTTTCCTTGTTAAATTACATAAATCATGAATCTGTAACCTAATATGTTGTTAATTTGTTTCCTGACTAATTCATTCATCAACTAATTGTTCCAGCGCTATGATACTTGAATGGCATCTTTTAGCACTTTTTGTTTCAGTAAAATATCCCTTCTGCTCTGTGAAATGAGGCAGTCCTGATTCTTTTTGATGAAAGCAGCTCTTTGTTATTCCGTTCACAGAAGCCTTCGACTAATCTTTAATATCAATGTCACAACCCAAAAGTCCACATGGATTAAATAAGAGAGTATGTAGCTCGTCATGCGAACACGCTCTCACGCGCCTTTGTTCACAACTTTCTGTTTTATCTGTGATCTCCTGCAGTGAGAAGCGTGATCTCGAGGCTCATGTGGAAGTCCGTGGACAAGATGAGGTGTTTCAGGAAACGATCCATGTTCCCCTTCCTCGGCTTCCTCATCACCTTTCTGCTCTTCTTCAATCTTTACATGGATGATGGATACGTGCTGGTAAGATTTCTCTGTCTCCAAAACATTGTGACGATGGTCTTTGAATGCTTCTGTCCACTTGTGTCTTTTACTCGATGTGTTCTTGTATTCGTCATTTTAGGAGGCTGAGAAAACACAGCTGGGAGAGACGCTGATGCATCCTGCGAACTCTGAGAGATACGTTCACACGTTCAGAGATCTGTCTAATTTCTCTGGAACTATTAATGTGACGTATCGCTACCTTGCAGGAATCCCTTTGCCACGCAAAAGTAGGTGTTTCTACCAAGATGATGCTACTTTCATGTTAAAGTCCGAACATATTTAATCACCGACAAGAAGTTTTTCAGGATCTTGTTCCATAATGAAGTGACTGAAGTGATTTCTGTTCACAGAGTACCTTACCATCGGTTTGTCATCTGTCAAGAGGAAAAAGGGGAACTACCTTCTGGAGACGATCAAATCCATCTTTGATCAGTCCAGTTACGAGGAACTGAAAGAGATTGTGGTTGTGGTCCACCTGGCAGACTTTGACCTCGTCTGGTGTGAGAACCTGGTGCAGGAAATCACCAGGAAGTTTGCTCACCACATCATAGCTGGACGCCTCCTGGTGATCCAGGCCCCTGAGGAGTACTATCCATCTTTAGATGGGTTGAAAAGGAACTACAACGACCCGGAGGACCGGGTCCGGTTCCGTTCCAAGCAGAACGTGGACTACGCTTTCCTCCTCAACTTCTGCACAAACCTCTCTCACTTCTACATGATGTTAGAGGACGACGTGCGCTGCTCCAGGAACTTCCTGACGGCGCTGAAGAAGGTGATCACCTCCAGAGAAGGTTCCTACTGGGTGATGCTGGAGTTCTCCAAGCTGGGCTACATCGGGAAGCTGTACCACTCCAAAGACCTGCCCCGTCTGGCTCATTTCCTCCTCATGTTCTACCAGGAAATGCCCTGCGACTGGCTCCTCATCCACTTCAGAGGTCTGCTGGCCCAGAAGGACGTGATCCGCTTCAAGCCCTCGCTGTTCCAGCACATGGGCTACTACTCCTCTTACAAAGGAGCAGAGAACAAGCTGAAGGACGACGACTTCGAGGAAGACTCCATAGACATTCCTGACAACCCTCCTGCCAACCTTTACACAAACATCAACGTCTTTGAGAACTACGACGCCACCAAGGCGTACAGCAGTATCGTTGACGAGTATTTCTGGGGGAAGCCTCCGTGCACTGGAGATTTCTTTGTCATAATCTTTAACAAATCAACTAAAATCAGCAGAATTAAAATTGTGACGGGCACAGAGGACAGACAAAATGACATTCTTCATCACGGAGCTCTGGAAGTAGGACAGAAGTCTGTGGAAACTAAACAGGGAAGGCAGTGCACGTCCTACATCACATTAGGAGAGTTCAAAGGCGGAAGCATTGAGGTCGACAATGTGGACCACAAGATCGGCTTTGACATCGAGTGTGTACGAATAGTCGTCACTGCCAGTCAGAAAGAATGGCTCATCATAAGAACTATCAGTTTATGGACCACACAACCTGTAGGTCAGTTTAACAAGTAACAGAGGAGGTTTTTAAATGATCATCTGTATGTACAGTTTTAATTTCAAATGAAGTTGCTATGAGTCCATTTCGGACTACTTCTGGGAAATGTGTGTGTCTGGGATTCAAAGCAATCCATATTTTCTTGGGTTGTTCAGAGATCTACTGTATGTTTTCAATGTGATGTATTAAAACGACCTGTACAGTATAGAGCCTTTATACTTATGTTCCTTTTCCTAAACTGAAAATCTGTATATAAAATTGTTCATACTTGACTGCTTTCCTGTTTTCTTTTGTCATAGCACCTAAAGGGACATCCCACAGAATCTGAGCTTCAAAATGTTGAACTTGTCTCTTGTAAATGTGTGTTTTCAGACATTTTTATAGACTGGTTACAGACGAAGTAGTGAAAGTAGTGAAATAATGAAGTGAAACTAAATGGTAATAGGAAGTTGTGTACCCAGACTCAGTGGATGGAGGACGGGTTCAGTGCTGCACTAAATATCAGCTCTTTACATCTAAAATTAAACACGAATCAAACGAATATGAAGGGAAGAAATCAAGGAGAGAAAGTTTTAATGCCTCATTAGTGTGTAATTCTGTCAGGACTTGAGAGTGGCTGAGGTAGAGCTATCAGAACAAGCCTGAGGAGCTGATAATGATATAAAAGTAGGTAATTGCATCTCCCAGCTGAAAATGTGAGAATATGCTAAAAAAAAAAAAGTCAAGTCCTTCTTCAGTGTGAGTCGTGAATTTCTTGAATCAAGAAAGAACAAAATCAGCCAAATGTGTAAAATGACTGGTTTCTTCTACAATTGAGAATATATTGGTAATAATTACTTGATTCCTGGAAGAGTGGAGATCATTTAATTGGAAATGGCTTTATTATTTTCTAAAGCGGACCTGGAGTTTGCAGCTTGGCACGTCAACAAATGCTGAATTTTTTTTTACATGAAATGACTTCTGGATCCTATTGACTTGAACTTACTGCAGAAAGCTCTGCTTTGTATGTATCAGGCCACATCTGCTGATATTTTTTATATACAGAATTAGTATGGACCATGGATGTATTATAATTCTATAATTTTGTTTGCTGTCCCTTGCTGCCATCTGCTGGTTAATTATAAAAACAACAGAAAGTTATTAATCATTAATTTAACTAAGAGTAACAATAACTTGTCTAAACGTAATGAAATGTCACAATTTTTGGTTTGAAAGTGTGAAAAAAACCCTGAAATAAATTGTTAAAAATTGTCTGAAAATTTTATTATAAAATCACATTATTAAACACCTGCTAATATTCACTTTATAAGGCTTGTAGTTTACTTGTAATTTATGGTACATAATGTACCATAAGTCCATTTTATTATTACATCATATTATATTGTATTGCAGTTAATGTAATAATATGATTTTACATATGGACAATGTTTATATTTCTTTTAAATAATAAGACTTAGTATTACATTTATACGGGTTATTACAATTTTTTTGGCAGCAATTACATATAGATGCATGACTTAATTTAAATGACATGAAATGAGTACTTTCACTTAAAGTCTTTCTCTCTGTCTGTCTCTAAACTCATAAGAGTAAACATGTGTCAAGTCAATTTTCTTTATGAAGCCCAAAATCACAAATGTTTCTCAAAGGGTGTTGCAATCTGTACAGCTACAACACCCTCTATCTTCAACCCTCGATTAGGAAAAGGAAAACTCCCCCCAACAAAACCTTTAATGAAAAAACAGAAAGAAAATTGAGGAAGAGCAACAGAGGATCAGAATCTTCCTCCAGGATGAACCAAGATGCAACAGATGTGTATGCAGATAAACAGTAATACACAATGTCAGGTAACTAAACAAACATAGATGAAGAATATGAATCTGGAAAGATTGTGTCCATCTTCTCCTCAGGTGTCAGAGAGTTACAGGTGTCCTTTATGCTGCAGCCTCTTCTCTGTATGAGTCCCCTTCAGGTGTTGCCAGAATAAAACAGATGGCCTGGCAACAGATGGAGCCAAACCCAAAATTAGTTTTCAGGTGAAAGAAAGTTGGGTGAACTTCTCTAACTCTGTTATAATGAGACTTCACTGGGTTAACGAAGTTCATCTGGTGCTTTTCTTCTTTTACATCCTGAGCCTTGTTTTCAGCGGCCGTCTTCCCGGATTTTCCTTCACATTTCAGTCCAAACACATTTCTGTGTTTCTGTCTTTTCTACTCTCTGATGTCTTCCTCCTGAATCTCATATTATCCTTTTTATATCTGTCCCTAGGTGGGCCCCCTGCCTTCCAGTCCAAACCAATTTCCCTCCTCCTATTTCTCTACTCATTATATTCTCTACCTCCTCTTGTTTTTTTTACCACCTGCTGCCTCCTCGACCTCCTGCAGCCTTATGTAATCTGAATCAATCTCCCATCATCTTCCCTCTGCAGTTTAAAAAGAAAAGGATGGTGAACTATGTGCTCTCCAGTCAGAGAGTGTCATGGCAAGAAGAAAAACAACCATCACAAAACAATTATTTTTGAAAATAGTGATTTGTCTTCTCATTCTTTTAGTGTGTTTCTATTTGATATGATGGCAGTTTTATCTCAGAGATTAAACAATCGCAACAGAGCTGAGACTTTGTGGACTGAAATGAAACTATCTATATTCTGGTGTCTTGTTTCTATTGATGGCTTGTAGATTAGTTGGTTGGATTGATTGATTGGATTTGAAAAAACAAACAAACATCTGTTTATATTCAGATATAGATAAAGATGAAATCTGGACTAGTTGCTTATCAATTTTAGGTTTTAGGTTCAATGTAAAGATAAAGATAAAGATCAAATCTGGCTGAACTGGACCATTTTCCATCTAATTATGGTGACATTTTGAAAAAATCTCAATTAAGCTGGCCATATAGCCAAGTCATATCCAAAATAGTGGTAAATTCAATGAAAAAAAGAGTCTTTTTCACATTGATTCATTATCTGTTTTTAATGTTGTTAATTTCACATTCAGTTTGGGGCATCTTGGAACATCTTTGTTGACAAAAATTCAATAATAACAATAAAGAAAGTTTAAAAACAATAATAAATACTAATTCCAAATGCTGAGACTTTGTGTTTCCTTAAGTAGAACATTTTTGATGTGTTTCAGACAAGTTTCAATGATGTACAAGAAATTATAATAATAATAATTAATTATAATCAAATCTTTTTTTTTTCTTTTTACAAAACTTAAGTTTAGTGAATTCAGATTGTATTTTCCTCCAGAAACGGTCGTAAAATGACGTTTGAGTGAAACTGCGACCCACTGTGACGTCATCAAACGGCGCCCGTGTTGTGTCAACACAAACAGAAACTAACGGCGAAGCTAGTGTTGAAGTTTGGACGTCAACTCCTCTGATGTTGAGTGTTTGGTGAGAAAATAATCTTTCTTTTGTCGTATCGCCACAGACGATCATATTTATGTTTCTTATCTTTAGAGAGGGTTTGGCTTTTTCACCCATGGCTTCTTGAATGGTTCGTTACGTGCAAAGTAATGCTGCTCCTCGTTAGCAAAATGCCGTTAAGAAGTATGACGCTGTTACTTAAGATTAGCAGGTCGTGTTTGAATTGAGGATCATTTGTGGATTAAATCTAAAATGATTGTTTTTTAAAGGAGAATATTGCTGCCATTCACCACCGTGACACGTAAAATATGTAACGTCCGCACCGTTAGCTTACTGATCAGTTGGACGCTATCACATAATGCTAATTTAGCTAATACAGTCAAGGTGCAGTTCCTGCCAGTGCGTTATTCATATGGTCGTTTGTCTGAGTTTCCAACAACGATTCAATTCGAAATCATGGTGTTTATTTTAATGCGAGTTGATATTCCATTGCTATATAAATGTTGTGTGGGCTCAACTGTAACGTTGCGCTGCTGCAGGATGTATTTCTGTTGTTAGCTGATGTGACTTTCACTTTAGTTAGCTACCTCAGTTTAGCACAGGTTCAATGCAACCATTCCTTAATTCAGTGTGATTGCACTTTAAGAACTAGCAGGTTCAGATGGACTGAATCATATTCGTCAGAGTGCATACTGACCATTGACATGATAATGCCCGTGCACAAAACCAGGTCCATAAAGAACTGGTTTTCCCAGTTCGGTGTGGAAGACACACAGAGACCTGATCTCAACTCCACCTAACACTTTTGGGAACGTAGACTGCAACCAGGTCTTATTGCCCAACACCAGCGGCCAACGCTCACTAATGCTCCTCAGGCTGAATGGGAGAAAATCCCTGCAGCCATGTTTCAACATCTCAAAGAAAAGGCCTTCCCAGAAGAGCGGAGGCCGGTAAAGTAGCATGTTAATGCCCATGGTTATGGGACATGTTCAACAATCACATATGGGTGTCCCCATGCCTTTGGTCATATATTGTATTATCAAGGTATTAGGCAACATAATTGCTCTGTGTGATGTAATGTAACTTCAGTTTATTCATTTCCATCTGAATTGGTTTTGGTTTCCAGTTTACTATGTTAATTAAATACTAATTGAAGTCAGCTAATCTGTTAATATTATGTTTACACTTTCAGTTTCAAATCTCAAAAATCACAAACCATCACTACATATTGACCCTTTAAATATTTCTAATTTGAATACTGTATCTCATGCTTGCTGTTCATTAGCCTCTTCTGTCAGGACTTTAAAAGTGAATTAAAGCAAATGTGAGAGTGGCCTTCATGACCTCTAGTGGCATTTAGGCCATTTCTACAAGACACAACAACAGTGTTAAACTAAACGAGATTGTTCCTAGCCTGGTTCCCGACCTCCAGTTTCCAGTGATTCAAACAGAATAAGGAATGAGTAAATTCTAAATTGTCCCTGAGAAAGAAATATAGACACATGTAAATGAACAAATGAAAAAAGACATTTAACTGTTCATTTGCCACCAGGCTCTGCAGAACTGAATGAGGTGCAACCTTCTGCCAGTGCTGTTTCATAAGTGCTGCTGCTACCAGGATGGGCCAGCAGCTCTCGGGTCAGGCGGTGATGACCCGTCTGCCTGAGAAGCTGGTGAAACACGCTGGACTGGTACGTGACAGCGGCTATCTAACCTACGAGGAGTTTCTGGCAAGAGTGGCTGAACTTAACGACGTGTAAGTCAAACTCAATTGAACAAATAACGGGAATGGTAGATGTTCAGTTGTACAAACATACAGCTGTTTTCCAGCTTTAATGAGGTGGGGGGGCGCAGTGGAATGAACAGGTTTGCTTTGGAGGAATTTTGACTTGAACACCTGATACCTGCTTTGGATTTTTGGCTTCAAAGGTCGACTATTTGGACTGAGAGCTAATCTCTCCACAGCTAGCTTCAGTACTATTGTGCCATCTAGGATTTGGCCCATCTTACTCCCCAGGCATAAGACCCTGCTGCTGCCAATTTAATTTTATCTTACTCGCTCTCAGAGACAGTAACTGAGAGGCAGCATAACGTGACTGAAGTGAGTTATTCTCAGTTGTGAGAAAAAGAAACTCAGAATAATTGTATGAAACGACTATTTGTGTAGAAGTTTTATTCATCTATACATTTAGATATCATTTGATAAGTAGAAAAGTAATTTATGCCGCATAATGTGGCTATGCAGTATATTATTACGTTTAGGGATATCCGATCTGAACCAGTTCACAGCAGAGCGTTCTGAGGGAGTGAACAGCACCTAAACTGCAGAGTGCACACAGTAAACAACATACAGCAGTCTTGGCCACCATTCAACATGGCCAGGAATACACTTTAGATTTAGGTGAAACTCCCAGCCAAATGTAGCAAACATTGGACATTACTTTGTGTGTTTTTGCATGTGTAGCTGTGTTCATACGCTGTACTGTTTACTGCTGTAGCACGACATCAGTAAAACGATGCAGAATGGTTTATTGAATTGAAAGCACCCTCTCTCTTCTGCTGGATCTCTCCCAGGACGGCCAAGCTAGCTACTGGACAGCAGAAGCATCTGCTGTTTGAAGTGCAGCCAGGATCCGATGCCACAGCCTTGTGGAAGGTGGCTGTCAGGGTCCTCTGTACCAAGGTGAGACCACACACATCACATGCCAACAAGAGCATCTGCCCACACCTTTGATTTAGTGTTTGAGAGAGAAAAGACAGTTGCGGGTGGAAAAAATGTAGCCCTTACGTTGTGTTTTTGTGTTTGTGTAAGTGTGGTCTGGGATAATATTGGGTTTATATGTTTCTCTTTATTATGGTTACTCCAGTTTATCAGTTTGGAGATACAGATGTGCCATGCAGATGTTGGCCTTTTTTAGAGACGAACAGTAAATGGAAATTGGTTTCGAACCAAATCTGTACTGTTTGGTCAGAAGTGACACTGTGGTGGTACAGGCAGCTGAGGAAGATTCATAAAATAATAAAAACCCATTTAGATGACTTATGTAAGTCGCACCTAAACTCACATCAGTCACCTGCTGCAAGTTTCTGTACACGTCACGTCAGACATGACACGCTGTCAGCTGCATCCCCACTAGGACACCTACAGCAGTTTATTAACCGTCTCCATGCCTAATTAACACATTTGTGAGTGTTAATTGTTTCACTGGTGCTTGTTCTTCTTTAACTGTCCCTCTCTGTGTAGCTCCTTCATCTTCACCACTTATTCATTTACAACAGGGACCAAAGTTTTATCAGCAAGGAGACACAGACTCTGACCGAGACACGCAGCTTTTTCAATACAGTATTTTGTTTGTTTTGAGCTTGGCTGCCGACTTGGACTTTGTTCATCTTATCTTGTCTCAGTGACATCATCGTTTGGGTGTAGTTTCATTTTTATATTACATGGGCCTTCTCTTGCCTGTTGTGTATTATCTGAGAGGTTGTAGCTCAGTCTCAAAACATGCTGTTAAAAAAAGGAATATATGAAATAAATAGTGCATACAGGGAAATACAGCAATAAACCTGGTAGGCTTTGCCTGTAAAAATGTGAGTGCACATGTCTGCTAAAAGATATAACCAAAGTCTTGAGGGTACCTTGAATCCAAAGATAAGCAGCCCTGTCTAATACTTTACTGTACGTGGGAGTTGTGATTCAGTATTTTTCTTCATGGAGGACAAGGGGGTATGAAGTTATTGCAGGCCGAAATATTGCATATTGGTCCCTCAGTATTCCACCTGTACTCCATTGTGGTTGAGTTATTCTGCAGTTTAATTTTAATGTGAACAGTGTTGAGTTTGTGCAGCACGAACTAAAGCCAACTATTTCAGAACAGTGTAGGATTGTGACTGCATGCGAACAAACATTCAGCATACTTCACCAGTGTGTCTTATGAGTCATGTGACCGCCTTTGCCTCCTCCCAGATCAACAAGGAGAACGGTATGGTGGAAGCATCACGCATCATGAACCTGTACCAGTTCATCCAGCTGTACCGTGACATCACCAGCCAGGCGGCTGAGGTGCTGTCTGCAGAGGGCGCCAACGAGGGCCCGTCCGCCCAGCTCCCCTCCACAGACTCCTGCCAGGCCAGCATGTGGATGGGCAGGTAGGTGCACATGAAGTGGTCTGTCAAAGAGTCAAAGACCCTGTTACTAATACGGTATTTACCTTAATGTGACATAGTTAGCCTCTAGCTGGTGAACATAGTGTGAAGAGAGATATTTGGTAAATGGTAACAGGCTGCATTTACACTTTACAGTTTGCCTCTCATTCACCCATTCAAACACGCACTTGTGGCCTGACCATAGGGAGTCATTTGGGGTTCAGTGTCTTGCCCAAGGACTCTTGTGGACAGGAGGAGCTGGGGATCGAACCTGTGATTAATGGTCGCCACATTTCCATCAGGAGTTTTCAGAGACAAAAAACAGAGCTAATAGGAGAGTGAATATTGGACTTACATTCATCAGGTGGCAGAAACACGACTCCAAATGAATGCTAATGATGTTTTATGTCTGCTGGATTTGTAACTAGGAAATTATTTGCAAACACATTTACTGAAACAACTTTATAGGGGTGATAATATATGAATATTGGTGTTTTGTGGCCAAAAAGGGTTCTTAAATGTCCCACAGGCTGCTTAAAGGATGGATTTTACAACTTATTTAGCTGTAAAATGACTGCTTTTCCCCCCTGGATGAATTCCCATCCATAGGAGGAGCTGTGGTAGGCTGAGGGAATCATTTTTACATTACATTTTACAACACTGATATTTTTCTCAGGCGTATTCTTTGATTCATCCAACAGCAGGCATCTCTTTCCAAAATAAGATTTTTAGAATCACCTTCCTCCTCAGAAAACAGTTAAAACTTGAGCTCTTGTCTGTTTGCAGAGTGAAGCAGCTGACTGATGAAGAGGAGTGCTGTATCTGCATGGACGGAAAGGCCGACCTCATTCTGCCCTGCGCACACAGCTTCTGTCAGAAGTGCATTGATAAATGGTAAGATGATTTCAATAATTCTTCGACTGCTTTGAAAATCATTTATCATTGACACAGAAAGGTTTTAGAGATGAACAAACACTGACGGTGTCTTCTGTTTCCGCAGGAGCGGGCAGAGCCGAAACTGTCCGATATGCCGCCTGCAAGTGACTGCTGCCAATGAATTGTGGGTAATGTCTGATTTCCCCACAGAGGATGACATAGCTGGCTACATCCTCAACTTGGCTGATGAGGCGGGCCACCCACACAGGCCTTAATACACAGCACACTGAGCCAACTACTGTAGATGAAATCCACCCGTACCAAGTAGACTTTATATGTTGCAACACAAAATGTCACTTTCACTGAGGAGGAGGTTTTCTTTTTTCCTAAAAAGCTAACAATGCAGATGTTCTTAGTGACAGCTTTGGAAAATGAAACCTTGTCTCCTTTAAGTCCTAAAAAAATCCCAGGATACTCTTTGTAACCCAAGTATTGTAGGTGTGGTGCTTTATGGGAACTGTGTGTCATAATACGTTGTCTGAAGTGAAAATTCAGTATTTGTAATATGTTATAATAAATTATAATCTATTAATTTAACACACAGAATAACCAAAAGCATAAGTCTTACACTAATTTCTGGGTTAATTTAACCAACATGGGAGAAGAACCCCTGCACTTTATAATAGGACTCCTGATCCAAGTTCAAGTTGTCTTTCATGTTAATATGAATGAGACAAAGGAGGCGAAACAAGGTCTGCCTCATATTCAGAGAGGGTTGATTAGATTGATTGTTTGAAAAAGTTTTGGAATATATGCTTATTCCTTTTCTGGGAGAGAGTTAGACGAGAAGATCGATACCACTCCTGTCTGTCTGTGAGTTATAAGGCTACAGCCAACAGCCGGTTAGCTTAGCACAAAGACTGGAAGCAGGAGGAAACAGCTAGCCTGGCTTGGTCCAAAGGTAACAGAATCATCCTACCAGCACCTCTAAAGCTCACATTTGATCTTGTTTGTTTAACCCCTCCGCAACCAAAATGTACGAACAAGCTTTAGCTACTAACTTTAGCTATGCGCTAAGCTGAGCTAACAGCCTGTTGGCTGTAGCCTTATGTTTAACAGACATGACAGTGAAAGTGAAAGTTTGCTTTAAGTGCAAATCAAAGACACAGAGTTTCTGGTCAAACTATGAAACCAGATTTATTTTCCACCTGTAAAGCTGTTCTGTAGTCTGTGCAATGTAACCCTGCATGTTTATATCCCACATGCCTTATGAGCCCTGTTATATGAACCTGTTATGAACTGAGGTTGTGATCCAGTTCAGAACCTGTCATAGTGACTGACAGTCTTTTGGGTGTACAGGACTAATTAGTTTTATATGATCTTAATGACTTGGCTTGCTGTGGTGTCTTCTTCACTGTTGGAAATAACCACTATTTGTCATCTATGCTGTGCTCATCTTTTTACTTATATATATATATATATATATATATATATATATATATATATATATTAATTTACCATAATTTTATCAAGGTTATTTTAATCTGATTGCTGTAAAAGTTCTGTAGTTTACATTCTCCAAATGACCAGTCTTGTCTTTGCTCTGCTCTGCTTTTTCAAGATTTATTGAAATAGGCAGCTTTTCCGTTTTAAAAGAGCTCTTGTAGAATTAGAGTTTAATTTAAAACCACAAAATAGTTTTATTTTGAATAAGTATATCTGGCCCGTTTTCAGCATTTTGTAGTTTAAGAGGATGTGGTTGTGATTTATGAGGACTGGATCCATGCTGAAGTGTTTAATTTAATGTGAAAATGCACCGACCTTAATTCTCATTACAGTGATACATTTCTATTTTACTGAAATATAATGCGTTGTTTAAAGTTGTAGTGATATGGTATTGCTAATTTAGCATTTTGTTATGTGACACTCCGCAAGTTAAGCACGTTTAACAGTTTTTTCCAAGTATGAGACAGTAACTCCACAATCATTCACGACTAACCTGATAGAGGCCTTTTCATTTCCTGGTTTGATATTTGATTTCTGTTCATGTCATAGACGTGAATTTTAATTTGACCAAAAATCATTTTTGGTTGTTGATGCTGACAAATCGCACTTTAAAAACTCACTGTAGTTTTCTTGGTGTTTGTGCACTACAACAACAACAACAGGTGATTTTATCTCTGTGGAGGAAAATATTGTCTGACACTGGAATCCTTTCGTCTCTAAATTTAACGGGAGTTTAACGGGAGTGTGAACTACTGACCGCCTTGCTGCGTGGTCCATTCAAAATGTATAAAACAAAGTTGTAATATATAAAGAATGAGAAAATGAATTGAATTTGGTTATAGATTACTATAAAGCATCTGATCCTACAGAAACACAATGTATGTAGATTTGCTGACTGGAAGGAGGCAAATTAAAAATACTGTATTATCCTTAATAAAGACATACTCACTTTTTGCACTTTATGACTTCATGTTATGTTGGATTGAAAGAAGGTTGAAATCACTTCACAGTGTCTTTTGTCTCTTGAATTTATTTAAAAACAAGTTGTGTTGCTGCTCATGAAAATCCTTTTATCCATCTCATTTAAACAGGCAAAGAAAATATTAAGCAATAAAAATTTAAATGCTGTCAGTCATCAGTGATGCAACATTAAAGCTATGTACTATATTGTTTTCTTTCATTTTTATGTGTTCATTTCATACATCATTTGAGCCCAGTACTGTGTAAAGCACATCACTGAATAAAATGTGGACCTCCACCTTTGTTTATGGTTTCTCATCCTGCCTGTTAGGGAGCTTTTTGGGGGACCATCAATACATTCATGCTGACTTGGCCATTTTGTGAAAATTATGATTAAACAATTATACTAAATTGATCACACTTAGCACACTTATTTTGATTAATGTGTAATTATTAAGTCATTTATTTAACAAAAGTTATTTAAAAGAAAATAATAGTGTTTTCAGGAGCTTCCATGTAACGTAGCCCAGTGACTCTATGGATTTGGAGTCACTGGGTCACGTTACATGGAAGCTATTGAAAAAAACAACAATAATTTTCCAAATATAAAATTATATTATAATAATACGTTAAGCGTAGGTTGTTGCAATACACCTTACGGCCGTCAGAGGCAGCAGTGAGCAGCACTGTAGTCGGCGGTGGAGGAAGAATTAATGCGCCACCCTTGATCCGCTTCTTCAGTGTCGTGGGCCCGTTACCCCCACCTAACACGGTCGACTTTTTACCTCCTGATCGGACGCTGTGAAGTCCACCATCCCTCCGGTGAGTATGTATTTTTCTATAAGCGAACTTTATGGCCGTTAAATAAGTAAAATGGGGTGAGTTTACTTATGCATCTCTTTAAGGCTAAGCTAACTGCTAACTGACCGCTGTCGTCGTCATGGCGGGATTGTGTCTTGTGATTGTGTCGCTTTTCCCGGCCAGGGTCGTTAACTAATTGATCGGTAGCTAACAGTTAACAGGTGTTAGATCACCACCTAGCTACTGTTAAATGTTTCTGCCCGCCGAGCGTGTGGTGTTTTCAGTAGGTCAACGTTTGAATCGCACGGGATAACAAGGAGTAGCTAGCTAAACAATGCTAGCCGTTTGCTGTAGTACCGTTAGTGTCAGTTCAAAACCCCCATTGAACTGGTGTCAGGTTGGCCATGTAAAGTAAAGCTGAAGCTACAGTCAGCAAAGGTGTGTCAACACCAGCTACACGGACATGAGGTATTAGCCATCTCCAAGTACGAAGGCTTGTTTTGTTTTTTTTAGCTTTTGAGAAGTTCTGCTAACTTTCAGACTAAATGTATATGAAATGTAACCTCATGGACATACACATGTTGGAAAAAAGATATGCAAAAACATTATAAGTCTTTATTTACATATGAATAACAAATATAAAAGAAAATAATTCTTATTAGTTAGTCTTTTCTCTGTTGTGAGTCTAACAGGGTTTTTGATAATGATTTCGCTGTGCTCGGTCACACTTGCACCTGGCTTTGTGAATATTTGCCTATCCTCTCATTCACTTCTGACTGACTTCATGACTGATGCCTGAATTCAGTGCGAAATGGCAGTTCAGACCATTTCTTTTTCTACACTTCATTTTACCTGCACCTATCGTCTAGGCCTTTGTGCCATGCATATATGTAATGACAGAAATAATTCACCAAGCAGTAAGTAATATAAACAATTTTCTAATGCCCTTTCATAAAACCAAATCTACATACACTTCATACCTATCAAAGGAAAATAAACCTCAATCCTAAAAAAGTTTTCTACCTATGTGAAGTAGGCCGTGCCAGATTTCTGCACCAAGGTCAACACAATAGTAAGAACCCCCTTTTTTAAAAATCTGGTTCAAGAAGTTTTGTAAGAATATGTAAAAAAAAAAAGAAGAAAAAAATGCATGTGCTGCCTAACCTATGCCCCTTCTCCCCTGAGGACATGTTCAGGCACAGTTTGTGCTGCCATGGTCAATCACTCATCTTGGCTAGTGCCAACCTCCGTCTTCACTGCATCCACTAGAAAACTGAGCTCATTGCACAGTGTCTCATGGCGGTAGGCCATGCGGATTTGTGCCACATTTGTCCGCCGAATGTCGTTGCCCTCTGGTCCATCCTCGAGGTAGTTGCAACCAATGAAATGTTTCTTCTCCTGTGGGTGAAAAGTAAAAAAAAAAAAAAAAAAAGATGTATATATTGCAGTATATCTTTTAAGTATGAGGCAGGCTCTTTCTGTACAGAGCAGGTAGGGGTTCAGTGACCTCGACATGGATTTAATGGACCGCCATAAAGAGGAAGTGCTTCTCACTATAATACAGGTGCGGCTGATCTAATGTATGCAGTGTAGTTTGACTAGTAATTTGCTCATTCAGGGAAAAGTTTTCTACAGCTGCCAAAAGTTCTTCAACTGACGACATGAAATTCGAGCCCAGCAGAATTGGGCTGTTTTTTGGGGGGGGAGGGGGCAGCCTGCCCCATAAAACAGCCAACTGTAATGGAAATAACAAGGATGGTGATGGGAAAATATGTAGAAAGGAGTGTAACAATGTCTTTGGCTTCGTCTGATTGAGCAAAAGAAGTTGGACTTTACCTGATGTGAGAGTCCGCTCTGCAACACACTGTTTCTGGCTATCTCACACAAATCACAGGTGCTCAGCTTCCACAGCTGGGCTGCAATGGCATACTCCTCCATCAAGGCCTCCTGAAGGGGTTAAAAGGAGCATTTAGGATAAATTGGTACCAAGAAACTATATAAAGGTATAATGTACATTGTAACTATTTTGATGTTCGATTATTTGTCATTTATCAAGCAAAAATATTTTCAGGTTCCAGCGGCTCAAATGGGAGGATTTGCTGCTTCTCTTTGTTAGTAAACTGAATGTCTTTGGCCAGATAAAACAAGACATTTGAAGACGTCACTTTAGGCTCTGATAAATTGTGATTGCCATGTTTTCGCTTTTTTTTGACATTTCATAGACCAAACGATAAATTGATGAATTGATGAAATAATCGGCAGATTAATTTATTAAAATTAAGCGTAAAGTAACTAAAGTCCTGTTACTCGATTACTTGCCCAGATGTCTCCTGGACTTGTGTTACCACGACAAATTCTTATTTCTGCTGTAATTAGTGATTACTAGTGATTATTAGATTGTGATGGTTTGGAAAATGAATTGTCATATGATTCTCGTTCCTGTGGTTCTGACCTTGGTGTAGTGGAACTGCATGGGGTCATCAGTGGACAGTGACACACACAGGCCTTTCTGTAGAAACTCTCGTAGAGGGTTCTTGGAGTACTGCAGGAACAGGCTGTTGTTGCTCAGTGGGGACATGGCGATCGGGACCTGGGCCAGGTAGTACAGGTACTGCAACACTGGACTCTGGGGGTGAGGAGGGTTAGACACCAAAGTAATGCTATAAATCAATTTGAGGGGCTACTGGGGAAATTTGCCAAAAGCAGTGCTTGCCTCTGAGTTGAAGTGTAAAAATGAAAACTTGCTTGTTAGCACTTTACTACTTAGTATCTTCTGTGTTGTTGGCAGTAAAACAATAGGTCATCTTATTAGTACAAAATATCTATTGGCACTTTGAGCTATCACATTGAGTATCAAAGCCTAGTATGAATTCAGGACTGCACCTTCTTGAGGTTGAGTCCATGGGAGATGTTGTCAGCCGTGAGGAAGGCGGAAACCAGGTGGGTGATGGAGCCGGCCTCGCCACAGTGGGGACGAAACTGGAAGGTGTTCAGTCCTCGCTCCCTATGGAGGGAGAAAATTAGGATATTATGCGCAACTGTTTCCAAAGTGTTGGCAAAATGAAATGTGCATTACTGTGTGTTTCCATCAAGCGTAGAGCACCAGTAGGCCTAACGCTTATGTAACTCTGACTAAATCATGTATTATCGTTGGTACTTCCACCTCTGAGAGATTTGTGTAACATGAGGTATTCAGTTATTTCTTCATGTAGATGTGACCTTTTTGTGTACAACAATTTGTATTGTTTGGGCTCTCTGGTGGAGCAGTAATAGCCTGATGCTGTGTCTGCACTGCAGACAGCATAGGCAGATGTCACAGCTTATTTAAAAAGATCATTTCAATGGCTTCATCTTTTTATTCCAGGTCAAAACATCACCCATTCCCCACCCATGTGTGCCTGGAAAACACAAAGATGGACAGGATTCTGGCCTCTGAAATCATTACCATGAAGACTTTCTTGCACCTGGCGAGTAAGATGACTCTGAGGTGTTAATTGGATTGGCGTTCGATGTCATAAATCCTCTTCTTTTGCAGGATTGTTGCATCACAAACATGCAGGACTTACTTGCGCAGGTTGTTGAGCACCATGATGTTGGCATACATGTAGAACAGGTAGTAGGTGTAGGGAGGGTTGTCATCTGTGGTCCACGCCTCTGGCTTTGGGCTTTTGTAAGAGAACAAGTGGTCGCTGTGTTTGGACTCATCATCCACGCTGTCAAATCCTGTCACCTACGAGACAACACAGGTCTGTTCCCAAAGAGTCACTAAATAATCACTGAATAATCTGGACGAAACTGACAGATGTGGCTGCCTTTTCACTTTAAAAGTTTCCAGTTTGTCACAGATTCCACCCTTCATAAAAGTACTTACGTATTTTAGGAATACATGTATTGCTTTGTGCTTTTGTGGATTGACAGTAGCCTCAAAGAGGGGGAGGAAAATGTTCTCCAGCATCTTGGCGTAGTGTGGTACTAATTTCTTGGACTTGAAAATGTCACTGCAAGACAAAATGAATCAAATGAGCGCAACTTCCCATACAAACAACACAAATGTTTAAGCAATTGTTTGCTTATTTACACGTTTACAGCCAAAGTTTTGGCAACACTGACATTGGAATTGATCTACTCACTGATTTCTTAATGAATCTTCTGAGTCGAAAAAATGCAAAATTGGATATGATGGCTTTAATTTAAAAATGTTAATCGTAAATAAACCACCTGAATTTCTCATTATTCAAAAGAGGAAGCAATATAACAATTGTGAAGATTAGTCGTTGGTTTATTAGTAACTTTATATATGGCTTACTGTCATGGCTTCAATAACTAACAGTTTAACAGTGTCATGTTGCTTTTTAAAGTCCCAGCACATTTAAGTGGACCAGGCCCTTTTGTGTTAATAGAGCCGCGTTTATCTTGTTGATAATGTGCCTGCTCTCACTGAGCACTTACTAGATCCTGGGAACTTGGATCATCCATCTCATGTTGGGTGAGTGGATCTTATGCTGGATGAACCAGGTTGCTAAGCTCTCCCACTCGCTGGCAGAGCGGCCGTAAATCGACAGACGGGGCTCAGCATGCTGGTACTTACTCTCCTCCAGATCTTTGGCCACTTCCTGAAACAGACGCCAAACCACAGGAAGTTTGTGATGTTTCTTGATAAAGCAGAAGTGACTGTATTTCCTCACTGGACAGATAACAGATAATTCTGTCACATCCGCGCCTTTTCTAAATACCAACAAAGCAAGTGTACTTTATGCTCCAAAGAAACATTATGGACATGAAAGAAACTTGATGTTCTCTTGTCACAGTTCAGTAGTCCACCACCAGTGGGTGCAAGGCATCTACAACCTCCCCCAAACCAATTATGACAGATGATTCAAGTGTATATCTCCACAATACGCAGAAGATAAACCTCTATACACAAAGATACACATGTTTAGTAGGTGAAATAGAAATTCTATTTAACTTTATTTAAAGGCCCTACACACTGTGTCGAGATGGTTTCTTGCAATCAGTTTTTTACGTACACCCTGTGCTATTGATATTTTCAATGTCTTGATGATTTATTTTGTGCAGCTGTATCTCAGCTGTAATTTGTTATAGTTAAATGACAATTGAATTATACTTCAACTTCAACTTGGTACAGCCATAGAAGTATGTTCACATATTTTGTCTTACAGGTCGTTTTCACAGCAGACATTTTGAAAGGAAAATCATGATTACTCCATTCAAGTGTCCCAGTGAGGCATGACAGTTTGCCAGCATGCACAATACCAGGACCCTGAAACTGAAGCAGCTAAATGGAATTCAGCCATCATTCATTTCATTATTTACAAGTGGGCTTTTCGTACTGTGACTTATCAAAATGTCTCCAGAGGAAAAAAGCCTTTTAGACCTCTTTTGATGACTGTACTTCATCGATATCTGACCTTCATTATCATTCTCACTGGTTCAGGGAGTTTGTTGATGTCTCAACATCCAATTTGAACCTGAGCAGAAATCTAATTAGACCAGATGAAGTAAAACACCGGTGTGCAGGTTCTATAAGTCATATTAGTGCTTTAACTCATACTACACCTTGATGAGACGTGCAAAGTATTCTCCTTTGATGTAGTTGTCTGTTTTCAAGTAAATCTCTCGCAGTTCGCTGGCTCCCACAGGGTTGTATTTGGAGTTGAACTTGTCAAACCGATGAAATGTTTGTCTTCCCTAGGAGAGTAAATCGTGAGAGAGAGTGAATCTCATGCACTGATGAGCACAGTCTCATTCCAACAAAGTGACTACATCGATTATTTTCAGATTAAACATTAAGAGGACCTTGCGTGGAACGTAGAAAATGATTGCGTAACACCATATGAAATGCATGAACACCCTTGATTGCATCCTTGTGTCAATAAGCACAGGTTAGTGAAATGATCTGTAGCTATTTGACAAATTAATTCTTGGCAGGCACATGGAGTTATTATGTGATTACCTTGTTTATTTGCCTCAAGGCTAAAATATACAAGGTAAACCTGATAATGGTACTGGAATAGTTTCACCTTTTAAAGAACTTTGACAGTTGTGAATTTGTTCTTACAGCGTGCACGTCTAGAGAGTCTACGGTGAGGTCGTAGGGGTCCATGTGAAGGTTGTTGAAGACATCCTTCAGTGTGATCTTCTGACTGTCCTTCTCCAAGACCACGCGATCTTCCTCCGTCTGGTATGTAGTCTTTATAAATTTCAGCAGATGCTTCTGGTTCATGCAAGCAGCAGCGTGTATATGTGTGTCCACCTGTGTTTGACACAAAGAAAACAGTGACAATGTGCATGATTTTATTGGACGAGTTACAGTAGAGCCATAAACTTAAGTTTATTTAGACTGAGGGCACTCAGTTAGAAATAACTTCTGCTGTACAGCCCTTCAGCCTAAGGGCTCAGGCTGAAGCAGTGTCGGCCAGATGAATTGTATTACATAAAGTTTAAAACAGAGTTCTACTAAGTTATTAATTGTTTATATACTGAGCTAGATGGAAAAATACCAGCCAACCTTTCTGACGTTGTAGAAGTCTCTGTGTGGAACACATTTCAGCTCTTTTAGCTCTGCCATTTCATTCATCATTTCATGAAGGTAGAATTTAGAGGCCAAGAAGTTCAACCGTCTGTGACAGTAGGTTTTCCTGTGAGGCAACACAATATAAGATCAGCCAAACATTTCATGCAGGAAAATGTAAGATACGTCATTTATAAAATGACTTTTCAGCACCACTCTGCTCACTAATCTTCTGCCCCTGGTATACAGTCCCCACAGTTCAGGAAGGGAGAACTACTGTTTGACCTTTTGTTGTTAAGAATATTCAGAATGTTTGGGTACTCACGTTGGGCCGTCAGCTATCATTGCGAGGACGTGGCTCAGGTCTATGGCAAAGGTCTCAAGGTCGGGGTAAGGGAGCGGGCGAGGCAGCTGTTGTTTCAGGGCCTCTGCATTATCGTAAACGTGAACTATGCCATCCTTCATCTGCAGCTCGTAGTTCAGGTCCTCAGGAATACCCTCCATGGAGTATGGGTCTTCCCCTTCGTGAGGGAAAGGCCAGATGTCTACAGATGATGGGAGTAAAACGGCAAATGAGGAATAATCACAGTCATACGGACAAAAACAGTATCATAACATCATGCGAAATATTCAAAGACATTATCATGATTATAAATTGTGTATCGTAAGTATTTGACTATGATAAAATTGTTAAAAGACAATTTTAAACAATATTGTAGCCCATTCAGTCATTACAGATACAAGTAACACAATTAAAATGGAAGCCATTGATATTCACAGGTCATTATATTTTGCACATTTCATAAGTTTTGTGACATTTGACTATATCCATATGACTGAGATGTTTGTCATGAGGGCTCAACTGTTGATTATTCACAACTGTGCAATGATGTGTATATATAGATAACAGCCTGTGACTTTAGGACATCAATGCCAAAAAGTCACTGTTTTTTTTGAATTGTAGAATTCACTATTCCAGTCAGGTTTGCGATGTTACGTGAAACCAGTTTTGCCACCTTAAACTCCTCAAGCAGCATTAAAGTTTATCTGAGTGATGTTCTTAATGGGGTTCCTTGTCTGTGAGACATACGCTTTTAAATTGTGTCGGTGCCTTTGCCACTGAGGGAAGATTACAAACTAAACAAACTACACTTGCTGTGGTTTCACTTCTTGCTAGTGTTAGAGCTGAGGAGTAAAGCAGTTCCTCTTTATTCTCTGTTAAAAAAGGAGTTGGCTTTCCAGAGTGTCTTGCAGCACTTTGTCTATGAATCCCAACTCTAAAAATAATGTTCTTTGTAAACTATTTCTTCTAACCCTCTAATAAACCTACTATATGTCCCTATCTGTAGTCAATAGTTCAACTGACCTTGGTTCACACAGTCTGTTTAGTTTTCTCTGCTGGTTTCTGCTCTCAGTCTGAATTGTTTTGCTGACCTTGGATGTGAGAGTGCCATCCACACACAGACCTTCTTCATTATGTCGGCTAACCGTGGCTTGCTGACAGCCAAGCCAATATTCCATCCTTTTCATCACACATCACTCAGTTAACTCCTGTACCACCAGTCCTCCACATTTTGTTCCTTGCCCAAAGAAGGATGTAATGGTAGTTGTTTGAGACTATATAAAACATTACAGGAGTATTAATTGGAGTATTAACCCGTACAGTTTCCAATTAGGAAAAGAGGAAGTTCTCTAAATGCCCCTACCTGGCAAGACCTCATCCTCCTCCTGCCACTTCTCATTTTCAGCGTTGCGAAGGAACCGGGCAGTGGTCCTGGGGAAGTGATGGTAGGCCAGTCTGGAATATTTCTCTCTGATGAACAGAGCCCTAAGGAGACTTTTGGCTGCCTGCTCATAGTCCTCAACTGTGATCTGGAAAGGTCGGAAAAGTTTAAATGCCCTTTTTAGAATTGTATGTGTAGTTAAGCAATCAACATGCTGTGGTGTTAATCTTGTTTACCCCTGCACAGTAATCCCCACTGATGGTTACTCTCTGGAAGTCAGGAAAGGTCTCTGGAAGACAAGGTTCAGGTGTGGTTGGGGAGAGCATTGGGGAAACCACAGACGTGGCCCAGTCACCACTGGGTATCTGCAAAGCTACTGACTGTGAACGCTTCAACTTGAAATTCTTCTTCCTAGTGACACACAAGAGAGGACAAGCATTACCCTCCTGACAAACTGGAGATGCAAAAGCTGTGCAGAAGAAGGAATATTTGATCAAACATATTTCCATTTCCTACCTCTTAGCAGACTCTTGGGAATGCTGCTCGGCCAGCTCCTTCTGCAGCGCCCGCTCCCTGTCCTCATGCAGACCGATGGGACAGTCCTCTGGGACGGTAAACAGTGCTAGAGCATCCTTGTTGTCTTCCTCTTTCAGGGCAGAGGCGTACACCTTCTCTGCTAGCAGACGCACCTTCTCATCCACATCACTCAATGATATTCTTGGGAAAAGCCGTGGCATATCTGAGGGAGTTGAGAAAGATTTGAGTTTTAGTGAATGCTGTTTTTGTAAGAAAGGTCGGATTTGAAAAAGTATCTCGGAAGAAAGTGTGTATTATAACTCATAATTTGCAATGATATTAACAAGGATAACAAATGATTGGTTCTGGGCTCAGAGCTTCATTTCATATAAGCCTACAGTGAATGCTGGGTTATGTCAAATGACAATTGTGATTATGAATCTTCTCCTTACAGTTGTCATGTCAATTCTGCTGCTGATCCACTTCACCTACTTTATGTTATTCAATGGAAAGGACAAACTCTTTCACTGGTGCTGGGCAAAGATTAAATCACAGACATGACTTGTTCCATTGTGGAATAATTGTGGTCACTATTACTACGTCATCAGCAGCAGTTATTGGAGTAGTTTTATGTTGTGGTTTGTGTACTTGACTCTGAGATTATGGCTCGATGTAATGACATGGTTTTAGAACCTGAACAACTTGCTAACATGTTATATTTCATGTCATAAATGTGATGAAGTATGGCAGCAGCAAGGAGGAGAAATAACATTATCTTAGTGGTGGCTGTGAATACAAATACCAGCAAGATAAACATGAGACCTACGAATGTAAAATTGAGTTAGGGGGTGGATGGGGTTAAGGGATGAACTTGGCACGTTTTGCAGCGACTCGTCTTAAATCACACCAGTAAACATGTCTTGAGTGGCTGACTTGTGTTTCAGTGGTGGCAACGTGTTCTGCCAATGTGTCAGGCAAGTTACAGTAAACACAGTTAATCACTGTCCCGGGTGTCCTGGACTGGCAGTGTGACCTCTCAACCCCCGGGGGACTAAGGGTCACCCTCTCTGGGAATACTCAGAACTGGGAATGGTATGCAACACTGAGGAAACCGAAAACAACAGATCAAGTAAGATGTTTGTTGGCTGCGGCTGTTTAGTTTGATGTGAAACATGTTTTAAGTCAGTCTAGTTTTAATAGCATGACATTATCATGGAGTTTAGGTTTGTAATTTATCTGCATTGCTGACTACTGTAACTCACTTCACGAGTTAGCGTTTTTGCCGAAACTGTAAACCAACTTAGAGGCAGTAAAGTAAGTAAACATTCCCAAAGAATCTGCAGATAAGTATCCTGATGGCTCCCATGATTCAGATTTTCCTGGTTTTTGCTGTAAATGGAAAAGGAATGTCTGGCCCGCATTTTTAGCATACCATCGTTTTGGTTCCCTAGACCTTTGGTTAGGAAAACAATAATGTTGACTTTTATTGACCTGATTCACTTCCCCATGACATGAAGTAGGGTCCTATTTTTAAACTGTGACCTGTCAATTCATATTTTGGTCAGATCAGATGAAGGACAGCAGAGCTTTGCCTGCTTGCTTAATCCCCCCCCGGTGTGAAAACTACTGTTGCTATCCAACATCCCGTCAGTAGTTGTGGTTCCTGGCTATTCTGATCACCATTTCATCACTGTTACTAATAATATTAATGTTGCAGTCAGTGTAGGTCACTTGGCCAGTTCCAGCATCAATCTCTGTGGAGGTATTTGAGTCAACAACCAGAAGACAGCATATGCAGTTCCGTTGTATCAAATAGCAAACGTCTCTGCTGCAGCACTCGCCGTCCTAAGTAGTTTACATGCAATTCTATCCGTCTAAAAAACTTTGAGTGATCTTGGCGCCTTCACAGATGGCACCATTAACGTTTGCCCTCACATTGGCACAGTTTTCAGCCTGCTCCTTGGCTAGCACATTTCGGAAGCCGTCCTGACGAGCCTCTTGGCATGTGTACACTCTCCCTTCTGGAACAGCTGAGCAGCCTCTATGATGACCTTGACCTACATCCCCCTATTATAGAAACCTGACCTACACAAAGCAGTCTGGGTATGTTGGGAGGGTCTTTTAACATATGTAATACAATTTTAATGACTATTCTGATCTGTTTTTTTGGAAGAAAATACCTTTTTTTTTATGTGTCCTAACATATCACAAAATGTCTTAGATTAATAAAATGCTTCAGTAATTCATAACGCTCACTTTTCATAGTATATACACCCCTTTGTTTCAGCTGTCACCTTTTGAATCAGAATTTTTTGATTTAGAAAGTGATTCGTCCATCAAATCTCAGGCCTTAGACGTTGAATGAACCTCTTAATAACTGGTAATTGTCATCACAGTGCATCTCAGTGTCACTGCACGGCTCCATAATCAGCAGAGGAAGCTCTGTCTGTCTCTTACCTTCGGCTGTGATTTTGGCCATGTTTGGCTCTTTCAGTCTCTGCCTGTTGAGTCAAGTGTTTCAGCTTTCATGTGTTTGCTTCTGTCTCTTCTGGACTCCCTAGCTCTTAGCTGGTGGCTCCACTGTTTTCAAATGTCTGCCACTTGCTGTCGGGTCTCAGAGAACACTTTAAAGTGTTGCTGAAACCTCTTCACGCTGTCGGGCTGTGTCTGCTCAGCTCTGGTGTCTGTATCTACGATGTGTCTCTTCTAGGTTTCCACTCCCGACTGCCTCAACCAGACTTTGCTCTGTAGTTTATGTGGTGCGGTGCCTGTATGTATAATGCAGCTGCTAGTTGTTGCTGTCTTGAGTGTCCCTCTCTATCTCTATTTTAGGGGGTTGAGAGCGTCATGGCAACAGGGGCTCTAATCCAAGCTGGTATGTCACAACTGGCTGCTAACATGTGAGTGGCTATCTGTGAGATGGGGGCAATAAGGAGGGAGTGAGATACTAGGGGCTCTAAGGTAAGATTAAAGCCCTGGGAAAGTACATTTGAAGAACTCTTGATTTTTCCCAGATGACAGAGTTAAGTATATCTTTGGCCACTGGCCATGCATTTACTGAATGTAAACAGTTTTGTCCTGGGGGAATTATTTGGATATACAAATTTTTTAAGAATCCATTATTTACCAAAAGCAAATAATCCCAACAATCCTCCATGGTTAGGCTAGCATGCAAGTGTTTATGCTGCTACAGGCGGTGTGTTTACTGCAGAAAGATAACAGAAAGCCATGTAAACAAATTAGTTCAACGTTTAAGTCCCTCTGCACTCAAAAATATGTTCTTATATATATTCTTCTAGTTCCGACTGTTGGTTGTTTGAGCTTCACTGTGCAGAATGATGTATGTGCACCAGAAGGCTGTTGTCACATCATCTGCTGAAAGTGGGAAGTTTCTTTGTGCATTGAAAATCAGATTTTAAGGGGCGGGCCTACAAGCATGATTTGTGACATCACAACTAGTTTGGAAGCCTAGTAGAAATGTCCTACATGGTTTACTTCTTCCTTGATAGAGTTGGATTTGGATTTGTTTGTCACATTGATTTACCGACACTGTTCACAGATGCTTGGTGAACTGTGGCATAAGTGCATGTTTTAATGAGTGGAAGGGAGAACTGTGCTTGTGTTCCCTTCGTGAGACCGTTGTTTGTTTTGTGTGAATGTGTATCTGCCAGTGTATACTGTGTGCATACTACACTGAAGTATTTACTCACCTTTCCCAAAGCAGGGTGTAGACTGCTGCTTATGAAGGGGTGTGTCCCTTCTCCTCATTTTGATCTGTATTAACCCAAGAGAAACAAACCTTTAATTAACAATGAACCAATCCACAGATCAGTGGTGGAGAAGTAACTCAGAGGTGAATTCTGAGTGAGCTGTTTCAAGTCTACAGAACCAAAGTAAGGTGGTAAATAAGTGGTGCCAAAGTGGTACAGTGTGTTGACCAGGTCCTGCACCACATCTGGCTCAACTTCCATTTCACTAGCTTTTGTTTGAGGATTCCTTTCTTTTCTTTTTCTGAAAAGCTAAAACATGATACTGGATAGACAGAAAAACCAGTTTAGCTTCTCAGGAAGTACACTAAAAGGGAAACCGTCACAGAACAAGACACTGTCTCACTGAGGGTAGAGGAACAGACTAGAGATCAGCTTCAAAAAGGTGGTGAATTCTCAGCTCTTTATTTAGGTCAAGTTTGGCTGGTGCTGCGGTTGTTGATTCAGATCGAGCAAAACATTTGATTACAAAGGAGGAGCAGAATGCAGCCAAGTGTTCTAAAATAACAGATTTATTCTGTGCAGGTGGGAAGTGAAAGAGAGAGATGTTTGGTGTTGCAGTGGTGATAGGTTGCCAAAATGCTAACGTAACTGCCATGTTTCTGAGGCTTTACGCAGCACTTTCCCACGCAAGATGTGTTTGTAATGATAGACCTGCTGGAGGGTCAGTGGAGTTGAAGAAATTACAGTGCAGTTCAGGTCTCCTCACGACACACATACATCACACACATCACTCTCAGTAGGTCAGCAGCAGAAGTTTTTTTTCTGCACTGCATCGACAATTAGAGGAAAAGTGTCCATTTAAGCTCGTTTATCCAAGTCATCTATTCTTATATTCAGTTTCAAAAGTTTGATTCATATGGGAACCTTTTAGTTTTTAGAATTATTCCTATGTAATGAGAGAATGTATGTTTATTTTTTAAATGCAATATCTTTAAGGAATTTTGTAGCCACCTCTAGCATTTTTAAAACTGACGAAATATTTATTTATTTATTTGAAACAAGATATAATCTCAGTGTTGGGTCACATTAAAATAACAAAAAAGTTTATTATATGAGACACAAGGTGGACACATAGGACCAAAACTGCAATCCGTGCTGCAGGCTTTGCTTTCAAATGCCCAGGAAAAATCTGAAATATTATCATTATGGAGCCGGCCTTGAAAGAACAAGTTTATAGGTACGTCCCAGGAATGTTTGTTTCCTTAGCTGTTATTCAGAAAGTGAGTAACAAACGTGCAATATGGTTGACCTACATATGAATTAGAAGCCTTGCATTTAACTTTACACAGTCTGAGGGCTCAGTTTGGGTTTGGGTGGACATCAAGACTGTGTTGGAGAACTTTTTACCCCTGGTCCACTAGTGCGACTTGATTGTGACTAAACAGTGGCTGTTGTTCGTTGCCCAATTAATAAAGTGTGCAACTGAACTGAGGTGACCGACACTTGTGAGAGTAAAAGAAGTAGAAAAGAGAAACCCAGTCTGGCAGTTAGTTGAGAAAGTTTCACATCAAACGCTCTGTTGGTTTTGGAATTTCCTGTTGTTTTTTTCTGTCAGAAGAATACACAACGCCAAACATGGCAACGTTGGGTAATGCTGCTCTTTTGAATGAGTGAAGGCTCCGCACTGACAACATCAATGCTAACAGGTGTATATTTAGATAGTCAAATCTTCCTAAGCAGCAGTGGCACCTGAGGTATTATTAGGGTTTAGAAGATTAACTTGTGTAGCAGAACTGCTGCCACCCTTCGAGATCTGCACGTCTTCAGCCTTGAACTGAGTCACAACATGTCACAGACATGTAATGTAAACATGAAGATACTTGAAGACACAGGCAACACAAGCAGTCATGATAGGTAGACCAGTTTCTGTGATGACTTCTCCATCCAGTAGGGCAGCATTCAGTCTAATAAATATCTGTCTCAGCCCACTCTTCACGTGTACAACTGGACTTTTTGCCGTGTTGAGGCTTGTTGCATTTCTGGAGCAATACCTGCAATGCAAGTTCTGGCCTGATAATGGAATGCAGTTGGACGCAGCTAGAAGGCATCTTAAGACAGACACAATGTAAAATATGACAAATGGTCGTAACTTAGCTCGCCATGCCGAGTGTACTTGCGTCGTACTGTGTATTATACCACAGTTGAACTGTTCAGATGAGTGTATGGCTATTTGTTGTGTGTGTTTTCACTCAGATCAGTGACATGGTTGTTGCAAGATGCTTCCTTGTTTTTTTTTGTTCAAATTTGGCACAGTAAGGATGACTGTGACACTTTTTTCACATTCTTAAAATGCACAAAGATAACAGAAGAGGCTGTAGTTCTCTTAAGCAAGACTTTTGGTTAAACATAATTATTAATTCGGGACTGTTTTCCCTTTGGCGAATGATAATCCTGAATCCGTGATCAGCATTGTTGCTTCATTGTTCTAAGTTTCTCGTTTATATGTTTTACTCACAGGTGTGTGAATTGACCTGGATATGAAGCGTCCGTAGCGCAAATTAATATAACGTTCATTTCTAGAGACAAGATGGAGCGCTCTCATCTATTCTCCTCTCATTTTACCATACCTAAACTGTTTCCCAAACTGTAATCTAATTGTTTAACTTATCTGCCAACAAACAGTCTGCATCTCAGAGTTGTTGCTCACTTCTCTCAGCATATATTGCTTGTAATATTTAAGTCGCCTGCCCATCACAGCCGATAGACACATTCATACCTGTGAGAAATTTACATTCTCTACTCTAACTGACCAGACTTGTTTTTGGATTATGCAGGAAGTGTGTGGCAGCGTGAGGCAGCAGACTTTAACTCTGTAGACTGAGTAGTCCGAAAAATTATCCTATTCTAATATCTCCTAGATGCTTTCCAATCTGGAAAATTTCTACGTATAATTATAATATTTTATCTGTATTAACCTCCGAGGCAAAATACAGTTCAGGTATTTCAGTCACCAGATACCACCATAGAAAGTAAATCAAGTGCTGGAAAGAATGCGAGAGTTATGAAAATGATAAGATGTGATGACAGAAGAGCTAAACAAAAGTTAAAAAGTCTGGTACAAAGAATCGCTGTGACAGCAGTGTACTTACAGTTTGCTGGGTTGTGCACGTATGTTGGACCTTATTAGATGTCAAGGGACAGAACACAAGTCTTGTCCTCTTCTAGCATGCAGTGGCTCAGCCGATTTACTCTTTCACTGCCAGGCTGAACAATTGTAACTGGTGCACAATTTAAATGCATCAAGTAACAGCGCTCAGAATGAGTTTGAGGAAGTGATCGGCATCAGTGTTGCTCAGTGAGTAAAGGAAGTGTTGGAGGAAGCATATGCTTGCACAAGTACTTCTGCCACTTTTTCAAGAGCATGGAAACTATCTTTAGACCACGCCCCTCCTTGTTTATCCAGGACGTATGTGCAGTTCAATGTGGAGGCAAAATATCAGTGTCACTTTTTACAGGATATGATTGCACAAGAAATGTGCATTAGCCATTTCTTCCTCTACCAATTTAAAGAGGGAGGAAGTTTAATTCAGTTTGCCTTGACCTTTGTGCTGCTGACAAGTGACCCTGACACAGGGTCACCCCGTCTGGGTCGCCTGGGCGAGGGTGTTAGATGTTGAAAGACCCAAAAAACCCAATGATGCCGGTTACATCAGTGATGATAAACAATTCGTGATTAATAACTTAAAGTAACTAATAAAGTTACCTTTATTGTATAGTCCCCTTTCTTTATCTGAACTATACAGTAGTGTTGACAAGGTAAATCCCACCTCAGTCTCAATAACCTTTTGAATTCTTATCTACTTATAGCACAAATTACTATTCTCGTACAGTGCTTTTCATTTAGAGAGAAAAAAGTGCTAATGAGCATCAGTGGAACAAATTTGTGGGTGGGCTGCCTACAGTATCCTATGCAAGCTGGGGCTCAGGTGGTTCCAGAGTGGTGCAGTGAGGCTTACTACACCACCATCTGGACAGTAGAGGAAAAGACTTCACTGGAGTCCCTGTCATGGCCCCTGGATGGCTGGATCAGAGTTTGAATTCTGTTTGCTTATGCCTTTTACTTTTCCAGAATATTTAATATTATAGTAGTTTTTATAATATTTTAAGAGACTAGTTATTACATTTGCCTTGTGGTCTAGAAAGCAGGGATTTCTGTGGGTGTTCAGTACATGTCATGCAGACCTCACATATGAGCAGCAACAGCATTAAGTCACAATTTTAGTTGTAATTATGAGTATAACCCGTCTGATACTGGATTTTTGAGGCCAACACTGATATTTGACATTTGTCAAGACAGTCACCCTGTCAGTGCTCTCTGGTGGACAAACTATATCTGGAGACAGTTTCTAAACTACCTCAAACCTAGTTTGGCATTTCTGTTCTGCAGTTTTTTGTTACTTGTTGGCCAACGTAAACACTGAAATCGATATATGTGCAATAAGCTAATATCTCTGATATACAAGCTGATGTATCGCCACGGTCAGTTTATCGGTGTACCTCCTAATTATGAACAGGTGATATCAGGAATTTCCGAAGACTATAATGTCTCCCACTTGGCAGAAAGAACTAAGCAAGTGTTGATGTTGATTGAATGTGTTGCATTAAATGGGGCTTTGTAGATTATAGGTGTATGGTGAATTGTTCAGTTGACCCAAATAGTTCTGAAGAGCGCTACATTCATTTTAATGTTATCAAAAAGGTGACATTAAATTTGCATTTTATGGATGCAAAGACAAGAAAATTATCACAGAAAATTACATTTTATTATAAATACAAGCAATTCACGAAAACATTGATTCTCATTTGAAGAAATTGTAAAAAAAGTTATTGATTTAAATAGAGTTTTGAATTTCATGGAGTGTCATAGAGACTTCAACCATACATTTTATATAATATTCTACTTATTCCAATAGGGAGGGTTTAATGTTTTAATGAAAATAACCAGATTTATGATAATTTCAGGACAGTGTGACCACTTTGCTTAGTGATTTTAATGTCCATCTAGTCTTCATTTGTAGTGGAACACACCGCTTTTTTCTCTCTGTTCATCAAAACTTGGATTATCTTTGCCAAAAGATAATTCATTTTGTTGAAATGCTGTGATTACACAATTTTAGGAACCCAAGACAAATTTAATTTCAGCACATGTGTTTCTTTGAGACCGTGCAGCTGATAAACCATGTGTTATTGTTACAGTGGAATGTACACCACTGGTTCACATATTTTGGACTTTGTAAAACTCAGGATGGAATCATATTTTACTACAAATACCCTCGTAAAATGCTAAAGCGCATATACTGTGTTGCCTTGCCTGAGCGTACTAACACTAGCGCACAAGTAGAATATTTGATATTAGGTCACCAAATAACGTCCAAGATGCTTCAAGTTCTTTTCATTGTTGCATTCATTCATTTATTTCAAAAACCAAAACGCCGCAGCCAGTTGAAAACTCTTACAATTCCTGCCATGTTCACCACAACAGACATTAATCATGTTAATACCAGGTCAGGTAATTTAAGTAGGATTTATTCCATTTCAAAACTCAGGCTTTTAAGATGAAACATTTAGCATAACCACTGTAAGTGCTTTGTTGAAGCTGCATTCATTTTGAACAGCTTGGCCTGCTTTTGTTACATGTTGCCTCCTGTAAAGCTAGATGGCAGCACAACCCTTTTATTAACTCATCAGTCCTTCTCCTTCAAAAAGAGACTCTCCGTCACTTTCCACAGCATCCAAAGTCCAGCCAAAATCCAGATGACTTCTTCGCAGTTGTTTGGATGGTCAAAGGCATACATGGCAACTTAAAGACATCTCCAATATGATTCATTTCCAATAAGGTATAATCATCACAATGATGTTAAGGCAATTGGTATAACACATAACTCAGTGACGTGATTAATTCACGTGAAAAATACAGGAGAAGATAATTATTTACATTTAAGATACATACTTCATTGAAGTTAAAATCCAAAAAGAGACATGTTTATTTTGGCTGTATAAAATTATAGTTGTATTGAATGCTTAAATATAAGGTAGCTTTATATATCCTAATATACAAGCTGATAATTACATAATTTTAACTATGTATAGGCCTAGTACATATTGTATAAATTGCACTTCGCAAGCAGTTCAGCACTTTCAGTTCACTAGTGAAAGGATCCTGCTTGTTGCAGTTTGGGGTCCAGTAATGTCCGTTTCTTGAGATAAAATCCTCCCCCGTCGCAGCCTCAGTTCCTCCTCAGTTCATCAGTATGTCAGAGAAGATCCTCAGGAATTGTCTTCTATCTCAGCTGCCAAGCTCACTTTGGAAGCTGAAGAAGAGACAGACATTCTTGTCAAGTCGCACAGGTCTGACTTGAATTCATCCATAAATCACACACTTCAGACACACACAGTGAGACCTGCACCTAAAGCCTCCACAAACAGTATCTATTCAGAATCTAGTGACCTGAGCAAATCTTCCTCTGATGAACTGCACAGATGTAGCAGCCGTTCTTTCTGCATATCTAGCTGTAAATCTGTGGAATAAAACCTGTGAGGGGACTTATCTTCATCTGTTGTGAGCAAATAACCCCAGCAAGGATTCTCCTTTGCCTTTCCATGCCTGTCTTAGGCCACTGTGTCTGTGCTTTTGTGTCTGCGGACTCGCTGACCAGCTTCAGTGCTCCGTCTTTGTCCTCTGGTCCGGAGGGCAAGCTGAGTGACGTCCTGCAGTGAGCGGCGGCGGCGTCCGTAACCTTTAGAGCCAATCTTGTCCGCAGGAGCAGTGGCCACTCTGTGTTTGTTATTCTTGATCAGTTTTTCGACCAGGTCGTGGACTGCACACGTCACAAGGAAGCAGATGGATGACGTTGACCTCCTGGGTCTGATATTTGCTGATATCTGATGTATCCCAAAGCTGGAAAAGGAAAAGACACATTTATGCTCTTCAGACTGCTGTCCAGGGTTGTTACATCTGACCTGTAGCACATGATATGCTGACAGGGTTTAAACCAAATTGTCTTCAAGATTTATCTAAATTCATGTACATTTATCAGTGCAATAGAGGGTCATCCAGTCTTCAGTTACCCACCTTTTTGATATGTAGATATATAGATAATAACATCTTTTCTCACATGGTTTATATTTCATTTGGAATTTTAACTCCTGCAATATGTAACAGCTTCTGCTGCACCTTCAAACACTTAATAAATGCAGTGCTTTGGGGGTCTCCTGGTAGCTGCATTTCATACTTTTTCTGTCTCCCCTTGTTTCCCATCTATCTCTACACTGTCTCATATCAAAGGAGGCCAAAAATACCCTCAAAATGCAGCTTTTCTTGTTACCTTGATGGTGGTGAGACAATTTTTGCATTCCCGTCATGCTGCGGTCCAACATGGACGTCAGAGTACCGCTCATTGCCTGTCACTAAGCTGTTGCGCAGGTCTCTCTTCATATGGCTCTGCAGCCAAACTCTGAACCTGCCGCAAAGGACAGAAGAGGTTGTGATCACAGAAACATAAAGGGATGATGGCACATAACGCATCCAAAATATGAGATGATTTCATTTGAAGCCAATGTAGATTTTTGACGAGAAATACATTGCCGGACCAATAAATCTCTAGGCCGATATTAGGTTATCACAGATATAGCTGTATCGACATGTATGTCTAATGAATAACAACAAATTGAAGAACAGAAATGCCAGACATATTTGAGGTATTTTAGAGACAGTGTCTTTATTACATAGGTACCAACTTAGGGCAGCCTTATCAAAATTATTTCTATGTGCTTAGGCATTGGCGCAGATATAGTTATCAGATTTTTAAAACTTTCAAATATATATCAGTATCAGCCTCAAAAATCCCTCTCAGGCTATATTAAAAGTGAAGTTTTCTGACTTAACTGGGATATTTCCTTCACTTGTTCTCATTAACTCCATATAAATGTCTCTTGTGTCATTAAGGGCAGGCACCTGATTTGAATGTTAAAAGGACAAAGATGAGGCTTTTACTGTAGAATGAACACCATGTTCTCACAGTGATGGTTGATCAGGCAGCTCACCTTTTTTTCAGAATGGTGTTGTGCTCCCCGGTGGCACCTTTTACCAGTGGCAGGACAGTGGTGAAAACACAGCAGCAGATGACGGTGTGCAGGGCTAATCTCATTTTGGCTGGGAGCTGTTCAGTGGTAAAGCTGAATAAATGACATTTAGGAGGTTAGCTCTGAACTGATTGATTAGTGTAAGACAGCATTGAAAAGGTAGCTGCACAACAACAGGGTGGTTAAGAGTCACAGTCTGTTAGTTTGTCAATTACAAATCAGTATTAATGGATTTGTAAGATCATTGAAGAAACATCCAGTCATCAGCACACCCTACCCCAGATTTGGCAGGACATCAATTTACATTCTTAACTTCCTGAAGAATTCTTAAGCAATCTTTTAATAAATTGTGGAAAAAGTCACTTACCTCAGGCTCTAGCTTGTAACGTGATGTAGAGAGTTTATGATGCACATCCAAGTGTGTTGTGTACTGTTTAGTACAGAGAGTTGGGTGTTTTTTTTTTCTCCAAGGCTGTAAAGAGTTTAACATGAGTTGAAGTCTGAAGTTTACACTGCTAACATGAGAGGCTTTATAGAGGGAGGGAGGGAGCTGTACCTGAATGCCAGACCCAGTGGGAGGGACTGTGGGACAGTGCATGTCAACCCCGTCCACCCCACATGTAGACCGTCAAACCAAAAACAGGCAGATAGAGATTATAATTGAGTCAGCAATCACAAAAATGCAGTGACTAGTTTGTGTAAATCTTAATTCTAATTTAATACACCCCCTCTCTTCAAAAAAGAGTTGAAAGAATTGGTTTTGTGCATTTCAGGGTTTTATAAATTGACCAAATGTTTTTTTTTCTCTTTGAAAGGGTTATTTTTGACTGTGCAAATGGAAGACTTATGTGCACCGAGGCCATTTACATATTTTCTTAAGGGTCTTTTCTTTTAATGTTTGTCTCGGAACTGGTTGTTTTGGGGGTTATAAGTGTGCGTTCATTGGCCATTCAGGCTTTAAGGCAGTTAAGTTGGGTGTAAATGTTGTTTATAGCTTAATAAATTCTAAAGGAGATGTTTTTTAGATGGCTCTGTTTCAGTCTGAGCGATTTAAGATCACAGATGGCTAAGTATATTTAAATTAGCACTGTGTTGTTACGGCAACTGCATGCACTGTGAACATTTAAGGAAGGAACATGTGCTTTTTACTGAACTTGTGCAGTTTACTCACTCTGAGTGCTACTTGCACCCACCTGTAGATACTTCCAAACATTTTAAACAAGGGAGGTGTGTGCATGTGTAAAGATGAACTTGCATTAAGGTCTTCCTTGTTAGCTACAGAGCAATTTTCACAGAGAGAAAGTGAAAGGCATCGAAAGTGCAAAAAACTCAATATTTTAGAAATGTATTGAAAATGAACATTAAATTTCATGTAAAGTTTGAGTATGAACCTGAAGAACATCGTGTCCAAAGTACTCTCAAACTTTTAATGATTTTAATAAAAATACATTTATTTAAGAATCAATGCTCCAGTTGGCCTCGAAGTTCATCTCAGGAGTTGAGGTTGATCTCATCTCTGCCCACAAAGATTTTAGATAATTTTGCTCTTGAATTAGTCTAATGCAAGTTGGAAAAAACAAAGACAAAGGTAATAACGGTAGCCAGCCCAACCCAGGCTAAATCAGAATGTAGAGCCTTGTTTCCATGGTAACAACCAGTGACACCTGCTGACCAGTGGCACCCAACGCCAAAAGAGAAGAAAACTCCATTATGTGGTTTGTTAACAATGCGGTGGGGCAATTAATGAGAAGGAAAAACGTTTTTAGGGAGCCTGTTGGAAGTATACAGCAGTGAGGAGACCAACCGACGAGTTAGCAGAAGTACTGAGCTTTAAGAAACCACAGCTTCTCAGCTCTGCCACAGGTCTGTACTGCAGTCAGATTTTATCCTACAGGAAGTTAGTTGTAATGTTATAGTCTACCAGTAAAATGCCCTTGTAACTTTTCTAAACATTTTCTGCTAGAGTGAACAAAACAAAGCAGGTTGACATGCTGGGTGAGCCATATCTTTTGGTTTGATTTACCCAGAAGTCATGGCAAGTCATGGTCTGACTATTAATTAGATCTAAGCTGAAGTTAAAGTCTATCTTTGTGAAACCAGCCCCTGGACCTGCAGGTTGAACTGTCAGATTGATGTGTTGTATTCAAGATATTTACAGTTATGAGTCGGGCTACAATGCAATGTCAGAAAATGGTGAGAAATCTGGACCCAAAGATATCAATTTACAATTATATAAAACAGAAAAGCTGCAAATCCTAAAACCAGCAAAATGATTAAATGGTAATTATCTAAATTGTTAGCAATTAATTTACTGTCAGTCGAATAATCAACTTGAGAGCAGCTCAGAAAGTCTGGTAAAGTATGAAAAAAAAGTTGAGCTTATAATGTTAGCATTTTAATGAACTGGAATGGCATCTTGATTCAGTATAAGACATGTTAAACAGTTAATGGAAGCCTATGTGGTGTGAACTCGCAGGCGAGTGTGCACATTTTGAATCCATCAATATTAACACTATGATCTCTCTCATAAATGCTATAGTTCTTAACGGCCGGTTACTCAGTTGGCAGCAGTAGAGGACTGGGCCGATCTGTTGTGGTGCATTTTTGTAGTGTTATTTCCTCTTTACACTCTGTTCTGCTTGTTCCCTGTATGATGTGGTGACTGGATTGGGATTGGTTACATTAAATACCATGTACCTCTTACTGGCTGCCTGGTATTCATATGGTTTATTGGGACATCTTAGGCATAGTTAAGTCTGGTTAAACAGTTGACTCACTGTTGAGCGAGAAGAGCAACTGAGCTGTCTCCATGACAACTGAGCACCAAACTCCATTTGCTGAGAAAGACTGAGATATGTTTGAATACTCTGGGGAAAGCTAGTAAGTGTCAGGAGTGGACTGATGCTTTACACTATGTTAATCGTTCATTTACTAATAGATATGTACACACCGCCTGCTATTTATATTCATTTATTTATTTAAGGGGCTCACTTAAAAAGTAATGGTTGACCTTCCCAGTTTGTTCTTTTGCCTCTAACTTGTGTTGACTTGCGTACAGCTTATGCAATCCCAGCCCGCATTACCACCACTACCACCCCAGCGATCATCATCCTCATCATGTCTGTAGGTTTCTGTAATAAATTGTCAGGGCTGTTTTGATTTGACTGTACAAAAGCCTGTGGCAGGTAAAGGTTTGATGGGTCTATAGAAGCACATGAGTAATGCATTTGGATACCTTGAATAGATAAACACAGTGTCGTCATGGCAACAACACGGCACACTGCTTGGGCCAAAAAGGTGATTCAGTGATCTGTTTTAACACGATCCTTTCCCGTTCTTAAATGACTTGCCCAGTATCTGTTTTGCATCGTGCGCCTCGTGCTGCAGAATCTCATTATTCCAAAACAGTGAACTCATGATCAAAATCAATCTGGCCACCTATGGCTTTGATGACTCCATATCGGTGGACCAAGATCCTTTTTTTCCCCCCTTGAATTGTTGCTGTAAGAATAGCTTTTACGTTACATGACATATACAAGAAATCAAGACAATATGGTGTTTGGTTACGGGAGGGATGAAGCTGGGATTGATTTCCGCAGTCAGGGGTCGGTAGAGCACAGTGTGAGCTCAACATTGGCAGACACCCATTATGTGATATTATTAGATATTCAGTGTCTATTTATAGTTCCACATTTCATTCTGTGTTTTTATTACTTGTATTTTATGAAAGCCAGGAATTATAGGAATTTGATTAACACTCTGCTCTTCTGGTATATAATACCATGGTGCTCTTCATGGGTCTGAAAGAGAATACTCCCTGGAAATACACTGAGTGATATGCATTTGTCTAAATGAGAGGCCCAAGCATTCCTCGTAGCTCCTCTACAAACAACGGAAAATCACAGTAGGCTATGTGTTTTGTGTGGAAAAATACAGGATCAGATATTTACATTTGCAGGTGGAAAATATCAATTTGCCCACGTTCCTCGTGTTCCTGACTGATGTGGTTAGAGAGAAATAACAGAACGATCTGAACTCTAGCTGTTTGTTTACTAGGCTCGGGCAGTCGTCTGCATTTGCAGATTGACTCACCGTCATTGTATTCAATTGCCAATAAACAATATGATCTTGCTGTGGCGGATGTCACCAGTGGTGTCGGTGCACTGCCACAGCTCAGCAGTCACTCTGTCAGAAAGATGCAGGTATGCAGCGGTACAACACATGTAGACCATATATTGTTTCATTGTATGTATGAAAGGTGCTACACAACTAAAGCATTATTATTATTATATACACATGTAGCACATGAATAGACAAGACATGGTGAGAGCAATGGAGAGTGACCACAGTATAGAGCCTGCAGATGACAGTGCAGTCTCAGTTGGATTAAACTCCAGAGAGAGTGGGTATGACGTGCAACAAAGATTGCCAGGTCAAACGGGCGATGTTGCGACGGCCATGGGGGATGCTCTGTGACCATTCGGCTTCCAAGGCACTCCAGACTCCAATTTAATAAATAATCATCTTCTCAAAAGGTGAGGAGGAGGTGTAACAAGCATACATGGCAGCTCTGGGTTAGTTCATCTACAGTACATGTTTAATATTTTGCCATGACATTTGGTACGCACATTCATTCAATCAAAAATCTGAAAAAAAGATCTGTGTGATAGGCTTTTTTAATGATTACCCCAGTTGCAGCAGTGAGGCTGTTCTCTACTGCTGGACATACAATGTTAACAACAACTTTGGAAAGTGGGTCAATAAATGACACTTTCATTATTTTCATAGAGGAATAAGACTGTAAGATTCTTCCAAGTTAATGCAGTTAACTGAAATAAATAACTTGGAAAACAGAACTTCAGTGAAAAGCTGCATACACACACATTTCTGTTAGTCAGACACCGACCCTCTTCAAGACCAGTTAGCTTAACTGCAACTCAGTGGGCAAAGGACCGGAGTCAGTGGTTTGGCACACAGAGTACTGTGCCCCCCTTTCTTTTTACTGAATCAAGAATTGTTTTGAATCATTTCTGAATCAAAACGTGACACCAAGAATCCGTTTTGAATCAGTTGCTAAAGATTTCTGCCCCCAACAGTCAATCCTCACGTTTTCTCAAAGTCTCATCTGAATGTTGCTGTTCCTGCCTAGTGAGAGGCTGGCTTATTACTGTGCATCTCAGATTTACACCATGTGGCAGTATTGTTGTGACTGAGTTCATCTTTCCATCCATGACCCTGCAGAACATGTGTGTAATGTGGCGGATGGTGGTCTTGAGCCTGCAGTGTGGCCACAGCGTGTTGTTTATGATAAATTGCCTTGAATGAGAATAATGGAATCTGAAACATTGCTGGCTTCATCCACTGTTAAAGTGATGGATTTGGGACATTTTGAAACTTAAGTAAAGGAGTTTGAGTATTTTGGGGAGCTGTTCTTTAGTGAGGTTCAGATCTGTCAGCTGTGATGTGGACATTGTACACGACTGTGACGAAGGTGAAGCTCTTGATTTGTCAGGCGACTACAGGCCATCTACGCAAACCACAAAGTGAGGGACTGTCGTTTGGAAGAATGGTGTTCGTCTCTCCAGTTCAGAAACTTGGAGAATCTACCAGCAGTTTTTTTTTAGTTTTTTTTTACTGTTTCATGAGAGCAATTACTGAATTAGATTGGTATTTGACTCTGATACTTTAAAGCTGCTCTAGATTTTTATCTAAAGATAAATCTGTCTTGTCTTATCCTTCCCCACAAACTGAGCTGTGGTAGAGACGAGTGTCCAAATGCCAAACTTTAAACTTTAAATCCAAACTGTCACATAAACAGCAGAGTGTCCGCTCTTTACAGAGAAAGCTGGACTCAGAAGTTAACGTCTTTTGCCTCATTTAACTCTGCGGTGTACCAAAGATGTCTTGCTAAATTGTTTCTGGGTATTGAATTTCTGATTTGTTAGTTACTTCTCTCTGCCATTTGGCCTCGTACTGCTGAGTGTATGCTTCCTGTGGTACCCATCTGGTGCGCTTATGGCAGTCAGATATTCTCTCGCAGCCTCTCAGAGGTGAATCTCCACAAGATGACATACAAAGTGTGCATTTTGAAATTGATGCCAATGATCATTCAAGGCTGAAAGGATTTGCCAGTAGCTCTGTCATAGCACAGTTTTCCATTATTAGGCAGTTAAAAATGTGAGTGTCTGATTATTGGTGGGGGTGGAGGCAAGATTTCTTCCTAAACTAACCACAAAGTGACTTTTGAAGGCCAGAAATCTCAACACACTGTTAAGCCACAGATGTTGGTTAATCTGATGTTGTAACAGGCTTTTATATGTCTCACTTTAAAGCACTGTCAATATTTCCCAAAAGAGTGGCTGCTCCTCCGTGTGTCATGAATTACACAGAAACACAGATAACAAATGATTATGATTTCGGAGGTTTATTGTGCCCACAGTTTCAGTTTAACATGTTCAGATAACTTAAGAAATTTCACAAAGTAGTAAAATGTTGTTTTTAACGAGGCTCATCATCAAATGTTTCATTTGTCTTAATTTTCAAGAAGTTACCCAAGAATTAACTTAATTACTCTAATTAATATAACTATAACTATAGTTAAATAATTAATTAAAAAAGTGTTAACAAGACTAAGAGGCTACAGACATGCCAGCAACTCTGTGAGGCTATACTTAACCACAGTAGTGCTTTGAGGTAAATGTTAGCATGCTAACAATTAGCAATTAGCGCTAGGTGAAAGGTCAGGGGATTAAAGTTATCGCAATTCATCCTCTGGGGAGCGTGAACGTCTGTACCAAATTTTACAAACAAAATGACTGACATGACATGATGAATAACAAAAGTGTCAACCTCATGGTGGCGCAAAATTTAAAGTTAGAGGATCACCAAAGTCAGCAGGAGTCGTCCTCTGGAGACCATGAATGTCTGTACAAAAACTCTTGGCAATCCATCCAATAGGTGTTGAGATATATCAGTTTGGACCAAAGTGGAGGACCGATATTGCAATTTATTGCGCCATGCCGCTAGCATAGCTAAATAAATCTGAGTTATCATTTGCATTTGTATTATAAATTAAATGTATAACTCAATGGGATTTTTATATTGTATATTTGTATATTGTATTGTATATTTTATAGTCTATTGTTTGTCTGATGGTTATGTGATAACTGTTAGCTGTACGACAAATTGTTGCTCGGGGATAATAAAGAAACTTGAAAAACTGTGAGTTAATTGACTTAGAATAGACTTAAAATTGTTATGGATTCATTTGTTGATTTCTCAACGGGTTACTATTGTTTAGTTGCATCCAGTTTTTATTAATTGCAGGTCATGTGGTCATTGAAGTGAAGTGAGACGTATTTAAAGCAGAGAATTTAGTTTAAAATGTCCACAAACACACACATTCCTGTGAGTGCCGATGTAGTCGGCGTCGTTTCCTTCTAGGTTTTATTATTAGTGATTAGTATGAAGTGTATCAAGAGTCCAGCACAGTTTTGTATTTGTGAATAGTCATTAGACACAGCTTTCACAACCCAATGACACATTAAGTCACATTTTCAAATCAAATTGCCAATTACTTCAACTGAGGAGGAGAAGAGGGGAGTATATGAGCATGCAAAGTTGACTTTTTGACCTGCGACTGACACATATTTGCGTGTTGTAGCCGTCGTGCCTGGTGGGGTTTAGTTTCTCACTTGTGTTTTCATTGTTGCGTTGAAAGTGCAAATACGTCAGGGATCGATTTGGAGAGTCTTGAAATTCCAGTGGGTGGGGTGCAGGATGGAAAATAGATTTTGAAAGCCAGAAGTCTCAGCACCTGGCAGAGACGTCATCGATATTGATCAACAACACTGTCAACCACCCACAGATATATCGTTCATTTTGTACTATTGGCCAGTAAATACTTGACTTTGTACTCCTTTGAATATTAATAGAAATCTCCCTCTCCAGTCTGTTCTCACTGTGGGTGTTGTGCTTTTATTTGGTTTCAAAACACTTCTGAGTGAGTCACGCTAGCAAACAATTACATGCAAAAGATGCTTATGCAACAGATTGGCTTTAAAAGTATAATTATGGGGTAAAACAGATATCTGATATTTTATGCAGCAACAGCGAGTGCAACAGGGTGCGTTGGCTGATTCTGATGAGCTGTCCAGTACAACCAGTACTCCACTGATGACCACTGAGCAGCTTCACATATCTTCTTTGATGGCACATTGACAGCAGGTGGTGTGTGAGTACATTTCTTCCTGCTGGTGTCGGGATTTTAACTGGCAACCTTCCTGCGACGGAACTGCTTTTCTATCCTCTATGATTTGTGGTTTTTCACCCGTTTTACTTATTATATTGTTGTATTTTGTTATTGCAACTACTCTTAATTTAACCTTTTTAACGTTATGTAACGTTTCAGATACACACACACTACATGCACAGTATAACTGCGAGGATATATTGGTCGTTGTTAATCCTTTTTATTTTTGTACTAAGGCAACAGGCAGAGCAAACGTAGATCACATTTCAAAGATGTTTTGGGGCTTTATTCCACATTGTCTTCTCCAGTTCCAACAGATGGATGTCCCTCAAGTGGCCCATAAACGTGTTTCGAAAATAGCATGTTTACTATTGTTATTCCTGTGAAGTTAACAGTGTAATTGCGAGTGATGTTTCCTGCTCCATCACATTCTGCTGCCATGAGTCATCTGCTGTCACGGAGGCATCGCATGCTGAAGGGCCTCAGTCTTTGTCCAATGCTTGCGTTGATTGTGGATCAAAAAACAAAATCTGGCGAGTATCACCGGCCATCACTCACCCCGGTCTCCCCACTGAGTGGTTCAGACCCTTTGAAATGTGACCCTGGGACTCTAGTGAGCTAAATGATTGTATAACACTTCATTAGAATTGAAGAGTTTATCTGCAGTTTTGAAGCCAAAGGATTACTGTCACATTGTCCTCATTACCACTTTATAGTTTTAGACATGTTTCATCACTTTCAAATTAAGTGGAGGGATGGATTGAGTAACTTGGGGAATTTATGACTATTTGGGGAATTTATGACTACCTCGTACCTCACCCCTCTTGGTTTAGAGGTTCTGAGGGTTTAAGCCCTTTTCAGACATGGAATATGTAGCATTGCTGGCTTCATCGATCTGTTGAAGTGAGGAATTTTTGTCATTCAGACATGTTTGTCAATTACGTAAAAACAAACATGACGTGAGGTTTAAGGAAAGAGCCTCAATGTTTGCAGGATGTTTGGCACCTGGTATATGAGAGGGAGCGGCGTTGGTGACTTATAAAGTTATGATATTAACTTATTTTGTTATTGATGCCTTAATTAGAGATATAGATTTTCTCATCATTTAACATCATTAGATAGTGAACTCTGCTGCCTATTTTATAATGTCTACTAATGATTATTGTCATCAATTAATCTGCCAGTTATTTTCTCTGTTAATCATTTGGTCTATAAAACACAGGAAAAACAGTGAAAAATGCCCATCACAGTATCGTAGAGCCCAAGGTGACTTCTTCAGATGTCCAAAACCCCCAAAACATTCAATCAACAATAATGTAAGACCAAGAAAAGCAGCTAATTCTCGCATTTGAGAATCAAGCCATCATTTTCTTTGCATTTTTGCTTGAAAAATGACAATTGATTATCACAATAGTTGCAGATTAGTTTTATTGATTTGTCGACTAATTGTTGCAGCTCTACTCTGAAAGTACACAAGCATTCAGAGACGAGACGTTGAGCTGGGACTCTGGTTTAATTTCTAATGTTTTACATGCTGTAAGGAAAGTGATATTCATCCATCCATGCGGTCCAGTGCTGGTCTAATTATTATTGTGGTTGATGTATTTATTGTTAATCTCTGGTTGCAACATGAGGGGGGAAAACATTATAAACTGATCCCACATGAGAAGAATCTTAAAAACAACTTAAAATTGGCTCCGTCGGTTTTGTGGTTGATTAAACTGCTCTTATTTTCATTTGTACATACGAGATGAAAAATGTGTTACAGTGCTCTTTATAAGGCTAACGAGGAGTCGTTCCATTTCTCTCTGCCCAAATTTAACCTTGTGCTGCTGTAGCCTTTATGGTAATCTGATGACATCCGACTCAGACTTGTGCCATGTTGGAAGTGTATTGACCACAAAACAAATTTGAATGCTACTCAGTCTGCAAGTCAACCTTTGGGAGAACACAGGTGCAGATTTATAAGAGCAGAATTAGATTTGTGCGCGAGGGAGGACAGAATTCTGTTGTCAATATACTTCAAAAGTTATGGAAATGTTACTCGGCTCAAGCTAATAAAACTGCTGTTGTGACTTTTATCTAAAAGTGATTTGAGATCTTATTCAGACATCTAAAAAGGAGGTAACATTGCCAGTTGGTGAGTCTCTTTACCAAAATTACATTCTGGCATTTTCTAAAGAATTATGACATCATTTTTTTGGGAAGTCTCATTGACTGGATGTTCAGTATAAATTGTGGTAATTTGCAAAAGCCAGTAAGGGGGGTGGTATGGAGGTGGAGGAGTGAAGAAACTCCAGGCCGGTCTTTATTTCAGGAGGATCATGACAGTTAAGATGAGGTGTCTTTCCCTCCTTTGAGCCATATGTCTTCTTCTGACAGGAGAACAAAGCAGGTTGTGTTGCTCTGCGGTCATAAATAGCAGCTGTAGTTGTACCTTGATGACACACTTATCCTGGAGGAAGAGAAAAGGGTGTGTATTTAGGGAAGGGATGGTGATACAGGAGCGTGCAGGTAATTCTACCCTTGGCATCGCCTCATCAAGCGCTTGGCCTTTCACCCGGTAAAGAAGAGCTCTGCTGACTCCTTTACTTGCTTCCTTTAAGCCTGCTGCGCTCGGGTATTTTTAGCTTGATTTCATTTACTCTGTGCAGTTAAGTAGGATGCTGGTAAACAATGCTCTGGTAGGAGGCCAGCTCAAAACTTGGCTCAGTCATGATGAGTCAGACGGTTTCAACTGAAAAAGGAGTAACTTCATGTGCTGGCAGCAGTGCTGCTCAGTCCATGGGGGTTGCAGGGTTTTTTCTTTTTGTGTTTTTTTTTTTTTTCACAGAAACACTTGTGTTTTATATTTGCGCCTTGCCACACATTCTTTTGTGTTCATGGGGGAGGAAGAGGATGAGACATTGGCTTTTGAAGTCTTTCTGTCTTGTCACGTAAAGCATTCCTCACAGATAGTCGGATCACATAGACATCCAGTCACCTCACTGCCGCCTTATTACAGTTCATATCAGGCTGAATTTAAAAAAAAAAGAAAAAGATTTGTCTGTGCGTGCATGCATCTGTTTCTGCACATCTGTGTGTGACTGTAGCACATTTATAGGTGTTAAGTTATGTGCTTTACTGCGTGTATGAGTTTTTGGGTACGTGGATGTGTGCATGCAGCGTTCATACATTTGGGTGATTTATGTGTGTCTGCATTCAGGTGTGTAGTGAGTGCGACTGCATGTGTGCACTGAGATGTCTGTGCATTTGTGTGCATCCAGGTGTGGACATTATGCATGCATGTAGGCGTGTGTATTAGTGTGTGCGTGCATGTACTTGTATCCGCATTGACGTCTGACCTATGAGGGTAAAAATACCAATGAGAGGTCAGAGTGGCACACGGCTCACCTTTAGCTTGGCTCTTGTATTGTCAAAAGATATTTATATCTGGAATGAACAATTGAGAAAGATGGGTTTGATTTCCCCGCTATGGCCTCGGGCTCGGCCTTCCTGTGGGTGCAGAGTCAACCTCAGTCAGATGCGCTGATTGGAGCCAGATCCTTTGTCCCAAATTCCGTCTCCTTGCACCCTTGAACCTCACGAAATCTCTAAACTAAAACCTTGAGTCATTGGTGAAAGTCCCACATTACACAAATCCAACTCTAATGTGATGTTGTGAAATGTCCGGAGGGACGATGCGGAGAAACATGTGCTGGTGGACAAGTGGGACGACGTGCAGGTGAAATGAGGTTGAAGATTAAATTCCATCAGTGAGTCAGAGACACTCTCTACAGTAATAGTCACTGTAGTTGGTATGAAGTGGAATGCAGCTGTCAATCCCTCACTTTCTGGACACACTTTCTGTGTTTTTCATTTTTATGAGGCGGAGGAGGACATCTGTTTGCATCGTTGACCCTTACAGGAATTCTCCGGGGACCTTTTAATCTTCCATAGAGATCTGTAAGGTGAAGATGCAGTGATATGCTATTTTTGTCTACTCTCTCCAGATGCTTCCCTGAACTCTTAATACGGCCGTATCACACCCCTGGGGTCCATTAATTGTCATATGCGATACTGCGAAGGAAGTTAAATGTTTTGCAGGCATTTTATTTTACTGTCCCAAGAGTAGCCCTCTGCTCCGTAAACCTCCACAGGCCCCGGGGCTCCCGAGAACCTCATTCCCTGTAAATACCCAGAAATCCTAAAACTTTCAAACCCTATATATTTTGAGTTCCTCAGACGCCTCCGACACTTTGTAAATTCAGATGCTCTGGTACTCGAGGGGGCAGTGAGACCCCTTAACCCCGTCTTGTCTTTATTTTCCAGCCCGACCCCCCCCCCACTTGCCCTCTCTCTCTCTCTCTCTCACTCACTCACACACACAAACACCCCCTGCGATGGATTCCAGATCGGGAATTTAATGCATTTCTGTTTCGCATCACCTCCCAGGAATGCGGCACGCGTGCCACAGGCCTCATAACCTCAGGCTGATGAGTGTGAGGATGTTTAAAAGAGAGAGGGATGATGGGATACAGACGCTGCTGGGGGTTGTGGGGGGAGCTGGGAGGCGGGGGGGGGGTTGACGGAGCGCATCCGGCGCGGCACTTGGCGTTAATGACAGGCCATCTTGTTGCATAAAGCAATGTTAGTGCAGCTGCGGTATGTGCCGAGCGCATCTGGGCCGCAGATTTTGGGAACGTATTTTGTGTGTGTTTGTTTGGTCTGTCCCGTCTCACTCAAATTAACGACTGTTGCACGATACGGAGGGAGGATGGAGTGAATTAACTTAGTTGGGGATCTTTTGAGGGGCGGGGGGTGCAGATTTTACAAGGTGGTCTGTTTTGCATAACGTTCAGATACTGTTTTTCTTTTCTGGCAGTCAGAAGACGCATATTGAATCTTGTCAGGATTAAATGCTCATCGTCAGGTTGCTGAAGGATGAAAAGTTCCTGACCTGCAGATTGACCACAGTGAAGCACTGCGTGACAATCAGGTTTTGGTCAAACAGAACCTCCAGTTAATTCTCAGTTTGAGTTCATCTGCATGGGGCAACTTCGTTGGGTCATCTGATAAAGTACCTGCTCAGTTTGTATGTGATGCAATTAACCTCCCAGTTGGTCCTCTAAGCAGTAAGCAAACCAGTACATGTTTGTTATTTAGATCCTGATCAGGTAGGTCTTGACATCAACATTAAAACACTGACATGTTATATTGTCATTAGGTATCAAACCTCAATGTTTTGGTGCTTTAGATCAAAGTATCAAAAGCTTTCATCTAAAGTGTGGTTAGAATTTTAATCTTGTTTAATAGTTATTTTCATTATTAAATAATCTTAACTATTATTTGTATCAATAATTACGTCTACACAATAAAACGGTGAAAAGCGGCCATCACAATTTCTCATATCACTGGTGATGTCCAGAAGATATTCACATCCTCACATTTGAGAAGCCGGAACCAGAGAATGTTTTAATGTTTTTTTGTTTGATAAATGATTTAATGGATTATAAAAATAGTTGGCGATAAACATCTAATTGATTCATTGCCACTTCAGCATCTTGTTTATGTAATCGCTCATCAGACAATCGCTGATTTAAATCAGAACTTTACCGATTTATTTAAGAGAAGTTCATGTTCGGCATAATTTAGCATTTGAGAATTTTGGCGTCTTAATATAAACATATTTTTTTTTACAATACACATTTTTCATAAGATAAGGTGTGGAAAAAATATTTTTTTTCTACTCTGGTATCACGTCAGCACTCGTAAAAGCTTTTCAAATGATACCTGGCGGTAATCGTCATAATATGATTAAACTGATAGTAGATACATTACATGAGGATATTGAATTATTGCCCTAGTCCATAGTAGTAAAAGAATAAATCTAACATTAAAAACACTGCGCATAAAATACACTTCATACAATACAAATACCCCTCCCAAATTCCTGCTCGCCCCCAGATCAATTAGCTAAATACCAGACATTACAAAAGGAGGATGACGATTTAATTACTCATTATTACAATTATGATATTGTCCGTATCATGCGTAGCCAGACAGGAGACAGAAGACAGCGATGGGCTTTATTTTTGGAAAACAGAAGGTCTAGACAGTGAAGTCATGGAAATGAAGTCACCATTTTTTCTATAACTATTCTGTCCCCAGATGATCTACAGTCAACACATTTACTACAGTTTGAAAGGAAGTGTGGCTCCTCATGTCTCTGTTGTTTGTCTTCTGCCATCAGAAGTACTGCAGCCTACTCCTGTAACCTCTTTCTGTAGTGATATGATTATGTGGCCCTCTAGCACCATCTGGTGAACATATGAGGTTACGGCCATTTAGTCAAATGGCTCCAAAGGTTTGAACATGTTGGTAAAAGTGCAGCTGACTGTGAGTAGACATGTATGGTTGTGTGTAGGACTGTATGTAGTTTGTGTAACTTTTACATTTCTGCTGTTTTGTCTGATTTAAATGATAACAAACATACAGTCAATACAGTATGCCAGTTATTCAACATATGTTTTATTACATAGTTCAGTCTTCAGCTTTTTACATATATATATATATAAAAACATAAAATTCATGACGGCATCAAAGGCACTGATGGTGACAGTACAACAACACAGTACAAATGTTTCTGCAGTTAGCATTCTCATTTGGAGTAAGACTGTGGCACGATGCCCTGCTTCTGACAGTGTTTACAAGCAGGAAATGTTTAGGTGCCAGTTCTTTAGATATAAATCTAGCTCAGACAAACCGGACGGGGAAAAAAAACACTTTGATGAGAACGATAAAATATTTAGTGAATCGTACATGGTATCTCAATTCAAGCGTTTTTTTTTTTTTTTTAGAAGACAACTTTGTTAAACATAATTGACTTTACTTTAAACTCGTCATCCTCAGGTGCTACTGATGCTGCCAGCTTAACTTTAGTACAGAAAACAAAAACCCATTGTTAAAATATGTACAAAAACCTTATATTTTCACTTTGAAATGGTCCCAAAGAGTTAAGAGGAAAACGGTCACAGGAAAGAGAGTAGTAGATCTTACAACTTGATAGGTGCGTTTCACCGTCTCTAAACTTTACAACAGCCTGAACCTAAAACACACTCAAGCAGTTTGCGTTGGACAAGTCAGACTCAAAAGTCAAAAGTAGTGCATTCATTAGATGAAAATTGACAGTCATGACAAAATGGAAGATAAAGATAAAAGGCAGACTCTTTTCCACTCACGACTTTTAAGAAGCTTAAGAATCATAAAATCAGCAGGTTTAAATTATGTATATTGTTAGCTTGGTAGAATTTTAGCCATGGTCTGAAGTAGATAGTCCTCCTTTAAAATTCAGCTAACACTGTTGGATCAATGTTGAATTGAAAAATTAAGATATCCAAGGCACTTTTTAAAGTTATTTTCCTGCTCTGTAGCCTACACTGACTGTAATATACTGACCTGTGGTGGTTGTTAGGGTTAAAGATGAATATTAATGACCCAACCTTGCCAAGTGAGCTCTTTTGCTTTTACAACTAATTTTACATCCTGTACACCGTTTTGGAAAGAAAGCTCCCTGTTCCTTAGACTTTAAAACACACCATCAATCTTGATCCTCATAATGTGAAAATGTGACTTGAGTCTCCTTTAATCTAATTTGGTTAACAATGACTTGTTCAAAAGTAAACCATATCCGTGTTGGTTCCCACTGAGCAACACTAACGATTCATAAAAGGGTCATTGATTACTTAATGCCCTCTTAATATAAAATGCCTCATATTATCCTGGTAAATCTCTCTCGCACTTGGATCCCACTGAAAGTCCAGTTACCAGCAGCCCTCTCCTGTCTTCTCTTCTGACTCGTAGACATGGTTAAGGTTCAGGGCTTACAGGGGCTCTCTACTGGGCCTAGGTCGCCTTGTTCTTCATCTCCTGCCATTTCTTCTCCCTCAGACTGAGCTCTGCATCAGAAAAGGCTGCTGGGCCCCAGTTGGTGATCCGCTGATGTCCCTTGGAACCTGGAGGGAAACAAAACCAAGAGACTTTTCACCGTAGAGGTACGAATATTTAATTCAAGGTGGACTACAACCTTCAGTTATTCGCCTTATGAGCAAATATTTGCACCTTAAATATAACTTTAAGTTAGACTTAAGTTAGACACCTAAACATACTTTTCGGGGTACATATCACTCATTTGATTTCAATGGAATACCAGTTTGCTTAATATTTTTTTAATCCAAAATGCTGTAGTTGCTAAATAAAGGTCAGACTCTTAATCATTAAACCAGATGTAAACATACACATGTGGCTGAGGAACAAAGGTGAGCGCTATTATAGCGTGTTATATTGACATGTCATTCATTAATGCTGCAATTACTGTACATTTAAGATAATTCATAACTGCACTTTAGCCTCTTAGGTTTCAACTAAGCATCATTTTACTCATCAGATGAAAAGCAGCCATTTTAAATTCTTCTTTCGCCAAAAGAGTTTGGACAGACAGACATGTCTAATAAAGTTGTCATCTTACTTTGTAGTAAACAACATTCTTAATATGAAGCCTCCAGCCGAAAGTATCTGTGGAATTTAGATATCTCATTGTTATGTTTTCTCCCTCCAGCTTTTTTTTTTTACGTCTTTGTTTGGCTGTAATCTGCTTTGAGGGAGCAGACTGGACATAGTTGGCTGAGAGAGTATGACAAGAGAGTCTCAGGTTTACAACGAGCCAAGTCGTTTCTCCTCTCCACTAATTTCACTAATGAACTCTATTGGGAAATTAGTAGGACGAAGGCGCCATTAGATTTATCCATGGCAGGAGTCAGCTTGTAGCTTTAGGGGAGAAAACAATTCAAGCAGATACGATGTGGTGCTCTGAAACTCTCAGACTAAATGTGTGTCACCTTTTAATAGTATGCATGTAGCAAACATTACACTGGTGTACTGTACCTAATGATGGATATTTACAGTATTTTATATATAGTATTGTATTCTTTTGCAATGTTTTTAACAATTAACAGTGTAGTAAAAGTCAGACATTTCTTTTAAAACTGTGTCTCACTGACGCAGCACTTTAATTCGAGGTCGAAGGTCCTCCATGTCTGTTGTTTTCAGTGAGAGCTAGTACACAGCTAGACTTTTCAGTCACTTAGCAAGCAGCTGTCAACCCTCAGTAACAGTGCAGTGATGCCAAATACAGTTCACTGGTTCATGTGCTGTCAGTACAGTATTCTTTGTTTTTCTTCCCCTGTTCATTTAAAGCAGTGCAGTGGTAAGATGTCTCGCATGTTATTGTGACATACTAGAGCTGTTTGTTTCTCCTTTTGCCTCTGGACGCTACAACCAATCAAAGCAACGAAACGTGACGTAGCGGTATGCTGCTAGGCCAGGTAGCTAGTTCCAACATCCAATTCATATGGCTTCTAGTTCAACATAATACACAGAAGTTTGGCACGACATAGGCACGACATAACACCATTTGTACGTAACGTGAACTACCGTCCAGCTCTTTTGATACTGACACGATAGCGGATTCTGAACGACACACCCAGCACAGCAGCGTCAGCCATCTTTGTTGTTTACGAAAATGCCTCGACGATGCGTAAACCTGCCCCTTATTAGATGAACGTTGTGATTGGCCCGACCTAAATCAGACCGGATGGAAATCTGTCTGAACGCTCTGCTAGAAAAAATAAAACACGAGCTGCTAATACAGCTGGAGCTCAGAAATTGAATTGGCAACTACCATTTTTTTTCTAGTTCCAGCTTCTCACTTATGAAGGTTTACTGGATTTCCTTTTTTATATAATTGTAAACTGATTATCATAAGATTTCTGAGTATTCTTCGGACAAAACAAAACAAGACATTTGAAGACATTTTATAGACCAATCAGCAGATTAATCGATAATAAAAATAACAGTTTGTCACTGCCTTGAATATAGGTGATTTTTCCAAAACTGCACAAAGTGTATAAAAACTGCTCAAAACTAGATGGTCTGTATCTGCTTGGATTTGAAAGTTGAGCTCAGCTGAATTCTTTGGTCCTTCTCTAACCTGACATGACAAGACTCTGAGATCTATTTTGGACGTTGCTGCTTTCATTAGCGCTGTGGCTGTGACACAAGTTTTTAATGGATGTAAAGGGGGCGAGCTGGCTGAGCGTGGTGTAAAGCTACATCTGAACTCCTGTGGTGTATGTAACACATCTATCCGATAGAAGAATCAGGTTCAAATCCTGGTGGGAGTGTCTGGCTTTAACAACGCTTTTTAGCCAGTGTTACTATCTTGAGGAGTACGTTAGCGAGCAAGTCGAAATCACAGTTATAGCTTTAACCACAATCAGTGTGTCAGCGTCCAACCCACAGCCAGGTGTAGCAAAGAGCACACCCACTATGCTGTGGTCACAGGAAGTGGCTGTAGCTCCTGTCTGGGCCCTGATCTGGCACTGGCTGTTATCCTCTGCATTACTTGCAATTTGAGTCCCTCCCAATGTGTAACAATAACTACTATTAAAGCCTTTTTAGACATTGAGTATATAATATGGCTGGCTTCATCTGTCCAAAGTGTGTGTCTGAAAAGGGCTATAGATATTAAATGGCTAAAAACATACTGGCATCAAAAACTGGGTTTGATGCAATGAAAAGCTCAAGGATTATAATTTTAATTTAATCCTGACTCTAACCTCAATCCTAAAACTACGTCTTACCCCTCAAACAGTCCTTTGAACAGACTCCAGCACTCAAAGATGGAACAGTGTGTTAGTTAGTTAGTCAGTGTGCTGTTGTTACCTGGTTGAATGAGCCTTAACATGCCCTCGTGTTCAGCCACTTTGTGCTTCCAGGTCTTGGTGTTGTTGGTTGCATCTTCCAGTTTCTTCATCACCGTCTGGAAACACAAGAGACAAAACACACAGAACAGTTAAGAACAGCACTTTTTGGAAAACTGTATCAACATGTAATTAGTATTAACTTCCTTGCATGCTTTTCTGTCATGTCTAAATAGTCTCCTCCCATCCAGCAGTCACATACTTATACGTACATACGTACTTTACTGAGAACTGAAATTGTCTTTAGTAAATGTACACAGATTTATTGATCTGAATATAAAGTCACAAAGTTATGTCATAATATGTTGCTTTACCTTCAGTAGTTCTTAATTATTTACATTCCTAATAACAGCAGTGATGGGGAGTTTCTGTGGATACCTGTTATCACTGTCACATTCTTTATAGCAATATGTTATCCGTAAGATAAGTCTTTATATAACTACAAAAGCACAAATTTTAACATTTTCTTTTAAAAATAAAAATTTAATGTTTAAAGAAATCATTGATCTTTTGTCACAAGCCTTGTAATCTATTTTAGGATGGGCCTTGTGAGTGTGGTGCATTTTGGGTTTGTCATTAGTGGAAAATAGTGTTTATAAATATATATTTTTTCACTTTATGTGGTATTTGTACCATGTTCTCTGTTGAGGATACACTCCCTGGTTTTGTCGAGTTCCCAACATCAACAGTGAGCTGAGAGGAAACTTCCTGAGATTTTGGTGGTGATAATGAGGCCGTGTTCCTTTAACCAACAATTCTCATGCTGTTGGGCCTTTTATACTCTACACGACTATTTGTTCAAATAACTGATGGATTAACCAGCCCTGCTGCACTGAGGCGTCTGCAGGCTGCTACTGAGCCACACTGTGACAGTGTACTACCACCACCACCACTACGACTGCCCTCAGCTGACCTGGTACTGCTCCAGCGCCCCCTGCCTCTCTTGCTCCAGCTGGTCCAGTTGCTTCATGGCTGCCTGCAGGGCGCTCTCCTTGGCCAGACGTTCCCTCTCCAGCTCCTGTTTCTCAGCCTCCGTCTTCGAGATGGCAAGTTGCTGCCGCAGGTGGAACTCCTCCAACTCTGCCCTCTTTGTGGCCTCCTCCTCCAGCAACCTGCTCCACGCAGACAGTAACATGGGTGAGTATAAGAATTCTGTCATTAGCTGCTGTACACCCACCCACCCACCATCAAGTGTAGTAATGATGGTGGTTGTGGCGTGTCAGCAGGTGGTGCTATTGAGCAGTTATGGATTGTTTAAGATTATGGTTTAAGTAATTGTAACTATAGATTGCACTTCTGGATAACTGTTATTTGTATTGTTTATATTCTTTATGGAAAAATGCTTTGTATAAAAAGCAGCCAAAGATTTCTACTTCAAAAGGCAGTCGGTGAGTTGGTAAAACTTCCACTGTTACACATTTTAAACACATCCTTTAGGTTGTCAAGTATGAATAACTATTAGAGGGGGGGAAATGTTGCTAACCTAACCAAACCCAGAAATCTGTAAACTGCTTTTCACACTATATACGTTATATATAAGTGTAAATGGAGCCACATTACTGATGGCTGTCTTTTTGACACTGTGGTTTAATTTAAGCACAGCGGTCAATACAATGGTGCTGATATGCTCACTACTGGTTAGTCAAACGTGAGGTGGAAAGTAAATGTCAGCAGAGAGGAAGGAAGGACGAGGGAGGAAACATGGTGGAGAGAGGGAAGTAGAAGCTGATTGTCTGGCTGTGGAGGAGCAGACTCGGCCCATGTGGCTGCAGCTGGTTTTATGTTAAAGGATTCCCATTAGACATTTTATTTTGCCTCATATTCACTGCGTAGATAACTGTCTCATATCGGAGGTGGACGACGTCGAATAGTTCATAACAGAAGGCTTCTTGCAGCTCGATACATCCGCAAAATGTGATATTTATCTAATCCCAGTTGAAACGTGTGTGTGGTTTTGTTAAACTCGTCCGAGGACATGCAGTGGTGGAAGAAATACTCAGACCTTTTACATTAGTACAAGTAGCAATACCACTGTGTAGAAATACTGTTACATTACATCATTACAAGTAAAACTTGTAAGTGCGTTTAAAATTAAGTGCAAAGTACAAAAGCATCAAATGATATGTGAAGTACCACAAGTAAAAGTACCCATTTTGCAGAATTGCCCATTTCAGAAAAATGTTTTGTTATGTTATTGGATTATGATTATTGATGCATTGATGTGTTCATCACTTTAATATTGTAGCTGGTAAATGTGTGGCTAATAGTGGAGTAGAAGATTAAAGTGGCAGAAAATGGAAATACTTGAAGTACAAATACCTTTGTGCTTCAGTACCTGAATAAATGTAAATAAACTTTCCACCACTGATGATGTGATGCATCTTCTGGTGCTGGTTTTGACAAGTGTTCAACTTGACATGTGACGTTTCTTAGTCTGTATTATTTCCCTCGCTGTGTTGCCACGTGGTATTTTATTTACTTCCTGTATACGAGTTATGTGCAGGTTTGTGTGCCGAGTTGAAATGGAGTGAAAACCACCAGCACTGTCCCCGTCGCTCCGTGATTTAGTTTGGGTTCTTGTTTAGACTCCTTAGTTAGTTTGTTCTGTTGCTTGTATTAAAATATTCACATTAATATTAGTGGCTTTGTTATATTAACCTGCTGGTTTCTTACGCTGACAGAAGACTAGTACTCAGGTTAACATGTTTGACTTTTCTCTGTAGAGACTAAGACTAAGAAAGTTCCAGCTCTAAGATTACTGAGTTCACTTCGCCAGCCTAACTTTTTCCTTCGCTGAATATGTTTGTGCACAGCCACTTCTCCAACAGACCTCTTTGATGATAAAGAGCGTTTCTTTGTTGACTGACCGTGCCTGCAGCTTGCGGACGGCCTCCTCGTCCTGTCTGGCGCGCCTCTCGTCCTCCAGGGCGTCCTCCAGTTGACCGTACATGTCCTCCAGCTCCCGAACCCTCTGCAGGTACTGCTCCAGCTCAGTGGACTTCTGGGCCACCTGCTTCTCCATCTGCTGCCGTACCTGTTGAACCAGGAAACACAGAGAAATGCTTTATCTGGAAGTCCATATCAACACTCCTGTTGAACAGTTGAAGTGGTCCTAAAGGAGGTTTCAAAGACCGCCTCGTCCACCAGCTTCCCCTCAAAGTGACTATTTCAGCCCAAACTATGTCAGGTAGTGTATGTGTTCTGGTGCTCTAAATACACACAATGCTTCTCACCTGAATCTAGAATTAGATTTCATGCTAAGGTGTTTTTGAATTAGCACAGAGATCATTAGGCGATGAACATAAACTCATCAGTTCATCATTTCAGTTCAGTTCATCAAGCAAAAACGACCAACATTGGCTAATTCTAGCTGCCAAAAATGGATTTGTTGCCTTTTTGCTTTTATTTCACTGTAAATTGAATATATTTGGGTTTTGGACTGTTGGTGATTCCTTAATCATAAAAATAATTAACCAAAGAATTGCTTGTTTCATCTCTATGATGAATGGTTTAAGGATGATGTGTTTTTAGAGAGTATTGCACTGAGATTATACACAAGCTCTGTCATTTAGATTTAATGTATAAATGTGTGTTGAGGATTGGTTGAATTGTTCATTCATTAAATTCATTAAAGTAATAAAAAAGTTGTCTCTTTGGTAAAGATCTACTGGAGCATGTGGAGATGTAATCACCAGAGGCAGTGAAGCACATTATAGATGCCTTTTTGTGGCTACTTTACCAAATATACCTTATAGTAACAAGTCTGCGTTACAATGACAGTCAAACAGCATCCATGTCAATATGAACTGAGCTGCATAGAAACGTCTTCACCACATATTGTGTTTCAGCTTCACTCTGAGCCGTAGTGTGTCTTAACTTTAAGTGTATCTCAAGCTGAGTATCTTTCTTACATTTCACACCTGTAGATGAATGTTAAATTAAACTTCAGCCTACAGTACACCAAAAAGAGGAAGTTGTATTTAAGTTGCTCCACCACTTGTTCTGACGTAGCGGCTCAGTGGAAGATGAGGAGGAGTGACGTACGTTTTTCTCTCTCTCCAGGTCCATCCTGTAGCGGTCCTGGAGTTCAGTTTGTGTCTGAAGACGCCTTCGTTCTTCTTCTGTTGCATCAGCTGCCGCCTCATCCAGAGCCTGGCCAGAAGAACAACAAAGAGGTCAAATATTCAGGTGAAAGAGAATAACATCTAAACTGCTGTTACAGGGAGTTTAAATGGAGGCCATGGTCCTATCAGGGGTCCTTTTAGTTTGAAGGCCACGAAGCAAGCAGAGGCCTGGAGCATATAAACAGAAGTGAACAGGCGTTTCCACACTGCAAGAACTGGGAGCGATCGCACTTCAGAGTAGGGTTCTTAAAACCGGCATCTTTAAAAACCTGAGTAACAGCTCGTTAAGGTAGCCTTAAATAATTGACTAAAACACAAACAAATGGGCCGACAGTGAAGGCCAGGCTTTATTGAGTGTAAATGTAAAGGAGGAAATACAACGCGATTTTGACTCGACTAAGCGAAATCTAAAAATCTCGCGTGACGTTTCTATACCAACCTTCAGAGTGAAAACACAATGTGTCACAGCCTCTACCTCACTCACCAAGCTATATTTGAAATCGTAAAGTGTGAACTCAGTCTGTCTTCCTGTGTACCGTGATGGTGGTGGTGTTCTTTTGTTGTTGTTGATTGCTTTCATCAATTAAACAATCCTTAAAATGAGAGAGCCGGAAATGAGGTTTAGCAGCGAGTTACGAAATTCTGTTTTAGCAGAAGTTTGTGGTCTCTGAGTGGCTTTCAGTTATTTCACATTTTCCTTTTTTTTTTTTTACAACTGGTTTTATCCAGAAGTTAAAAGCTTTTCATGTCTCTGTTGTTTTACATTAAAGCAGATCCAACAGGAGAAATTCATCTTTAAGTTCATTAAGTTGTGCGGGTGGTTGAGCAGTAACCTCCTCATGTTGACTTGTGTCACCCAGCTGTGAACTGTCTCAAGACTGCGACAGTCTACGACTTATAGCAGCATAGTGTGAGTGCCTATTGTGTATCTGTGTGTGTGTGTGTGTGTGTGTGATCACTGCAGATGACCCTGCAGTCTCTCTCTCTCTGTGTGTGGCCATATATATATAAGTGTTTGTGTTCATTGTGCATTCATGCAACCATCTATGTGAGACAGGACTTTCACCTCAATGGCAGATTGTTGTGCATTCATGGGAGAGCAGACAAAGACAAACTGTTGTCCTCTACTGCGCGTTGCGTTACACAACCACGATGTGACCTGGTCTGACTGACTGTTGCTGCATCTCACTAATTGTCACAACCCTGCTGATGGCTGCAACACACCTTGTGCTACACTGTACTGAAAACCATGTCAGCTGAATTATGTTAAGTGTGTTTTCAGTTCAGATCCTCTGAAAAGATTTCTCTTTCAGTGTCCATAGTTGCTATAAAGTTTAATTCTTCTGCCCAACAGTTACTGTAACAACAAGTCCATCAAACTAGTTTATGTTACAGTATTTCTTAGATTAGACGTGTAATGCACACACACACACACACACACACACACAAAAACAATGCATACACGATTTCCCCACACACAAACTGTTGTGTATAAAAGAAGAACATGTGGTGAGAACGTGCACGTGAGGCAAACCTCAGACCAGGTCCACATGTGGTAGACGTGAGTGATATTATTAAAGTGGAGATGGAAACTTTGAGGTTTTCCTTTTGTAGTTTTAGTCTACACAGTTTTACGCTTCGTCGTTCTTTACCTGACAAACTCTGATATAGTGTAAATACTCTCAGTGACCACTTTATTAGGAACACTTCCGCCGTAAATTCTACATTCACAAATAATAATAATGTTACGTTTCGATTGACACCGTGAGAGCAGCATTGAACTGAACTGCATTATATTGAGGTGCTTCTAATGTTATGAAGAAACGCATTTCAATATAATACAATCCAACAAAGACATTTTGAATGAACACCTCTGACCGCGAACATTATTATCTTCCTAAACGTAGGATTTGTGCATTAAATCGCACAGGTACTGAAAATAAACAATGCTTTTGTGTTTAAAATAGTTTTACTTTGAAGGGATTGATGTCATAACAGCTATAGAAAGTTTCAACTGACTGTATGACATCAGCTGTGTACTTACTGTGAAAAAGCTGACACTTCCTGTTAACCTCACAATCATTTACTGTATTAACAGGAAACAGCCAGTCGTCATCAGCATTTAGGGAATCCACATAATCACTGAACGTTCACACGACCCGTCAGTCAGTCAGTGTGAGTCAGGTTTAGGGAGATTTACTGGAAAAACATGTTTAATGGAGGCTTTAATGCCGCTCCTCTGGTTCAATACACATTCCTCTGTTTGCAGGGAGCGACAGACTATTCATCAGGCAGCAGGGTGGAGCTTGTCTATTATTGGTATTCATGAGCCGGCAGTGAGTTTCACAGGAGACCCACCAGAGCTTTTAGGTGACCTACTTTAATTGTTGTGTGAAATGCAGCAGCAGCAGTGTGTGTGTGTGTGTGTGTGTGACTGAAACCGGCATAGAAAAATCACACTTTGTCATTCATAAGAGCTCCACAGATAATATGTGTTACTCTCAGTTTGTGTTGTGTTCAGCTGTGACGTTTTCCCTGAGGAATGTTGTTGAGACTGACTGTAATTATACGTCTGATCGGCAAAATATCTATTTACAGTTTACTTCTAGGAAATATAGTTCCTGCTTCTGATGTCAGAATGAACAAGCTCAGCGGAAGCAAAGGATTTCATACACGACGTGATTCCATGAGTTTGTTAACGCTTATCAGAGTACTTTATGATACTATAAGAAGGGAAGGTTTATCATGGTTTGATCTTTTCACAAGGTAAACCAGTAATCTAGCCGGGAGGTTTGGCAGCATTGTGTTGCAGAGAAAAGTTGAGTCCTCATGCAAATGAATGGGAGGGGGGGGGTTTCTGTCTTTGTGACGATTGATCTTCAGAGTGCAGACAGAACTCCTCTTCACAGTTTGAGGTTCTTGTGTCAAGATGTGATGGATGAGTAGAGAACATAAGAACCCCTGAGTACAGTGGATGACTGGAGATCCTGTGAGTTCACGTTCCAGCTGAGGAAATCTTTCCTGATGAAGAACAGACAGTTTGTATCCAAACAGCTGAGTCAGCAATCAGAGTGACAACATGTCTTCGATACCCACAAAGACAAACTGTCTGTGCTGCTTGGAAACAACACGTCTTCCTCCTCCGGGGGACTTCATGCTTGACCCTGGAAAGGGAAGGCCTCCCCTCCTTCCCGTTATTTAAAATGGAGTTGTGTGCTTTGGATAATTGCCTTTCTTTAATCTGGGGAAATCCCTCCGGTTTCATTCACTGGCGAATTCCAGTGAATGACTTCCCCGGACAGCTCTGTCCTTTTTCTTTTCTTCTGCTGGACACTTATTTAAACAGTTTCAGGTGGACAGTGCAGTTACGCCTACAGATAATGTTTGTTAACAGATAAAGATTTTAGGAGCACTTTATCTTTGTGTGTGTTTCTGTTAATCTGTTTTTTTTTGTTATATAAAAAGTTATTTAACATTTTAATAATAGAAAAAGGACCTCCACAACTGATGCACATTTTTTGGCCCACAGAAAAAGAAAGTGCAACTTATATCAACGAGTAGGATTTAAGTAGAGCGATGTGAGACGAGGATGATGTGTCTAATATTCACACCTTGCACTCCCACATCATGTTGAATCACTCCTCCTCATGTCAAAGACACACTTCCACACGGAGCTATTTTAAATTCAGGATACTAAAAAAGGAACTGGTAATGCACCAGACGTTTCCTGACCAGACTGGATTCACAGGGGAACATTTAATGTGTCTGCGTTTTCTCCTCACCTTCCTCATGTTCTCCAGTTCGAGCTGTTTCGCCTCATTGGCCGTCTGCAGCTCCCTCATCCTCAGCTCCAGCTCCTCCTGTTCGGCCTGCTGCTTCAGTCGCAGCTCCCGCCGCTTCTGCCGAGCCTCGCGGTGCGGCGCCGGCCGGCCCTGACGCAGCAGGCTCACACAGGTCTGAATGGCTGCGAGGGAAACGTGGAGGAGATGGAAAAACCATGTTGGGATTTCACCCAAACAGCAACAAAAGGAAGAAAAGGCAGCAGAGAAAAAAAAAGCAAAAATCTGTTGATCAATAGCCTTCGTATCAGAGCTGAAATGATAAGCTGGTCAACCAACAGAAAAAGAACTATTTTCATCATCAATTAGTTGATTTCAGGTCATTTTTCGGCTTCCAGCTTCTCACATGTGAATATTTGCTGCTGTTCTTTCTTTCTTTGTCATCTATGAGAGTAAACTGAATATCTTTGGGTTTTCGGACGTCACTTTGTGTTCTGTTATTTTCTGACTCTCTATAGAATAAACGACTCATCGAGAGAACAATTGTGAGTGTGTGTCCTAATAGGAACCGTGTAATGAAGAAAGAGAAGATGAAGATGAATGAAGTCCTCTGTCTATCCTAACTTGACACAACTCAAATGAAAAACTCTCGTCAGCAACATTTACGGAGAAAATTAAAACGTTCTCTGAATCTCCGAATGATCTTTCTTTACGAAAAGTGAGACACATTATGAGTGAGATCAAACCCACTGAGTCGCCATGTTGAGGCTTACAGCTACAGAATTAAATCGTTTAATGAAATATTAAAAGTGCCTGTGACGTCACGACTCACCCTGGATCCACTCCTGCTTCTTCTTCTTGTCCGACGCGCTGATTTCAAAGCTTTTTTGTGACGACTTGATGAGGAAGAGGCACTTCTTTCCCTCTTTATCTTGTAGAGGCTGCGGCGAAAACAACAGACGCGGATTAAACCAGCTGATGAAAACACTAATGTGAGCTAACACAATATTCAATTGCACAAAACTTGATCATTAATAGCTAATCATTATATCTGGTTAGCTAACGTCACTGTACTGATGTAAACACACGTGATTTGATGATTTGAGCAGCAGCCATGGACTTCAAGCTGAGATCTGTGTATGAGATGCAGATATCAAAGTGGTCAGTATGAAGGTTTTAGTAAAAACCAGCAGGTTCTTGCCTCCACGGTGCAGCCTCCATCCAGTAAGATGTCTCCTTTCTGTTCGGCCAGGTCCTCGCCGACGTAGTAGGAGATGGAGTTTGGCTTCAGCATGAACCAGCGCTCCGTCCAGTTCTTCCTCTTGTGACCTTTCTTCATCATGTAGCCCTGCAGACAGACAGAAGCACCAACAACCACTCTGACATTACGGACTTTCATTATAACAGGATAATTCACAGACTGGATTCTCTGTGTGATGCTGAACTTTGCATGACCTCAGGAGCACATTCACACATGCTTTCACATGAAAATATGCAGCCCTGCCCCACAAGACCACCAGCTCTCGCTTCCTTATTTCGTTTATATTACAAACTGCTTAGTTCAGATTCTTAGCAACTCTGCCCCCGTTATCGGAGAACGGAGAGCTCGACTGGCGGAGTAACTAAAGGGACGAAGCTGTGTCATCGTGGTTCTGTCTGTGCAGGTGTGCCGCCCACCTGTTTGAGCACGTCCAGGATGAGCTCCTGGTAGACCTCGGTGATTCCCATGGAGAGCGCTTGGCGGTCCAAGCCCTTACTGAAGTGACCCGAGCCCACCAGGCTGATGAGCTGCCAGGCGTTCAGACTCTGCTGCTTCGAGTTCAGCTGCAGCTTGTAGTCCTCGAAACGCTCCTCCACCCAGCTGCCCCCCATCGCCTCCGTCAGCTTATGCAGGAAGTACTCAATCTGTGTGTGGAGGCACATACAAGGTTACACACACACACACACACACACACACACACACACACACACACGAGCACATGTTAGTGACAAAAACAAAACACACACAGATTTGTTCCTACTTTTTTCATTTCAACATGTGACCGTGTAGTTTTGACTGCAGCACATACAGTTGTGTCCAAAATAATAGCAGTGTGATTAAAAAGGTGAGTAAACGTCAAAATCCCTCAAATAAATTGTATTTTAATGAACACAAATGCACTGGGGACACAGCACTTTCTATTTCAAAGCAAGAAAATTGGAAAAAGTAATTGAATTTGATAATATTTTACAGAAAGTCAAGAAATATAATGTTCAAAAAAATAGCAGTGTTGACATCTGTCTTTACAAACTCAAATGTACTGTATAAACTAAGAAATGCTTGAAGATTCAACTTTCCTGAGAATCATAAACTAATATTTAGTTGCATAACCACGGTTTCTGATAACTGCTTCACATCTGTGGTGCATGGAGTCGACCGACTTCTGGCACCGGTCAACAGGTATTGCAGCCCAGGACGATTGTACTACGTTCCACAATTCCTCTGAATTTCTTGGTTTTGCCTCATGAACAGCATTTTTCATGTCAGCCCACAAGTCTTCTATGGGATTAAGGTCCGGGGATTGTGCTGGCCACTCCATTACTTGAATGCGGTTTGTCTGGAACCATGATTTTGCTCGCTTGCTGGTGTGTTTGGGGTCATTGTCTTGTTGAAACACCCATTTCAAGGGCATTTCCTCTTCAGCATACGGCAACATGACTTCTTCCAGTATTCTGATGTACTCAGACTGATCCATGATCCCTGGTATGCGATAAATAGGACCAACACCATAGTAGGAGAAACATCCCCATATCATGATGCTTGCACCACCATGCTTCACCGTCTTCACTGTGTGCTGTGGCTTGAATTCAGTGTTTGCAGGACGTCTGACAAACTGTCTGTGGCCCTTAGACCCAAAAAGAACAATCTTACTCTCATCAGTCCACAAAATATTACGCCATTTCTTTTTAGGCCAGTCAATGTGCTCTTTGGCAAATTGTAACCGCTTCAGCACGTCTTTTTTTTAACAATGGGACTTTGTGGGGGCTTCTTGCTGGTAGCTTGGCTTCACATAGACGTCGTCTGATTGTTACAGTACTCACAGGCAACCTTAGATCTTCTCTGATCCTCCTGGAGCTGATCATTGGCTGAGCCTTTGCCATTCTGGTTATTCTCCGATCCATTTGAACAGTCGTTTTTCTTTTTCTTCCTCGCCTTTCTGGTTTTGGCTGCCATTTTAAAGCGCTTGATATCATTTTAGCTGAACAGCCTATCATTTTCTGCACTTCTTTATAGGTTTTCCCTTCTTTGATTAATTCCTTAATCAAAGAACGCTCTCCTTCTGAACAGCGTCTTGAACGACCCATTTTACTCTGTTTTTCAAGGACAAATGCACAGCCAGCATATGCAGCGTCAGTTGCCTTGATCCTTAAATGAGGGCCACCTGTTTAACACCTGTTTTTTTCACATTATCAATCACTGCTATTTTTTTGAACACGCCCCTTTCAGTTAATGATTCAGTTTCACAGAATCAGCAGCATGCATGCCATGCCTGTTGGGTCTGTTGGTTTTCTATACCTTTACTAAACCTTCTAGAAACTTACTTGCAGTGTAGAAGTTGAAATTTTAACAAAAACTGATTTATCTTGCTAGTGATGTGGGACTGCTATTATTTTGAACACAACTGTAAGTGTACATTTCTTTTGCAAACAATCTTCCTGTGATTCAGCTCCGATGTTTGTTGTACCCAACAATAAATCTTCCAGCGAACAGGAAGCTGGAAACTTCCTTTTCTGCTGTTGAGCAACAGACGTTTTCAACCGGCTGCAGCAGTGAAGCAGGTCACAACTGAGAGCCAGTTTTAGAGTTCAAGTCTGACCTGTATGAGCCTGAAATGAACAAGAGCCCATTTAAATGAAGCGTTACAGGAGTGGGAAGTTAAATGCTGGCTAATTTGATTCTATTAAGAACATTTACATCAATAACTTCCTTTATTTACTAACCAACCATTTTGGATGAAGTGAAGATCTAGTAGACAGTTACTGCTGTATTAAATCTACATCAGTCAGCACGCAGTACCCAGTTGATAGTGGATCAGTTAGGACCCTCAACTATGGACCTAAAACCTTTTTGTATTTTCTATTTAGAATAATTAACTTTTGTAGTACTTAACAAAGCAAATTCCTTGTATGTGAAAACCTACTTGCCAAAAAAAACCTGATTCTGATTCTGAAGATCAGCTGTCAGCTTTCCTGCTCTAAAATCAAAAACGGAATATTTGAAAGTATGCAATTGTTTTGACACATGTATGAATGTGATTTGAAGCTGAGATTTCGGGGCCTGAATCAAGTCTTCAGGTGCCATGTGTGTTGAGGGGGCCACCAGCGACGTGCTCAGTCGTTCACAGATATATGTTTATGTTTTAGTCACAAAGTAATGAGAACAAACCCCGTCCTGTAGTGAACACTCACCTCCTCGGTGACCATGATCAGCGGGTATCTGTCCTCAGACAGGAAGTTGAAGATGCACCAGATCTTGAAGGCGTCGTTGTTGGAGATTAATAGCTGCGTTTGATCCAGGTTTTTCCTGAAGCACAACGTCCAGCACATTTTGTTGAAGTCCTGACGGTCGAAGTTATCCGTCACCTGTGGCAGAGCAGAACGGCAGCTGAGTCATGAGTTCATGTCCGACACCAAGGAAGAAAAACAGCTTGTTTTTCTAGGAGGCCGTGCAGTTTGTTAATATAGATAAAACCCTCTGAGCAAGAACCTTTGGGTTGCCAGGTTGTGAAAAATCCCTCTGACTGATTAGACTGACACTTCTGGAAAAGGCTGCAGAGGATCTAACTATTATTACCAAGTAGAAAGGGATTCTTCACAACCTGGCAACCCATTATTCCTAATGAAAGGCTTGGCTCTTGTAAAGGGAGGTGTATTTGAAAGTGAGGCCAAATTAGGATGTTAGTTGAGAGGAAGGTGGTGATGGTGAACACAAAGTCTCAAGTCTCCAACACGCAATATCCTGAATACACAGTGTGTAACTTAACATGCTGAGCCACCAGTAAAGACCACACACACACACACTTTATATACGTTGACAGTATATTTTTTCTCCCAGAGAGACGACTCTCGGTGCTAAACTGTCAAAACAAACGTGAAAGCAAAGCGGCCTCTTTCAGAAAAGAATGAGAATGTCGAGGGTTCAAATTCCAGAGCAAAGTGTGAGGAAAGCTCTTGAAAAGGTACAATCGGTGCTGCGGAGGGGAAACGTTCTCCTCGAGCCGGTGAACCGTGGCGTCTCCATGGAGACTCCTGGCAGGCCGACCGGCCGCGCAGCCGCGTGGATCAGAGGAACATCTCCCGTCAAACAAGCCACCAGCAAACCCCCCCCCAAAACAAGTCCAGCGCCGTCTCCGACTGAACCCTGACCTGAACACGAAGCATCACACGTGCAGTCGAAGTTTGGCTGATTAGAATCTGAACTATGTGAGAAATACAGTGCGGTCGTTGCAGCTGTGGTTTGAGCAGCCAGCGATGTGGAACCACAACATGTTCTGCACGTTCAAGATAATGACAAACAGCTACAGATGAGTCCAGTATGTGAGCAGCAATAACACCAATACCAGAGAAATCAACTAATAAATTACCTGTTTATTTAAGGTGTCAGGAGTTCACAACAGGGACACTTATTATTATTATTATTATTATTATTATTATAACCTCGGGGTTCTCACACTTCATTAAACATCAAATAAAAGAGGTTTTTCAATGAATTTCCAACTCTTGTTCAGTGAAATTTAAATAAGAAAAACAGAAATGGTCTCACTTTGTTACTAAAAATCATTACGACAGCTGATGAATTTGGATGCTACACTCAAGGAAATCCAGACGTTTTCCAAAACCTCGAAGCCCTCATGTTGATTCTACGAGTCTGAATCTAAAGGTCTCACATTTACACGACGATTCACAGCGTCTCAGGCTTAATATCTGTTTGCAACGTGTCACGTTACACTACGTCTCCTAACGTACCACGGCGGCTCTGACCTGCGACGTCACGTCAACGCAAAGCTTGAAAACAAATTATACTGAATTCTCTCACGGCTGTTTAATTATTTTCATTTTCTGTGTTGTGAGAGAGAGAGAGAGAGAGAGACATTCAGCCCGAGTGAATGACTGCAGTTGGATGAACTTTTCTAAAGCTAAACAGGATCTGATGTAACTCTCTATTGTGCTGATTGAGGCTGAGTGGAAACCTGTGCTGGATGTTAAAGTGATTCTCAACCCAAACTCTCTGAAACAGAAACAGAAGGTTAGCTGTAAAAAGTTTGTAGTTTCAATTATTCATCTTTTTTTTGTTGTTGTTTGTTTTGTTCTGTAGTTCGGCTTCAAGACATACAATTTATTTCAGTAGCAGTGTCGGGTTCTCAAATCACTCCACAAGTACAGCAGGTCGCGTGTACTGTGTGTGCACTGTGTGTGCACTGTGTGTGCACTGTGTGTGTACTGTGTGTGTACTGTGTGTGTACTGTGTGTGTACTGTGTGTGTACTGTGTGTGCACTGTGTACTGGAGTCGTGAGACGTGGACTCGGGTTATGATTCGAGACTCGACTCGAGTCTTCGCGGTCTAAGCGTTTGACCTGGCCACACAGTCTGCGTATGTACTCATTATGAAGGACTCGGTGGCAGCTGTGTAGAGACATTATTAACACCAGTAGCGTCATTCGATGCTCAGCAGACTTCGGACTCTTGGAGGAAGTTCGTCATTGTGCGGGACGGATCTCTGAAGACGCTCAAACTTTCTCTTCTGGTCCTGAAGGATCAACATTTCAGTCTAACCGTATTTCTCATAGTTGGAAAGACAAACTTTGAAGTGACATTAATTCAAGCTGACCACAGCTGCTGGTTTTGTTTCTTGAGACTCTGCCCGACCTACAGGTGGTGTTTGACTCTGAAAATAGATTCTGGGCGGAGTGTCTCTTTAAGAAGGAGGCGCGCTCCTCCCGTCATAACTTCTGTCATCACATCTCAGGCTGTGGACGCCTCTCGAGGCCCGGTCTGGTCTGTCCTGACGGTCCTCAGCAGCACGAGTGTGTCTCTCATGTGAGGATGAGGATGACGAAGGCTGGACCCTGTGGTTTTGCATGAGTCAGCGCAGACTGACAGACGGGGAGGGACATCGTGAAGTTGTGAAAGTTTGTTATGAAACGCCTGTTGTTTCACGCTCGTCTTGTTTTTCTTTGTCATCGTGGCTCTCTGTCTCTCTCTCTCCCCGTCTGTCTCTCTCTCTCTGTCCCTGTCCCTCTCTCTGTCTCCGTCTCTCTGTCTCCGTCTCTCTCCGTCTGTCCCTCTCTCTCTCTCTCTCTCTCTCTCTCCCTGTCCCTCTCCCTGTCCCTCTCTCTCTCTCTCCCTGTCCCTCTCCCTGTCCCTCTCTCTCTCTCTCTCTGTCCCTCTCTCTCTCTCTCTCTCTCTGTCCCTCTCTCTCTCTGTCTGTCTGTCTCTCTCTCTCTCCGTCTCTCTCTCGCTCTCTGTCTCTCTCTCTGTCTGTCTCTCTGTCTCTGTCCCTCTCTGTCTCTCTCCCTGTCTCTCTCTCGCTCTCTGTCTCTCTCTCTCGCTCTCTGTCTCTCTCTCTGTCCCTCTCTCTCTCTGTCTGTCTCTCTGTCTGTCTGTCTCTCTCTCCATCTCTCTACACTTGAACAATGAGAACCTTGTCAGCGCTGCTGCCCCCCCCCCCCCCACCCCCCACCCCCCACCCCCCTTCTCCGCTGCCACATGTTCATTAGGATTCAGGATCCAGACTCCGGTCTTATCTCCTGCATCCCAACAATCTTTTACAAACTCAGAACACAGAAACTCCACCGAGCGGCTTGTTACCAAATGAAATGCTCAGCGGCGATGACGGAGACGGTCGAGTGTTCAGAAGATTACGACATGATTTCAAATGAAAGTCATTCAAAAAGCAGAAATGAGAAGTTTGTAATGCTCCAAAGCACAAAACTACCAAAACAACCTGCAGGTGTTGGAGGAGTTCGTTCAACTTCAACGAAGGTTTCACCAAAAAACTTCACTGTCCAGTGACCTGAGAAAATCCTCCTCCTCCTTATGTTACGTAAACATTTGATTATCTGATGAACGCATTCTCACAAAGCTGAAGATGTTGTTCAAGTTGACATGTTCGAGATGCATGATGATATTTTAATATTAAAATACTAACATGTCGTCATATATATCATTAGAAACACCTGTCAGTGTAACACAAACCGTCATGGAGGGAGGATTTCATGCAGGACTGTTGTATTAGACTGCAATAGTTTACTGAAGATACAGAACAGGACGCAGGACTGCTGAAATAAAATACAACTAAAAGAGCAGCAAACAGGCCTCGCATGGCCACACTGCTCTGACAAAATGTGGCACATGAGAGAAGTTTATGAAGTCAGGTGACGTGAATCTGTGAGGTGGACGGGTCAAACACAGCAGATCCAGGAGATCACCATTCAGGCTTATTGTTTTCAGTGGTGGTTAGGGTTAGAAAACTTTTGGTGCCTAAACTGAACCAAACTGAACGTTTCACATCGTTAACCGCCTGTTAGAAAGGCAGACTTTGCTTATGTGCCCTCAAGACTGAATTAGTTTTAGATGTAGATAGTAAACTGGCGACTCAGTGTGTGTTGTTGTTTTGTAATTCTGCTGAAGAGACGCTTTAAAACTGGAGTTGAAGCTAAAATGACAAAAAATATCAGAAGCTCTGCCAGAAATACACAGAGGTGATGTTTGAGCAGAGCAGGTCTGCAGCTGGTCATTGTGATGGTTTCTGCCTCTCTGAACACACACACACACACACACACACACACACACACACACACACACACACACACACACACACACACACACACACACACACACACACACACACACACACACACACACACACACACACACACACACACACACACACACACACACACACACACACACACACACACAGTGTTTCAGGGTCACAGAGGATCTCTTGTTCCAGTCGACTCCAGCAACGTGTCCTGAGCTTCAGCGTCTCTGCTGCCGAATCAAACAGAAACCGTCTTCAGTCGAGTCTCTAAACTCAACATCTGTGACGGTCTGAGTGTGAATCAGGTTTTGTTTTGTTCTCTTTTTCTTTTTAAGGATTTCAGTTTTTCTAGACTTGCGGCTCCATTCATGTGTAAAATAGGATCCCTGTTCTGTACTGCATTAATGTGTAAAGGTGGATCTTATTTTAATGACTTTACATAATGCTGTTGCTTGTGAATTATATAATAAAGTATAATACATCATCATTTATTTGTTGATTATGTTTTGAATTATTAATCTGAATCTAAAAATTAAATAAAGTATAAAGTAACAGAAACTGGAAATACTGAAGTACCTCAAAATTGTACTTAAGTACAGTACTTGAGTAATGTACTTTCCACCACTGGTTTCTGGTCACAACACACACACACACACACACACACACATGCACAGTTTCCTTGTGTGACCGGGTGGAGTTTCCTCAGGAGTGAACAAGGTTGAATGTACTGACCGACGCCCTCGCTCTCCAGCGGCCTGGTCACCTCCACTTCAGTGGGTGGGATGGTAGTGTGTGTGTGTGTGTGTGTGTGTGTGTGTTGGAGGGGTTATTAATGTCTGCACATGACGTCATGTCGCTCTTCCTGATTTTTTTTTCTGGAACGAGACGATTTAACAACCTTAAAGCGACGTAAAAGGAAAACGAGGCCACCGGCTGCTGAAGTGTGTGTGGCTGCGTCACGCAGACTGAACTGATGCAACGCTGTTGGCTGTTAAACACGTTGTACAACTTTCTTTGAATCTATTTACTGTCTGAACAGCCGGAACAAGAAACTCATGAGGCAACTTTGAAGATAAGGAAGAAACCCCAGAGTTGCTCAGAAGTTGCTGAGTGTTGCAGTCTTGATGAGAAGAGTTTCACAGCTGACCACGAGAACGTCCTCTCAACACAAATTCACACAATCCACTGTCAGGATCTCCGAGGATTATTGAGTAACAGGTTTCTCACAAAGACTACAGGACTGCAACACGATGTCGTTAAAATTTTAGTTCCATTTTGTGATTAATTTAAAGACATGTAGAAAGAGGAGCTCTGATTGGCCACCGGATACGTGTAGGAGAGAGTGTGGCCAATCAGAGCTCCTGTTTCTGCTCTGACTTTATTTAATTTTCAGGAGGCACGCTGCTTGAGACGAGCAGAAAAGGCAGGCACACAAGTAAACGGAAAAACAAAAAGTCAAATTTAAAAGCCTTTTTTGTTTTTTTAAATCATTATGTACACTATTCCATTTTAAATGTAAAGACCGTTGTCCAAACGGCTGGACGAAAGACATAAATATAATCAGAGGTCAAAAGTTGCAGAGCCTTCGGGAGAGTCTACCCGTGACACCGCAGAATTCCCAACAAGTTGCCATGGCAACGGCCATTCAGCAGCCAGCCGTCGTTATGACATCATGCGAGAAGAATTCCAAACAGCCCGAGGGACGTCTCCTGGGGAGGGAAAGCCCTTTTCACTTGTCACGACGCCCGGCCGAACGATCTCCTGTGACCCGTTATGACATCATCACAGAGGGACGGGACAGGGAGCTGAATGAAGCGACTCAAGTGTTCAATAACTGCTTCTGTGTTGCTGCCTGAGCCCAGCACAGTGCGATGACTGATGGCTCAGCAGCTCAATAAACAATGTGGACTCGAATCGTCCGTCTCCAGCGTCTCACACGAAGACGCCTGAGTCACCAGACAACAACATTACACATAGAATTAATATGAAAGGACAAATAAACAGCCAGTTGTTCAAGCGTAATGTATGTGGTTCAGTAGATGATGAAGTGGTTTTGGAGGTGAAGCCAGTCCTTTAGGTAGGCTGCTAGCTCCGAGGTTGTTGATGTAGTTACTTCACGTAGCGACGCGCAGATAGCTGAAGGGGAGGAGAATGGCGACTGAAACAGTCTTATCCAACTCATTCATTGGCGAGTCAGACTAGGAGACCGTTATAATCACACGGTCCTCACCTGGAAGTCACTGCAGAACACATTTCAGAAAGACGTTAGTGAGCAACTCACACTGAAACTGTAAAGAACGTGGGCGGACGGACAAAAGCTCGAAAAGTGGAAATTAGGAAAGTGCTGCTGATAATGTGTCATGAGTCTCTTACAGCGCAGACTGCTGACTCAGGTGGCCTAAAAGAAACCTCAGATGTCAAAACTGTTATTGTTTCCTGTCTGTTATAATACACCGTCACTGAGGAGCGCAGACCTTGTACCTCCAGTTTCGGTGGCGTTGATTAATACTCTATGGGGATTGGGGAAATGTGTCCACTGCGTTTGACCCATCCCTGAGGATAGCGCCGGGGGGGGGGGACATGCTAACTCCTCACAGAGAAGCATCTCCTCATCTTAAAAGGTTTCACTACCACACGAGTGTTATTCCAGCGAGACTCAGTGTTGGCTGACCTTGTCCAGGATGAACTTGTTCAGGTACGGCATGTATCCCTGGGTGGAGACGGGACCCTCGTCGTCGTCCTTAAAGTGCTCCTCCAGCGCCACGGGGTCGTGCGGGATCTTCATCACGGTACATAAGTTGTGGGACAGAACCTGGAATGATGGGAAGAATCTGCTGTTAATCATTGATTGTAAGGCTGACTGACAAACTGAGTTCAATTAATGGATATGAAACAAAAGGATCTCATCTGCAAAGTTTTAGCTTAAAGACTTAAATAACGTGAAGCAGCATCGAGGTACTTGAGAACAATAACAAGAGTCATATTTGAGGAACGAATGATTTTGTAAGAGTATGTGAAAATACTGGATCCTACACTTCCCATAATGCAACTCAGTGGCAACTTATGTCAGAACCTCCCTGCTTGGTAAATGTCCATTTCATGCTCTCGTCAAGGAAGTTTGTAAAGCAGGTTTCCTGTTACAGCTGACACACCTGCATGATGTCGCCCGAGTACTTTTCAAAATGTCCTAAAAACCGATGCTTTGTTTTGTCCGACAGTCGAAAAGCCAAAGATTTAAGTTCACTGTCATATGAGACAAATAAAAGCTGGAAATATTTCACATTTGAGACGCTGGAACCTCATCTGTAAAGTTTTACGTCATCACCGAAGTTCATTTACAGGCAGTGAGGAGTTCCACCATCATCATCATCATCATCATCATCATGTCTCTGGAGAAGTAAAGAGAAAACTACTCGAGACGACAGATGTTTTACAGAAACTAAAATCCCGGTGTTGACGTTGCTGCATGTCAGCATGTTGCTCAGTAAAAACAAGTACATAAATACATGAAATATCCACCCACTCCTGTAACTACGTCAGACAGGTGTTTAAAAGACAACACGACCCCTCAGATATTTGGGTGGATTTCTGTGTGAACGTCAGGAACGACTGGGGTGGACATGGGTGGACATGGGTGGACGTAGAGCGGACTGTTGGCAGAAGAAGACATTAAACCTGACTACACGCCTGCGTTATATTCTGGTCTACGAAGGAAACAGAAATAATACCACTAAAACTCTCCAGACTCGGAGGCCGCTGACCTCAAAGCGTGTGACCTCTGTTGTTGTTGTATAAAACCTGCTGGACAGTGTTGGACCGGCGCTGGAAGCATGTGGGTGTGTCCTCACGTTGTATACATGTTGAGTCCGCAGGAAACTAAAACTAAAATTAACTTGACTTTTACTGGCTGTGATTTTCCCAACGCGTCAACAATCCTGATTTCAGCAGTTTCCCCTCTAACGGCCACAAAAGGTGAAATACTGAATAATCAGCACGTCGCAGGGCTGAATATTGTTTTATTAGCATAATAATGATCTCTGATGAGCCCAGTGTTCAACTACATTTACTAGTACTGTACTTAAGTACAAATTTGAGGTACTTGAGTATTTTCTTCTCATGGCACTTTATACTTCAGAGGGAAAGTTTTTACAGTTACTTTACAACATATTTTTGCACACAAAACGTGAAAATGTACAACTGAAACTGATTAGTTGATTAATTGGCAACACTTCATGGTTTAAGCTCTTAATATTTGAGCTTTGGGCTGTTGGTTGGACAGAACAAGCACCGTAAGAGTTTTTTTTTACAAACCAAACAATCAATCGATTAATGAAAATAATCATCAGTCCGAAGCAGAACAGTTATAAAAGCTTTCGCTCCTCTTCAGTAAAATCCTGCTTTATAATTAATAATTATCTCATAATATAATATACAACTGAGTACTTTTACACTTTAAGCATATTTTCCTGTACTTTTACTGAGGTAACATTTTCAATGCAGCACGGTGAGGTATTAGTACTTGTACTGTAGTAAAGCACCTGAATACTTCCTCCTCCGACACGTTGATAAAGTCTTTGAGCCACATTAATGATGCAGGCGGAGACTTCAACCCTCCTGCGGACTCTCCTGAACCTGGTTTTGCCTCTGCAGGTGCGTCCCCGCCGCTCGCAGAACCGCACGAAGGAAAAGTTCACCTTAAACCGCCTGAACGTTTCTAAAGGTCGCCCACGGACACGACACGCGGGGACTGCAGCGGGACACCTTCCTGCTCCGGGTCCCGGAGAGGCGAGGCGCGTCCTTACCTTCAGCTGAGATTTGGAGACTTTCCCGCTTTTGTCCACATCCAGGGCCGTGAACGCGTGCCAGATGGACTTCAGGAGCTCGTCCCGCAGGGCCATGACGGTCAACTTCAACGTGTCTCTGGTCTCCGGCGGCGCGTCTGTCTCCGTCCTCCGTCTCTGTCTGACTGTCTGAACTGTCTCTGTCGGACACGACGGGCAACAGTCACATGACGCGCTGACAGACACTTTGCGCTGCGTGTTTTGCGTGATTATGAAGAGCTTATGAAGAGCTGCAGCACCGCTCAGCGAGAGGAAGACACACACACACACACACACACACACACACACACACCAAAGCTGAGGTTTAACTGCACCCCGAGCTCAAAAGTACAAATACACAAGTGAAGTATCATTGTAATGCCCCCCCCCCAACACAACCTGAACGTCATCACCTTAATGAGGACTGCAGGTGTGTCGTGCCGGACTACATCAGAGTACTGAGGGTACCTGATAAACACAGTATTTCTTTATTCCAGATTTATTTTCATGGGATCCATTTTCAGGCTCATGACGTGAGAGGAGAAATACTTCTCAGGTGGCTCCAGGTGGTTCCAGGTGGCTCCAGGTGGCTCCAGGTAGAAGCTGGATTCACTTATTCATACTGAAGTACTGTACTTAAGTACAGTTTTGAGGTACTTGTATTTTACTTGAGTAATGTCAGAGGGAAATATTGTAGTTTTTGCTCCACTACAATATATTTGATAAATTTAGTTACTTTTCAGATTCAGATTATTAATACAAAATATTATATATATATATATATACTGATAGCACTGAACTGTGATCTCCCTCCGTACTGAAGGAAAACAACAAAATACACGTTGAAAGAGTACTTCCTTTCAAGAGTTTTTCTACTTCTTTGTGCCAAAAAAAGAAACTTGAGTTTTCAAAACAGCATCAGCTCCTTTTTTGTTTTATTGGACTGATTCAGTTTCACTGATGATCTCAAGTTCTACAAACATAAACTCTGTTTCTCAGTAAGTCATTCATGTATTATTTGTATTAATAAAAATAAATCATCATCATTGATCGATTCTATCAGTTATTTTCTTTAGGAATCTCTTAATCTGCCAGTCGATAAAAGAGGTAATTGAGGAAATTGCGATTTAAAAAAAAATACTCAAATACTAAAAATAAAAAACTTATAAAAGTGATCTGAGGAGGAAAATCCTCATTTGAGAAGCTGGAACCAGAGTCTGTTTGGCACTTCTGCTTAATAAATTACATCCATCATTATTACGACTGCTCATTAATAAATCGAGTGTGCTGACGGCACATACGTGGCAGATTTACTGTGTTTGTGAAGGGAAGTTCCTGCTCGGTCACACCAAACAGAACACAACGCGTAGATGGTGAGAATTTATTAAAAGAACATATGTACAGGTTACAACAACAGAAGGTTTTTGTGTTAAGAGGTTACAAGAACAAGAAGATGAAGAATACTTTTCTAAACGGTAATTGAAGACGAGCCTCAGGGATGAAAAATTATAATAACAGAACACATGAGAATCCAAAGAACAGGACAGTGATTGTTCTAATGCTACAGGCAGGGTTGGCAGCACCGATCAACAGGGACAGCTGGAAAACTATGGATCAGTTCCAACCTCAGATAATGACTTCACTGGTTTTGGTACTTAAAACCAACTGGATGACTTTCCTCAAATGGCATGATCCATTTTCCATCCGACCAGAAACACGAAACAGACATTAAACGGGGGAGGGAGGGGGGGAAACGGACTCCTGCTACTTGAAAATAAGAGCCAATGACCTCCAGAACGATCCAACCTGAAACTGGCCAAACCCTGATGATACACACAAAACATCAATAGCAGCAGGTTTCTTTATTTCTTCTTTCTTTAAAAAAAAAAAAAAAAAAAAAAAGTGTGGCAAGTTCCACGTGTTGCCTCCAAAGTGCTCTATTACAAACACAGAAATCGCCGGTTCTCGGACCCTCTGGTACCCAGCATCAGGCATTTGACAGGCAGTAAGGTGCGCACGGCTACGGCAAGTACATTCACACTGAAGAGAGCTTCACTGCGGCTTCGATCCGCTGCTTTGTCGAGGGAAGTGCGAGGACAGAAACGGAGAGAGAGCCAGACGTCTATGCAAACTTAAGGAATGACAGAGTGTAAAAGGTACAACAACTACCTTCGAGGAATGAGGTTTCTCCAAAGAATAAAGTCCATCGGAAAAAAATGGCTGAACTATGTTGGCAATGAGAGTCTATCGAGATGAGTTCACGTTCGGCGTGGCAACGGTCTACACCTTTGACTGGGCGGAGGAGCCCAACGCCACGACCGACAGGGTTCTCCTCGAAAACAAACGAGAGACCGCTTCGTCTCAACGGGTCTCTTTAAAAAAAGGTCCATGAGCCTTCGTGTTTCACTTCCTGTCAGGGTGGATTAAAGTCTCAGTAGATTGTGAGGCTGACCGACCGGTTCATCTTCTTGCCGATGAGTCTGGAGGTTCTGGGGTTCGACTGGACTGTGGAGCGGGTCAGGATCCTGTCGGTGGACAAAACCTTCTCCTCTGCTGCCGCTCGAGCCATCTGGGCCTTCTTCAGCTCCCTGAGGAAGATACAGAAGAGTCCGTTAGGCATCAACGAGACCAGGAGGCCAGGGCCAGTTTCTCTGACTGAATATTCATTACAGATTCATCTGCAGTCGGCTTCAATTAATAGAAGTACTAAAATATATTAACAAATATTCACACTGGAGAAGCTGCAAACACAATTTCATTTTCCTTCTACTGAAACGCTGCAGTGCTAATCTCCAGATTATTTTTTCTATCAAATGTTAGATCTATAAAATGCAAGAAAACCAAAAGATATTTATATTATTATTGCATTAAAAAAAATTAAGAAAATGAGGGCACCAACTAACAATTGTTTTAATTAACGATTAATCTTCTGATGATTTTCTTGATCAATCGTTCGGTCTCTAAAACGTCAGAAGATAAATGTCTTGTTTTGTCAATCAAACATGTTCATTTTAAGACAAAAAATCTTCCCCATTTTTGTTTTAAAAAAAAAAAATATATATATATATATATATATATATATACAAATAATACTGAACTAGTTGCTGATTAATTATCTGTTGAACGAAAACAATTGCAGATTATTTCTGTCGGTCGACTAAATTAATTGTTTCAGCTCTAAATTGAAAACTGACACATTTCATCACAAAACCAATGTTGTCCAAACACTTTAACGTGTTCTCAGAGTCTACTGCACATCGTCCTGACCACTAACGAGGGACGCCGGCTTCAATAGTTTTTTTATCCTGAGCTGTTGTAAACGTACTTCTGGAGCAGTGCGTTCTTGAACTTCTCTGCGTTGAGCTCCACTCTGAGCTGGTCTGCACTCATTCTGGCAGCAGTGAGGAGCACCGGGTGTTTGATGAGCTCAGAAGTTGATGGCCGTCTACTCTGATCGGGGTGGATCATCAGCTGAAAGAGGAAACACGAGATTAGGCCAAAAAAAAAAGAAAAGGCTGCTGGAAAAGGACGTGATCAGAAGTACAAAAGAAAGCCATCTTTATCTAAATTCATTTCATGTTGGTCAACTCATCGGCTTAGCACTAATAATGTCTCTAATTTTGTTCAAATTAAATTACATAACAATTTTACAGCAAAAATAAACGAAAATGAGCTCTAGATCTCTCCACCAAAACAGCCGCAGGACAAGGAGTGAAATAGAAATCATTGCAAGCGTTTTCTTTAGGGCCTTGATCTAAAACATTCAAATGAATTCAGACATAATTATGAACAGACTCTGGTCCTCACAGAAAGACACGTTGTTGACTGTTACCTTGAGCAGACTGAGAAACTCTGGAGACAGGACTTGCGGGATGGCGGGGAGTTTTCCCTGTCGGATCTCGTGCCATTTGTCTCCGTTGGTGGGAAGAGGCTCCGCCCCCGAGGCGCTGACGACGGTCAGAGCCAGAGCAAAGATGTCCGCCTTCGTCAAGTTACTGTAGTCCTACAAAGAGAATCAGAACAAACGGGAGGAATATTAAAACCCCATGTGAAGCTCTAGTTACTCAAAAGCAGACGTGTTTTTTCAGCAAGATGACAAACCTCTTGTAAAACTTCATTGGCCAGATATCTGCTGTCACCCTCCTCCACTTGTGGATTGTTCACTCTTGTCACATGACCAAGATCGCCTGGAGAGGGAACACATACAGTAGAGATTTAAGCCATGAAGCCGAGTACAGTTTCAAAAAGAAAAAACAAAGGGAACAAAACGCTCAAATGCCGGCAGTTCTTACACAAGAACAGAGGAGGCAGCTTACCTATTTTGTAGACGGCACTGGTGGTCAGCCCGTCATCCTCATCACATTCATCACAGCTGGCTACAGACTTCCGTGAAATAAAGATGTTGCCTGGGACAAAGACGTTAACATTTCCATTAGTTTCTGACCAGAAAACATTCATTCTTAACACTCAAACGCCTGCTGTAGAAAATATTCAAAGATCTACTTTCCAACGCGTTATCTGTATAATTTCATCTGTCAGTGGCAATAAAGTAATCTTCAAAACTTTGCACCAGTTTCTCCTCCTGACAATTAGTATCGTTTGACCATCCAAGTACTCACTAGGCTTGATGTCCATGTGCACCAGAGAAGTCGAGTGGATGTACTTGAGTCCTCGCGTGACTTGCAGCAGCAGATCTTTCAGCTCCAGCTCCGACAGGTAACTGAGCCGTCTGTAGTTCTCCGCGATGACGTCCGACAGCGTGCCGCCGTTGCAGTACTCGTTCTGGATGAGCATGTGGTCGTCCTCGGCCCAGGCCGAGTAATAACGCACCACGTGAGGATGCTGGCCGAGCACAGCGTGGGCATACACCTCCCGTAAGGCGTTCTGTCTGTGGAGGAGGGGAACAGGTCGGTTTTATTAAGACATGCAGGTTTGTAGTTAAAATTAAAGAAAAAAGGGCCTCAAGACTTTCCAACTCTCAACTCTCAACTGTGACCTCTATTACAAAATAAATGACTGGCACTACAACATTTAAATGCTGGAAGTTTAAAGCATTACGTCTGACAAAAAGTAAAAAGTAAGCACGAGTCCCCAAAATAAGACCGTGATCCTTTGTAAGAGTTTTTCAGATTCTTATGAACTCAACGTACTCGTCTACTGATCCTGCCAGAGGTTTCTTCGATCTCTTGATGGCGTAGATGCAGCCGTCGAGTCTCTTCACACACTTGAACACGGCACCAAACTCCCCGCAGCCGATCTTCTCCAGCTCGAGGAACTCTGAGGTGTACCTGGACATCATGTTGCTTTCCATCATGGTGATCCTCTGAAGGGCAGAAGAAGAGTTTCACAACACATTTATTATAAACATTGAAATTTACGTTCAAGTTGTTTCACAACAGACATTTAGAGTAGTCACTGAAACCAAGAGGTTTCCTCAGAGAACTGGTTTTAATCAATCTGCATATAACATGGTGTAGAGTCGTGACTTGGTATAATACATTTTGTACTTACAATTAACTGATGTGCAATACCTCTACTGACTCTTTAAAAATATGCATGTATGCAACTAATTTGTTACGGCGTTTACTAAAAGAATCAGCTTGTGCTTTGATGGTGTGTTTAACATTAAAACCTCTTTACAGGGAAATTCATTGTATGAAATTCATTAAGCAAAACACCAAATATTTATATATTTCCTGTCAAGATGTACTGCTTCTCCCCTCTTTTATAGTGATGTAAACTGAATATCTTTGTTGTTTTTGTCCAACCAGCAATCCAAAACCCAAATTCAAGATTTTCTTGACATTTTATAGACAATATGATCAATCCACAGATTAACTAATTTATATAATATAATATTTGCAGCCCTAAAACAGAGTTTGAGGTTAAACTTTCTGCAAAAGGTAACGAGTGTCTAATAACGAGAGAAAAACTATTTTCCTAACTGTAAATGTATGTGTATCACTATATGCAAATAATGCAAATCACATGAAAATGTATTTACCTTGGATGGGGGCAAGACCTCCTCCTCTCCCTCGCCGTCACTTGCCTCCATGTCTTCTCCACAAGAGCTGAAAGATGAAAGACAATGGAGGATGTAGGTTAGCATTCTGTACAGCAGGGGGCAGCACCGGGGGCTTCACAAGCACATGGCAAGAGTTCACTGGTAACCATGAGGTCTTGGTTTCCAGCCAAACCCCATGGCCTTAGTCAACGGCTTTAACGTATCTGGTTATTCTAACAATGGGTTTGGATCTGTGTTCAAGATAACAGGTGAAGTTGTTCAGCGCCAATCTGCTTAGTGCGATTAACAACTGTTGAAAGGTTATTATATGCAAACTGACCAGGGTGGGAAATATGTAACCAAAATATTGACTACAGCTTGCCAACTCCCCCAGCCACTTTGGAAAAGCACTACAATCCGCAGGTCTTTTAGGTACAACAGAGTTTTGGTACTGATCCCTCTCTGAAGACAAAGGCATCTCTGAGAAAACAGAAAACATATGTGCAACGTACTCATTCCAGTGTGCTCGCTTCCTGTTGTTTCTCTGCTGTGTGGCAGACTGGATGAGGAGGGAGTCGGGGGTGAAGGGGTTAAAGTTGACCAGAGGGGTTTGCTGTCTCCTGCTGCTGTCTGTGATTGACTTTCCTGAAGGCTCCACATTCTTGAACAGGGCAACTCTCCTGCTGGAGGATCCTGAGCCGGAGCTCCTGGCTCTGGACAACAAACTCTGAAAAAGACAAATTCAGTGTTAACTCCTGAGAGCAGCAGCATGTAAATATTTAGATATTAAGAGACAAGTTTCAAATAAGCCTAATTGTATTTCACTAATTCTGAAATACAGTTTGTGAAATACAAGTTTAAAAGTGGGTGCTTGAAAGGCAATGCTGTGTAATGTAGTAATCACTAATAACAGACATGCCCAGACATAAAACAAATCATCTGTCTGTCTGACTACAGTGAGACCATTATGCAACAGTACAGTTGTACATTAAGTGGGTCACCGTGGTTAACTGACACAGCACAACCATCTCCTGCAACTCAAAGAAAATGAACTGATTTGTTTGTATAAGCTCCGTGTTGCGGATTTTCTTTTCAGTTCAACACCAAACAAGCAGCAAAAACAGTGTTTCAGAAGTGCAAACAGCTCAAGATACTTATTTAATAAAAATGAATACTCTGAGGTGTTTTTGCAAGATCACGTGAGCCGATACCTGAAGTTTAAACCTGTGAATTCTGCCACTGATGTCAAATAAACTTTTATCAACGTTGATCAACAAATACTAACCTTTGGCGTGTGCGGGGTGTCAAAAAGTCTGAGTTTTCTGAAGGTTTTATGTGGAGGTGTGTCGGGGCAGTCTGGGATCGGGGAGCTGGATCCTTCCCCGTCGTCCTGGACGTAGGACCGCTCCGGTGACCCTCCGTACATCCGAGAAGTTTTCCTCGGTGACGGCGAGCAGTTGGCAAAGATAACACTGCTCGGTGACCGCAGGTGAGACGGGGAACCAAAACTCTCCTCGTCCCACAGCTCCACGTCGTCGTCCCCGCCGGACTGGTTCAGGGGGCTGCTGCTTCCTTCCAGCCGTTTGTCGACGGCGTCCCGTCGCACTGGCATCGGGGAGTCCATCTCCGTGAAGCCAGACTCTCCTCCGGTGCTGTTGTTAACGTCCTCAATGGGGTCGTCTTCCCCATCGCTGGACGTAAACTGTAATTTCTGACGAATTGGTCGAGATTTCGGGGAGGGGGATCCGTGCCGATGGCGACTGTAGCTCGACATTTTCAGGATTTAAACCCCGGCTTCGTCGACGAGAAAATCACGCGGTTGGACCCCCGCTACTGTTGAGGTGGCGTTTCTCGCCGAAAGAAACCCCAAAAACACAAAGATAGTCGACTTTTAACTACCTTGAAATAAAAGGTATTGGTTCAAAAACTACCTTGAGACGCTTAAAGGTCCGTTAACATCCCAGAAAAAGTGAGCTTGTTTGCTAACTCCAACACGCCCATCCAACGCGGAGAAATGGCCCCGAACTAGTAAGCTAGTGTTCACCGTAAGAACAGCGTCCGAAGTTGGTCTCAAAGTAAAAACAAACACTACAACTACCGGGTCCAGTCGAGTATCGGTATCCGTCACTACCTCGCTGACTGCTCACCGACACAGAAACACGTCTTTCCGCAATAAAAGCGTACCAATGTTTACAAAAAAAAAAAAGTTTGAATGAGTCAAGAGCAGTCCTCTTCCTATCACGCGCGTGGCGAAGGACTTCCCGCGACCGTTGGTCACGAGGCCCCGCGTAGCCAATCAGAGCGCGTCTCGAATTTTTGAAAGATGGGCGTTCCAGAGAGGTTTCGGGAGGCGTTGCGTCATCGATAGCGGAGCAACAATCTGGCGCGAACGCGTGCCTTTCTAGTGGCCGGAGTCACACAATGACATTAACCTCGAGACAATGCGTCCATTACTTAGACGGCATGATCAAAGAAGCCGCGATATAAACAGATCAAAGTCAAGACGGAGCATAAACCGCGTTCCGCTCAGTTTATACGAGACAAAACGAGCTTATTATCTTACCGCAATAAAAACCTCAAAATCAACCATCGAAACCGCACTTTTCTTACCTTTTCTCCTTGAAAACAACAGGACCTTACTATCAATTTTAATTTCAACAAGATAAAAACCTCTGAACAACTCTGTTTAACCATTTTCAGGTGGATGACGCAGCAATACCACCATATAAACAAACTCAAGTTTTAAAAAAAAGTGTAAATAAGTATCGTTAGAAAAATGTAGTTTTTTGACAAAATTGACGCATAATGCAGAAAACCCCCTTTAAGAGCGTCACTTGCTGTGTTATAGTATGTTTTATCCATCAGCATGATGCAGCTGGTTGCCCCTTATTGTTGGTTACTTTAACCAATAACACTGCATCCTGTTTCATAAGATGATCATATCTTGTATGTAAAATATTAGTCTGCAAACAAACCAGTAACTATAGTGGAGTAAAAAAAGTACAACATTTACCAAAGTGAATCTATGATGCATAATATGAAAACACTTAAGTGCAAAGTACCCCAAAACTGTACTTAAGCACAGTAGTTGCATAAACACACTTCACTAGCTTCAATGGTGAGAAACTCACAAGTTGCACAGTGCCTTGTATATTGTCTCTTATCAGATATGTTTGATAAGGCTGACAGCTGATAACACACATCTAAATCTGCACATCTACATCTGTGAGGTAGTGTTTTCACAATGCTCATCATCTACCGAACAGGCCTTGACACACTTTCTGTTTGTGTTTTTGTTGTTTGTTAGACATGTTTGTCATTCCTTATTGTGCATAATTACTTGTATGTATAATTATTTGTTTTTGTCTCAAATCTATCTATCTAACTAATCACATTTCTGTATGTGCTGGAGGTATTTTTACCTTTACAGCTGAGCAAAAGTGAAGCTGAACAAAGTTTAACAGTTCAAAATCAAGTACAGTCAATTAAACACGCAATCTTTTTTTTTTTTCTTCTTTCTTTTATTAAAAATAGCATTAGCTGTACACTGCACTGTGCACCATAAACATTATAAAGCACTTTTCCCCTCTCCCATCTTTTTGGTTGAGGGACAAAATAGCATAGCAGAACTCCAGTTATCAAAATCCTATGTACACATAAAAGCTAAGTTCTTTTGTGGAAAAAAAAAACAAAAAAACATGGAGGAAGACTCGTGATCTCGTGGATATATTCCAATTGCGATGGTTTTGATCCTAAATCATAGTCCATAATGAAGCCATCAATCATCAAGGCCCGGCGACTCTCCTTGCTGTATTCTTGATGCTATTCTGATGGCTTCCTCCAGCGAAGGCTGATCACTGAGCTACAGAGAAAAGGAAAACAATGTGCATAATTTATACATTGATTGACACACTGATAACCACTGTGAATCGATCACTAGTACTGATGTAGGCTGTTTACTCTGCCACCCTCTTCAAAAGACAATACCCCCTCTGACTGTGACTGACTGTGTTAAAGGCTGCTGAAGCAGTCATTGATGACTGTCACGTGGTGGTAGAGGTGGAAAAAGAGTGTTTGCTCTGTAATTAACATGACAGAGAGAGCAGAGGGAGATGAATGAAAACAGTGTTTTTCAGGATAAGTTAAAGTTGGTCATCTGACCTGCAAGCTTTGATGCGATCGTAGCCCCTCAGGGGTTTTAGGCCTGAATAATTAATATAGTATTTAAATTGAATTTAATAGTATACTGTGTTAGTTAAAACACATTCATTTTTGAATAGATGAAAGATTGTCGCCTTTTTATGATGTAGTGAATCAATGTTTGTCATTACATAATTACCTGGTCAACACCGACTCTACTTATGGTAAATCCCACTAATTTCCTGTTCTGTTTTTGGTGATAATCTTTTATACTGGTGTCAAGGCAAATACAACAACAATAAAACATTTAGGACACAAAACCAGAGCTGTAAATTGGATTACACGTAAACTCACATCTTGTTGTTGTTGTTGTTTAGTTTAATCCCAAATCAAATGCACCAGCAGGAGGATGGTAAACACACCTACACCCCCTGAGAGCTGAACCCCACCTACCAATGATTTTTAGTTAAGCGTTTAAGCAAATAGCTTAACAGGGTGGGAACAGGGTGGGATCAGGGGAGGGCTAACTGAAGTACCCTCCTGACTGAAACTTCTGTCAGTATCATATAAGCAGAGTAATGAGTGTGACCAATGCAGAAATGCAACAGACTCAATCAATACCAATACCAGGATCAATACCAAGTCTAGTATTGCCTCTATTTCTGAACTTGCATTCCCAAATTATCCATTTCACATGGAGTGGCAGATATATCCAATCTTCTTCGTAAAGTAGACAAATTCACAGATTGGAACTCGCCCCACCAGTCTGTTCACTACCATGGTGTTGGTCTACCAACCTGCACAGCAATGTGAGTGCCGTTGGATGTGGCCAGTAATGTGACAGGATGAATGTCATCCTGTTCTTGGGCGTAGGCTGCCTCCTCCACGGTTTGGAACGAGGCCATGTCGGGTGTCATGATGGCCACCTGAGGGAGACAGAGACATTGTACACAAATCAATGTGTGGCCACATCTGGTGCCATCATGGAGGTCCAGAAGAGAACTGGTTTTACAGCCCTCTATACAAAAAAACACTGTTGTACAGTCGACACAGAACTCAGGCCATTGTTTACCTGTTCATCTGAGCCGTCTGTTGTTACCATGGTAACCGAGTGAGCACCTTGCGTTGCCAGCTCGTGGGCTGGGATGGTTATGGTTGTGCCTTCTTGGGTTACCATGGTGATTGTGCCACCCATAGCTTGTAAGTCTGCTTCAGAGATACTGACCTGATGTGAGACACAATGCAGAGTGAGGACCATTCAGTTTCACAGTAAATCATTGACACAATATGACATCAATATAATGCGGAACAACACTTTTTCTTTAAATATCTTTAGTAATAGCTTCATATTCACCCTGCCTTAATTCCCTTGTTGTTTGACCACCAAAATACATAATAAAAGACACAAGAAACCACTGTGTTGGAAAACTGTCCAACGTGGGACGGCGTAGAGCTAGTGGGCTTGTGATGAAACGTCACTATAGTGAGTGATATTGACAAAATCAAATATCACGTTGGGGATGACTAACTGCTTTCAGAAGATGTTTACACACTACAAATGTTTGAGAAGCAGTCATTTGTAACATGGATATGATTGAACAGCTCGAGGGACATACACGGCTTTTAACTTCAATCTTTGATGATCTCATTGTTTTTATTTGCATTATCCTGCTTTTATCGTTTGCCATTTCTTACCGTGTCAAGCACTTTGTAAGTTTAAAGATAAAAGTTAATTAGCATTATTATTACTTCACTGAACTAAAGTAGATAAGTAGCTCTGGAAATCTGGATCACAGCAATACAGCCTTTAAGAGAAAATATTTAAACAACCTTATGATGACTTTTTGTTTCTTTTTAGGTGTCCTCACATCTGGCCCTTATTGTTATTGGTAGAGTTGTTATTACAAATTTGTCCACACACTTTTATGTTTTTTCTTCCACTGACTTAATTGAACTTCTGGACAAGCAGAGGTTTAAAAGCCTCCAGTCTGTGAGGAGCAGCACAGCACACAGCAGTAAGGAGCCTGTTCGAGGTCTTGGCCAGCAGGGGGCAAAGGTCACGTCAGCGGTGACCCCAATCGATTTAGCCTTTGGAACTGTCATTGCATTCCATTACCTGCTGTTGTGTTCCGTCCTCCTGCGTTACCAAGGCAACGTGCTGCTGACCAACCATGTCCGAGCTCTCCACAGGAATCTGCTCTGAGCCGGAGTCATCTGCCTCAACCACCGCGGCCGTGTAGCTGACGTTGGGGTCATCAATGGCATCTGAGTGGAGATTCAAAGATTTTTGTTTTGACAGTATTTGAGATAATGCTATTCTGTGTTTTTATATTTTCTATTTAATTTATCTTTCATTCTGTGTAAATTTCTTGTTACTTTAGTTTCATATTTTTCTTTCATATACACCCATTTCTGATTAATATGTTCTAGTGTTATAATTGTTGGGATATTTTTATACCTTCTCATTTTCAACTAAATTTTTATTCGACCATCAGTCCAAAACACAAAGATATTCAGTTATGTTATATCAGATATGACAAACTAAAGCATCACATAGTCACATTTGAAAAGCTGGAACCACTGAATTTTTGTGAGTTATCAATCAAAATTGCTTAGAATTTCATGCAGCCCAAGTTCATGTATTCAAATTGGTTGTTTTAGTTGACCAACAGTGTATAATATAATCAGTTTACTATCATATATGACAAAGAGAAGCTGCAACCACAGAATGTTTTGCATTTTTGTTTGAAAAATGACTGAATCGATTATCAAAATTGTTGCCGATTTATTTTCTGTCCATCGACTAATCGTTGCAGCTTTGTATTCAAGTTTGATCTACAGCTCACAGACCTTCATCAAAAACTGCTTAGAATTTCTCTACAGCATTACATTCACACCGACCTGTTGGCGGTTCAAAGTAGGCCTCCTGCTCCTCCTCGATGGGCTCTGTGTCGTTGTGGGCTGTGCGTTTGTGCATGGCGAGTGTTGAGATCTGCTTGTAGGTTTTCCCACAATGGTTGCAGTTGTAAGGTTTGCAGGGTGTATGAACCACGTGGTGTTTGTAAAGGCTGGAGTATTCTGTGAAGCGCTTTTCACAGCCAGGCACTGTACACACATATGGTTTCTCTCCTGGACAAGACGACAACGGAGAAACAAGGTTTTAATGTCATCTTTAATATTTGAAGCTGTGAAAACGCTCAAGTACTCGTGAGCAATTCCTTCTTGTAAAGAAATCATACACTTAAATACCTAATAATGATCTTATTGTATAATCAGTATTCCTTTCTGAAAACTATTCACACAGTTATACAAGAACTCAAGAATTACTACGTGCTTGACTTAAGGCTCAGTACAGGTGGTCAGTTGTGCGTGAGTAGCACACCAAACTACACTTTCATGACTCATTACTTTAGTGGGTACAAACCAAATTAATTGCCAGGCTGTGAGGCAGAACTCACCAGTGTGTATCCTCATATGGTTCTTGTAGTTGGTGGCACTAGCGAATGACCGTCCACAGCTTGGCTCAGAGCAGTAGTACGGCCGCTCCCCGGTGTGTGTTCGGATGTGAACTTTGCGGATGTTGGAGGTGGTAAACGACCTGCCGCAGCCTTCGACCGGGCATTTGAAAGGCTTCTCTCCTGCAGACAGGAAATGGAATATCAGGGTTAAAAAGGGGGTTACACCCATCATTCATGTTTTAAATCTCTTTACTTTTTTCCAAAACTTACAGTATGGGTCTGTTGATATTTTTGGTGTTTGAAATGGATGGGAATTTTGATTAAACATTGAGTCTCAATTCAGTTCCATGTGTAAAAAACAAGGAAAGTGAATCAATTTGGATTTGTTTGTGAGTTGATTTTAAAATAATCTAACGTGTAAAATACGGTATGTCTCTCTATTTGATCATTTCACTCTTTAAATGACCAATGAAATTAAAAACAGCAAAAAATCATGTTTTTCAAAAACAAACAGCAGCCCCTCTGTGTCTTGTTTCTCATGATAACAACGTGCCTGAAAACCCCTCCAGTACTTTGGTGACTCTATGGAAAGATGCAGCTCCACACATGAGTCTGCTGACAAAATGTTACTATTTGTTCAGCCAGTTAAGGATGGAAGCACTGCACCCCAAGCTGTGTTGTTTCAAAAACCTGTGCTGCCAAAATAATATATTTTGAGCTGCAAAGACTCAATCACGTACGGTTCACGTACGGTTCACGTACGAACCGTAGCAAACACAAGTAGCAGCTATCATTTCATCTCCCAGCAGTAACAAACCAGCTACACATATATAAGATACTTACACACCTCTTCGGGCATATGACACAACAGAGTGATTGTGTACCTGTATGAGTCCTTGTGTGCTTTTGAAGGTCTCCGGAGGTTTTAAAGGACTTGCAGCAGTTCAACTCTTGACATCTATATGGCTTCTCCCCCGTGTGTGTGCGTGAGTGACTCTTCAGTCCATACCCTTAAATCGCCATAAAGACAGAAATGAAGAGTCAGTGACATTCAGTTAAGCCCTTATTCCTTCATTTCTGTAGATGCATAAAAAGCATTCATTAAAGCATTACAGCAATCAATATAGAATTCCACAGTAATCTACCAAAATGTTCTGATGTAGGCTGTATCTCTTTCTACTCTGAACTACGCATAAATAAATAAAAATATCTCCTATCTGACAGCTCTGTGAGAAATAATTCTCCACAGCTACCTGTTGCAAACTTCTTCCCACAGCCAGGATAGTCGCAGACGTACGGTTTGTCTCCTGTGTGGGAGCGCTCGTGTACCTGCAGGACACACAAACAAAACCGTGTAGCAGTGAAAAAGCAAAACAAGTAGCTAACAACATCACAGGAAGATGCTGTAAAGGGAAATATTTTCTTTAAAACAATCCCACACTTGAGTAGGCACAAGCAAAACTTTTATTTCATGAACACATATACGTGCACACATAACCACAGAACACCCACACTTACCTTGAGATGGTGGGCAGTGGTGTAGAGCTTTCCACAGCCCTCGTATTCACAGCGGAAAGACTTCTCGCCTACATTTGAGCCCCTTCCTTGCCTGTTGTCTTGACCCTGTAACACAATCTGAAATAAAACGAAAATGAAAATGAAGTAGAGTCAACTGTTAATCCTGGACGAAGGATGAAACGTTGTGGGAAAAAAACACTCCAGAGACGATACTCTACCCGCATGTGGACGCCATTGTCTGCTTCCACTCTGCCGAAGGACCCCAAGGGGTTCTCTATATTCTCCACCTGACAGGAGGGAGAAAGGACACTTCCTATTAACATTCACAATCAAGGAAATGTAAAGAAAAAAAAAACACACACTGGTATGTTATCCACATCTGCAAAAATGCTACACAAGATAAAACATGAGAATGTTTCAAAATCTAATCTACACTTGAAGTAAATGTCAATACGATCTATATTAGCACATGCTTCCCAATATACTGTCTAGACAGACTGCATTAATAAACACACTGTGTGATGCAAAAGCTGTGAATGGAACATCACAACATTACAAGACAAAATTAAAGAGTAAACAATGTCAGTGCAGAAAATATAGTAAAACATATAGAAATCTGGAGGTATTAAATATAACACCGCTGACATTTAAACAGATCTATATATATGACAAGTAAAAAAGCACTAAAAATGGTTCCAGTATTATTTGCAGTGCAGTTTAGCATCAATAGATTATACAAAACAAATAATATTAAAATCTGAAAACAAGTGAATCAAAACATTATGGGGAGATATAAGCAAAATTATAAACGCTGATTCTGTGTCAAGTTTGCCAGACTAGAGCCACACCAGTACAATGTTGAAGTATGTTTACCTTGGTGGTGTACTGTTCCAGCACGCTGATGGTCTCCGGGTCAATGGCTGTGGCCTCAGCCTGCAGGTCTGCGATGGTGCCGTCAGCCTGGATGGCCAGGATGGTGTTGGACTGGGGCATGTGCACCGTGTGCTGGATGTAGGCGGTGCTGCCGTCCTCCAGCTGCACCTCCTGCAGGCCGCTCTGGTCATATGCATCTGTACAGAAACATGGAGAAGGATGTTCATGTGGAGCGCCAGAGAAACTGGGCTCAGGTCCAGTATGAAAACTGAGATGGTTGCTGGTTCAGGGAGGACGGATGGTTTCCTATATGAGTGAAGTCAAACTTACTGTTTCTTAACTATAAGAGTTATCAAATATTAAGAGGCTTGCAAATTATTACATTCCTACGTCTATTTGTTAAATCAGTTTGACTTTTTTTTAAATCCCATGAATAAATAGACACACATGGAGCATATTTCTAAACACTGTGGCATTTCTCATGGACTGACACCAAAACCCAAAGACGACTTTCTACACTCGGAGAAACAGATCTGAGCTGAATGAAGCCACAAGACACTGTAGTGTCTGCGTTTAAAGGAAAGTGTGTAACATGTTCATAAACACATTCCAATGTCCACAAACTGACTGAGTAGATAACCTTTGATTCAAAGTAACACGTTACTGGTACACTACTACTACTACTACTTCTACTTCTCAAGAGATTGCAAAGGGGCATTATGGGAGAAAAGAAGCAGACTGAATCAAAGTAAGTAAACATTAAATTACAACTCTTCTTCATCTTTTTTTCCTCTTTCGTTACTTTTACTTCTCTTCTTCCCCCTTTCACCTTGTTTTGAGTTGAGTTGTTACTTTAAGTAATGTCTTTTGTGTTAAACTGTAAATAAGAATAAAAACTCTGAACCCTTCATCACAAAGGACTTGTAGAATGAACTGAATATAAACACACTGATGAAACATAACAATGGATATGTAATTAAATAAAATTACTGAAACGAGACACTTTGAAATTGAGATACTCGTCTCAACTGAAGAAGGAGATGAAAAGGAAATTCTCAGAAAAAAATCAAGCTCTTCGGTATTAAACATTTTGTACCTTTGGGCGTGTGAATGTAGGCTGTTGTTCCATCTTCTAGCTGAACTGCCTGTCCGTCTTCAAGCTGTAAACTGTCCCCTCCTACAACAGAGGAAAAAATACATTAGCCACAACGACCTCAACAACAGAAACCTTTGCTTAGTTTGAGTTTCTGAATATCTCTCTGTTTCCTTGTTCTATAAAACAACATTATATCATCCACATGAAATACAAATAAATTCTTGCTTCCCATCGTTCCACATGTCCCTGTGGCAGTACAACAGAGAATAACACAAATACCGTTCGCTCTGTCCTGCAGGGATTTACCTCCTTTAGGCATCGACACATGCTGAACGTAGGCAGCAGAGCCGTCCTCCAGCTGGATCACCTGGCCGTCCATGATCTGTCCATCTGAAAAGGAAGCTTTGGAGTCGTGCTGGATGTATGCAGTGGATCCATCTGCAAGAGTAACAGCCTGAAGGCTCACTGTGTCCATGCTCTCCATTTGATCACCATCTGGGAAATGATTTGACAATGAAAATACCCTGACTGTAAGAAGATCATGTTGAGGCAGCTGGGGGACAAGAGAGGATGAAGATCTGATACTGGTAAGCACAACTTTCTCTGGATGGAGCACTCACTCGTTGGAATATACTCTTTTATTTAAAGCTAATTGTGTCTTCAACTCTATTCTTTTATATCTATTTTCATGCACCACGGTTTACACTAGATGCTCATATTGTATACAGTATTCTAGTTATCTATAGTATTTATCTGTTCTTGTACTTCTTTTTGTGGTGTGACACTTCATTTTTCCTGCATGGCATCAATACCTTTCGTCTTATTTACTCAGCAGCCAACATTATCACACATGATAAAAAAACATAAAATGAAATAAAGTAATGTGGCCAGCAGTCCACTTCAAGCTGTATTCTAGTCTTATGTTGACTCCAAATTGAATTATAACAATGAACGTTCAAGTTTAGGAGCTCACCTGCCACAGTCACAGCCTCTGTCAGACAGAGAGTGACCGGCTGCCCGTCTGCATCGTGAAACTCTGCCATTCCCTGGGAGTCCCGGTTTATCTGGGCCAAGAGCATGCTTCAGCTGCTGGAGTGACACATGCAAAAGACATGTTAAAAACTTTTCATACTGGTGTCCACAGGTCAGTCAACAAAGAGACACACTGACACAAGCACTGAGGATGAAGGGGTGAAGCCAACATACGTAATATTACTCCCAAGTTCCAGTCAACATACAATATCATATATATCAACCCGTGGTCCTCCCACATGTGCAATGTGTACAGTTTTCCTCTGCTGAAATAAAAGAGCCAAGAAATGCTTTGAGGTAAACGCATTCAATATGGAAAAGGCAACATATAAGCACAGAAATTAAATAGCAAAAGGGCTTAAAACTAGGTAACCACTTCAAGTCGAGTTCAAGTAATAAAACATAACCCACTTAAAGGCCTCATCGTGTCAGAAACTGTGCTTTTGTGGTGCATATTCACAGACACATTTTCTATTATATAATATATAACAAACCACTTCACACACTAAACCTAGTTTGGGGGCACCTGGAGGTCTGGGGACCCCAGGACTGTTGCCAGTACGGAATCCAACCTTGTGTACCTCATTTGACACATAAGAGTTAGCTGCATTTATTACAGAAATAATTGTCAGTGTTGCTTACAAAACTACGTTCCCACTATAAACTCGAACATTTGAGGAGGTATTTAAGTAGCTGTGAGCTATAATTTACATTTTAAGCTAATGAGTGCTCACTTCTTGAACGGGCTCATATTTCTACTGTCACCGATGTTCTGCTTTTGGCGCTTGTTGATTTGAATATAGCATTTGGGGCTAGCTAGCCAACTACGATGTAGCACAACTATGACTTGCCACATTTGTCACTATGTAATGAAACATTATCTAACAACTGTGGTGAACCGGCTCTGTTGTACGGCTAATGCTGCCCAGTTAGCACACTGACAGCATGTTTAGAAGGACCAACACCTCAGCCGAAGCGATGTGTCATAACGGAGTGGTGTGCTTAGCCACCATGCTAACAGCGCTGCTAACTACGCCAACCGGTGCTGTCACGACTTTACAGCGGTTATTAGCAAACTGTTTCTTGGAGATTTGGAGTATTATCTTGAGAGTACAGCTATCTGAAGTTGGTATCTGAAGTCTAAGCTGACTCTGTGACAGCTCGTGGGCTAGCTAGCTGTCTCCACGGAGCTTCCAGCCTCGCTCGTCTAACTAGCAACGCAGTTAGGAAACAAGAACGGGGAATCCATGAGCTAATTAATGATAACATAAGCATTTTGACTCGGTCGATGTCAATTTTATTTTATGGTAAAACAGTATTTTCAGTATTCTTCTTTTGATTCCCTGCCGCAGCCTGTCACTCCTTCTCGCAGAGATGGCTGTGGGAATAATGCATACTGGGTAAAAACCAATTTATATACTAACCTCCGAAAAATTTCCAACAATTCCTCCTGTTCGACCACCATGCACCAGTGCAGGAAACGCTTCGCGATGTCCACACACCGTGAACATGTAAGACAGTATAATCCTCCAAGCGAGGCACCGCCTATTCACAATTCGGACACGCTGATTGGTTAGAGAGACCACGGCTCCCACTCCTATTCGTCATCTTGTGTGCCCACCATTTCCTATTCGAGCCTGCGTTGCTGTTATTCAGCTTCCCGGGCCCCTGGCAGACGCCATTCCGCGTCAATTTTCGTATTGTCTCGGGCTTTTCACTGAAAATGCGCTGCGTCGTCGAAGAAAATAAATATTTAAACTTCAACATAAGACGACAGTCAACCGAGACCGTGGATTCCGAGCCACGCTGTGCCACAGGATGTGGTTAGATTTGTTCTTCAGCAACATAAACAGCGATGTGTGGGGATATTTTTCGGCATCCATGTTGAAAACAAGGTCGTGTGGGAAAAAAAGGGGGAATCTGGGCAATGCAGTGAAGAAGAGGCTCGGAGGGATGAAATGTCCAGCTGACATCTGACAGTACAGACTACACCGAGTAACACATCTGAAAAAACAAACCCACAGCATCGTCGAAGTCGTTCAACACAGAATTTCAACTCATGGATAGATGCAAAACGTGGGTAGATAGATAGATAGATAGATCTGATAGATAGAATGATAGATAGATCTATCAGCAGTAGTAGAGGCAGCAGCCAGATCACAAAACAAACAACATAAGAACCACCAAAGAGGTAGATAAGAAATATACCAAGAAAAACATAAAATATTGAACTACACAGTGACATAAAGTAAAACTAGGCCAGATCCTGGTGATATGCTGTAGGCTACATTGGTATTGAGAATAACTGGGCTATACAGTGAATAAACACTGGTAAGTATGTAATAAAAATAATGACAATCTTCTTCTATATAGCACCTTTCATGAAAAAAAAAAATGCAGCTCAAATTGCTTCTAGAGAAAAATGATGGAAAAGAAAAGAGTTCAATTGTTAATAAGGGTTAAGATTTAAAATACATCCTGAAACATGAGGGAATACAACAGCAAAATAATAATAATAATAACATGATTGTAGGAGTGTACATAATAAAACATGGCAGTAGTGTAGTAAAATCAGGTTAAAAAGATGCATCTTAAAAGCCTCATTTGTTGCAGCTGTCCTCAGATTCAGACCTTCACAGTTTGGGTCCAGAGACTACAGATCAGAGACTCTATTAACACATATTTGCCCAATATTATGGGAAAGTCCTTGAATACATTTAGACAATTATAGGACTTTTATTTTAATCCTTGAAGTAACTGACTAACTGGAAACCAGTGCAGGGCCTTTAAATCTGGTGTGTAATAATGCAGGAATATGGATTTAGAGGAGCAATCCTTTCTCATTAGTAGAATATTTCCATTATATTTCATGTTGGCCTATATTCATTTGTATTCTGTTTATTGATTATGTGCTGTGTTTGTGTTGTGTAGCTATAAAAATATGAAATATAAATTTCCCCTTTTCGGCCTATGTGAGATCGCTTCGCTGTCGGATTTCACGGACTGATTTCATTATGTTATTCCCAAATAAAAACTATATTCATAATTAGCCTCTGACTTAATTTACACAAATCATTTGTCCTGTCTGTTTTCTGAAAGTGTCCAACTTACATACAGTTCTTAAAGCATCACATTTCAAATACAGGAAGATTTAGGAGTCTCACTTTCAAAACATTTTTTTTTTCCTGAAGTAGTCACGATTCAATAAAGTGACGTATTTGTTCCAGTTTCCAGGTTGAAGCTGCCAAGAGACACAAGGACAGGATGATACCATCAAAGTAAAAGCTCCCATTGAATACTATTGTTTATACGGCTACAGTGTAGATTATATAGTCCCACAAAAACAAGGCAATATAACAAGTCTTTCAGGCCCACCTGTAAAATCACTGGTGGGACTGCATTCAGTTAAAAATATGGAGCGGATTATATCCTATATTTTCAAAGTTTTTGTTAGGTTTAAGCTTCTTATTAAGTAATTTATTTCCATCTTAATTATCATTGTTCTATTGTTTTTATTTTTGTCTCAGTGCTGGTTTTAGTACAGTCTTTTTTATTCCACTGTAAAGCACTTTTAACTGCATTTGTATGAAAAGGAACTGCAAAACAACTTGAGCGTGTAATTACCCCCCCCCCCCCCCCCCCCAAAAAAAAAGAAAGCAACTGTGCCACTTCCTGTTTTCTGGGGGCGACTGTACAAAGTCAGTTAGTCAGGCAAAGATTGAAAACCTGCTGCCTAATATGGACCAGAGGAATAATTGTGCAGATATGAAACTTTCCAAGCCACCATGACTCAGCTGTTTTGTCTTTTTGTAATAAAGGAATCTCCTTTATAACATTTTGGTGTTTTTCTTGGCTGATAATCTGTGAAGGTTTCATTTGACAGAAATTCAGTTTTCAGTTGGGAAAACGTGTTTGTTGTACTTTGGCTGTATCGTTTTACTTTGAAGGTTTTGACCAGAAGTCGTGTCGTTCACCTGCCGGACTTGACTACCTCCTGAAGTGATGGGGGTGTCTCCTCGTCTCTCCTAGCCTGAACTCATCATCGGGGATTCCTCATTAGCCTCCGCTGTGGGCAGACTCACACCGCCTCGGCTTGACTCAGACACCCGCCGTCATGTTCACAGGGATGCGGACGGAGAACCGGGGGGACTCGGGGGTCCTGGATGCTGCGGCTCTGAGGCAGCAGAGGAGGCTGAAACAGGCGATCCAGTTCCTCCATAAAGACTCGGCTGATCTGCTGCCTTTGGATGGACTGAAGAAGCTCGGGACATCTAAACAGGGGGTGTGCCTCTCAGGATAGGCCTCGTATTACACAGTGCTACAGTCACAGACATATTCACAATTTACTTTAAATTATAGTCCATATAAGGAGTGATGTGGCCTGTATTATATATATAGATAAGGAGGCTGTAAGGATAGCCTGATGTGTCTCTGTGAGTGTATTTATTCATTTTAGTATAACACTTTGGCCAGCTTAAGCTGTGTTTAAATGTGCTCCGTGATTAAACTTTACATACTTACTTGCTTTACTTAATGTTTTTACACCTATAAATAAAAAATATCAAAAATAAACTCTAAGAAATTGACCGTAAGTATTGCCAGCTTGCTAAATGTTTCTAGAAATGAATATTTATCCTTTCTGTTTACATTACTGACTGTCACTTAGGTTCTTACATTGTAGTTTTATTAGTATTACAGATTATTGATTTGTTTTTGAGCTCCAGCTTCACAGGAACGAGACGAGAACTTGGCCACGTTTTCTAACTGTGTTGATTTTGTTTTTTTTGTTGTTGTTGTTGTTTTTGCAGCAGCCGCATCACATTCTCCAGAAGCGCCTGCTGGAGGCCAAGTTGTCCCAGGGACGGATGAACATGTGTGGAGTGACGCCAAACAACAGAGGCGTCCTTCTGAGTCGTAGCCATTTAAATTCACATGAGGACGAGGAAGAAGAGGAGGAAGATTTCATCTATGTGCCCTGCACGGTGAGTGGAAGTTGGTCAAAGTACCTAAACATATGTAGATTCCTTTAAAAATAGATTCCATTACGATGACTTCATCAAACATTGTAATCAGTATACAGAATATCAGAATAAAGCATTTTGTTTTTTTTGTTTTTTTTATAAAACGCCACCTTCTCTGTGTGTCTGCAGTGTTTAGGACAGCAGGTGAATGTGCTGATTGACACCGGCTGCAAACTGAACCTGATGTCCTCACTGACTGTGGAGAGATCAGGGTGAGACACTCATTATCTGTCCAATTGACAGACAATACATCAGGTCACCTTCAGTATTCGATAAGTACATTATTTTTGTCTCTCTCATAGTTTGAAAGAACTGGTTGAGGAGAACAAAATGGAGACGGATGGCTTTCCATTTCAGAGGAAGCTTTGTATCGACGGACACATCAAAGAGCTCCGTCTCACCATCGGCCAACTCAGAATAATGTGCTCCTTCGTCATAGTAGGTAAGAAGAAGAGTGAGGTTAAAGATTACACAGACTGTAAGACACAAGTTATTATGTTATAATGTCTGCCAATTACATTTATTTGCAGAAAGTAACAGACCACTGATGTCCCTGGGCAACAAGACATTAAAGTCACTCAAGGTAAGTCGTCTACTTCCTTTAGGAGGAACATTTAAATATAATCATTAATAATAAAGATACAAGGCTCACAGTTTCATAGAGTAACTAATAGACAAAATGTCTGTCCCGACGTCCGTCTGTGGACGCTGCCAGAGGAAAGGCCCTGTTGTGACCTACATGTGTGATGTGTTGGTGTACCATCTTTTTTCTTTTTTCTCTTTTTGCAGTGTGTAATTGACACTGAAAAGCAGATGTTGGTGTTTGGGACGAACGTGAGGGAGCAGGTTCAGTTCAGCAAAAAGCCGTTCAATGAAAGGTAAGATTTTATTACCTTCAACAGAGCGTTTGTTGACAGTGATGTCCTCTTTTAGATATACCTTGAATTATATTTCATACTCGGACCCTCAGTCATTGTTAGCAAGTGGGATAAATGTTATTGTGTGGCCAAATTTGCTTCATGCACAAATGTTTTGTGATAGTTGTGCATTTCATGTCGTGTTGGGAGTGAACACGCCGTGCTGTTCATCCACAGAAATGCTGCAAACCAGTTCAAAAACGTATCACACTAAACGCATCCCAGTTCTGTGAGAGTTGTTGAGAGGAAAAACACAAAGTGAAGCAGGAATAGAGCGAAATATTACATCAAGATAGATTTGTTTTCATTTGGAAATGTTCCAGCAAACACATGTATGTGAATGAATCAATATTTGACCAAATCTCACAAAGTCCTTTCTGCTTCTTCTTCTTCTTCTCTTCTTTTTGCACATCAGCTCCTCCGCCTTCCTGTGAAACTGACCTCCCAACACGCACACAGTGACCAAAAGCAATAGAATTATTTACTCTTACAACTAGATGCCTCATCGGGGGAACTTCACATGTCTCACCTCCATGAATTCTCACTTTCTCTCTGCCTGTTTGTTGGCTGCATTCATGAGTCAGATAATCCACACTGACTGCAGCGGTTTACACAGCAGCTGCTCCCACAATCAGTTCCTCATGTAGCTCTGGCTGTGAATAGCTTTCTTGTAGCCTGGAGTGTGTTTTAACTGTGACTACAGTAGTATGTATTGTGCAGTTAGACAACAAATTATGAACAGAACTTGTAGTGCTTTAAGATTCTGATAGAATTGTGATTTATAGCTCTTGTATCCTACAAATTAGTAGTAGTATTCTACATTTATAGCAGGAAATCAAGCTTGGAGAACAAAGCTTGGAGGGATTTTATTTCACATGGAGTGTAGTCGACAAGCTTAGCACAGTCTGTTGCATACAGACCAACTGTTTATCTACTGTATTTTATAATGTTGTAAATGTATTTTCTAGTCCAAAACATGTGTTTGCATTGAGGTCACTGCCTTTTAATGTTTACGAAATGATAGTGACACTTGTGATATCTTTTATCACGGGACTGTGCAGCACTGAATATCAAATAAAATCCCAAATGATGTGAAAGTTTTTCTGTGTTTTTTGCATCCTTTCTCACAGGAAATGTATAACTAGTCCGTGTGCTATTTTATCTGAGAGCCATTTATGTAAAGTAGGGCAGCCAAAGGTAGTCTGACATAATTAAAACTGTTAATAAGAAGTAAACCCTGACACACCAGCAGAGGACAGCGTCGCTTCTCACTCCTGCCTGTTCAGGATGGGATGGAGAGCAGCTTTAATTGCTCAGCTGACCTATGACTGAACCAGAGCAACTGTGCCATGGCAGCAGTGTTTGGTAACGCTCCCCAGTCAGCTGATTGGCAGGTGAACAGCCCCTCCAGTGGCCATGAAGAAGAATGACTCAGCCGTGAACATTTCTCCATGGAGACCAACATCAACAGAGAGGCCAAGCCGAAGCTGTCGTCTGCAGCCGACTGTGATCAACAGAGAAACTGCAGGTTAAGTATCAACTCACTTTATCTGTGTTTTCACTTTAAGAGTCTTCCTGTACTGAACATAAACACAGTAATTGTTTCCTGTTTTGATCAGATGGAGGAGGATAAGTTCTAAACGTGTGTTTCGTATTCATGGATAAACATTTGATAGCAGACTGTTGAAAAATAATTTGAAAGTGAGATTAATGTAATAAAACAGCAGCAGAAAGAAGCTGTGTTTGATATTTGTAGAATTACTCTCAACTATCAAATTATGCAAAAAAACACTGAGCATAAAAGAAACTTGTCATTTCTTGACGTTGTTGTGGTTCAGGGATGACTTCCAGGCAGACGGTGGCCTCTGAGGCTGCGCTGGTTCCACTGTTTCTGGGCAAACAGAGGTGCAACATCACTTTTGTCGTGGACAGTTCAGAGAGCGTGAGAGCTGCTCTGGGGTCAGTGAAACGCCTGCTGATCCAGACGCTGCTGACAAAGGCTTCGCTCAGGGACTCGCTCTTCAACATCATGACTTACTCAGGCAAGGTGAGGTGATACTGACGTGTCATTACAACACCGGCATCGCACACGGAAAGGCTCTCACACCTCAGAAAGCTCTCCACAGTCACTCCAGAGGTTGAAATGTTCTTCACGAGCAATTTATCGATCCTTAAAGCACGTTGTTTTTCCTGTGGGTGACACTACAGGCTGGTTATGGGGTCATTAAAGTGTTTATCGTTTTGTGTGGATGTAAAGTCCGTGAGAAGTTGACATTTTGGCCTTATGTTGGCAAAGAAGAAAGGTCACGGAGCGTCCAGAAAGAAAAGGGTTCACCCTCTGGGGAGCATTAAGAGGATTCTAGAGCAATAATAATGTTGCCTTAGAAAAGGTCAAACATAGGATTAATTCTCTGTAGGAACATGAACATATACAGTAAATCTCATGGAAACCCAGCCTTTAGTTTTTGAGATACCTTGTGGGAGGATATCAATTCACTCAAGTAAAAAAGTCGATTTGAAGTCACTGATGTTAAAGTAAGAGTCAAGATTTAAGTCTGGATTTTGTCAAGTCGTCAGATTAATGACTCGGGTCTAAGTCATGTGACTCGAGTCCACACAGCTGGACCAGTCTGACAGTACAACTTGATGAAAGGTAGAGTTAAAGTACTTAAAGTACAAAAAGTAAAAGTACTCATTATGCAGAATGGCCCATTTCAGAATAATGTATATATTATTGGATTATAATCATTGCTAGATTAATTCATCATTTTAATGTTGCAGCTAGTAAAGGTGGTTATTTGAATTAATTTATAGACTGCTGAGTAGCTTAATCTATATGACATAGTATATTTCATTTGTTAATGTAATGTTTTGTATTAATAATCTAAATCTGCAAAACAACTAGTAACTGAAGCTGTCAGACAAATGTAGCGGACTAAACAGTACAACATTTCCCAAGTACAAGTAAAGTACAAGTACAAGTACCTCAGAATTGCACAGTGCAGTAAATGTACTTCCACCACTGGAAAGTTCTGATGTTGTGATAAGATGCTCTGGACTGACTGACTGAATGATTTAGTCTAAATAATAATAAATAATCGTTTTTTAATATGATTATTATATCAAATGTCTTATTTAACTGGGAGAATATTACATTTTAAAACAGGACTGTTGCTTGATGTGATTTTCTGGTTGTACTTTGCAGTTAAGCTGCTGGTCCCACCACATGCTCCCCTGTGCTGCTGACACAGTGTACATGGCCCTGTCCTGGATTCACTCCATCAGCTGCGGCCCCGGCAGGGATCTCCTGGCCGCCCTGGGCACGGCCCTCCCCGACCCCGCCTGTCACGCCATCCACCTGCTCTGCACGGAGCTCCCCGACCAGCCGGAGGCTGTGCTGACAGCCCTGCCCGCCCTGGCAGCTGGGAGGCCTGTCAACGTCTTCTACCTGCAGGACTCAGGTGTTCAGCCGGACAGCAACGCTCAAGACTACCTGCAGTGTCTGTCCCACGCCACTAGAGGGAGCTGTTATGTGATTCCAGTTGGGATGGATGGAGTTCTGGAGACGGTATGGCCGAACTTAGTGGGTACAAGTAGACCTTGGCCAGGTCCCACAGTACATTAAAGGGGTGTTTAGGTATTTAAAGCCAATTAAAGAAAAAAATGTTTAGTTAACAGTTGAACTAAAACAGAACTATCTTATATGTTGTTGAAATTTTTATTACTTAGAGAAGAACATGACATTTTTGTAGAATTACAAATTACCGTAACGCCAACGCGTCACATCTACAATCAAAATGGCTTCATTTGGCAGTGACTGTGTGTTGTCAGGTGGTTCCACTGAACCAATCATCAGCGTCAACAGTCTCTCCAGTTAAGTGTTGCTGTCCGTCCACTACGGTCTTCATCCCACACAACGCGTCATCACCTGAGCTCAGGTTGGTTTACATGGTCACTCAGTTTGTCGACAATGCAGTACAAACAGTGTTACAGCTGACATGCATTCACGTGACCTTTAAAACAGAAACACACACACAGGCTCGTGAATCTAAGATACTGCAGGGAGCTGTGAATAAAATGACACTCCTGTGGCCACCCCAGGTGCAGTCAGGGTTGCATGTTGTCTGGTCCAACCCAGAGTCCAGAGTTCTTCCCAGGATGCCGAGTGCTGGCCAGGAGGGAGGTGGATGGCCTCTACTACATGGGCACTGTAATACAGCAAGTACAGGTGAAAATACACTGCGTATACATAAGTTATCACCCACAGGCAGGTATTTGGACAGCAACACATGATTAGCTTTTAGCTCTACTCCAGCACAGTGGGTTTGAAATGAAACAATGACCGTGAGGTTTATTGTAAGTGCTGACTTTAAGCTTTAAGGGTGTTTGAGGTCAAATAGTGAACAAATTATACACCTTTTTATACATAGTCACATCATTTTAGGAGAATGCCACACAGCACTGATAAACCTACAGCCAAAGCAACCGAGGAGTATTTTGTTTAGGATTTGAGACCAATTATTTAATGACTTTATTATTCAACTTGTCCAATCTCATAGTCTCAAATCCTGGAGTGTGCTGGAGTCAACTCAACAACTCAGTGTGTCCAGATCACTACAGACGGCTGCACATTCTGACCAGTAAAAGGAGACACATCACTGCGTTTGTTGACATCTTCTTGTCTTCTTCCCACGTGTCAAAACTCAGAGCCGTCGAGGAGTTTGGGTTGTCGAGTTCGACCATCCAGGAAGCAGCGGCAGTTTGGGGGTCGTCTCCTCCCACAGGCAGCTGGTTTGCTCCCTCGACATGGTGGTGAACCACACCAGAGCTTGCGCGCGTTGTCTGGTACCTGGTGATGCTGTCCTGTCGCCATGGGAACCAGATCTGAGGAGATACGGGCCGGGGAGAGTGATGGCCGGAGGTATTATAGTGTTTGAGTTTACGTTTTTACAGCAGTGTTCAGTTGTGTGGATTAAAGTCCAAAATCCAGGACACCTCAGCCTCTGATGTCAAATTCCAGTGAGAAAGAAAGAAATAAGCAGTGACTGAATGTCTGCCCCTCCCAGTGAATCGCTCTGTCTCACTCTTGTTTGACATTACAGTGGATGGTGTTACGAGCCTCCGGGTGCTGATGTGGAACAGCTGTGTGTCTCTGGTTCCTGGCAGCCTGGTTTTGCCCATTTCAGCTTCTCAACACGACAGAATAGTCAGGGAGCTCCAAATCCCAACATCGGTCCCCAGTCGTTGCTGCGACTGGCTTTGTGCTCGCAGCTCCTCCTGCACTCCCCAGCTGCTCTGCAGCGACTGGTGTCCCTCTTCTTCTTCCTGCTGTTCAGCCACAAACCGCCGACCATGCTCATTTCCACCCAGTTGTAGGACCAGCTGTGGAAGAACAGATGCATTTGAGAGGGCAAAACAAGATAACCAGGTGGACCTCAAAGATATAAATGACCTTGAGGTGCCCTCCTCCTCCTCTTCATCTCTTTCTGAGGATGAGACCAGAGCAACGTTTCTTCCTGCAGTGAAGCTGGGGAGTAAACAACAGCGTCCTCCCTGGAGGTACTGGAGACGAACTGGGCCAGAGCCACAGCACAGACAACCAGGTGGGAAACCCACTAAACTGATGCGTCCTGGTCTTAAACCCAAAACAACCAAACTTGATTGAAATAAAAGTGAAAACATTAAATGTAACTTAATTTGATGAATTTCTAAAAACGATGGATGATAGATGTACAGTCCATTCACCATTCAGCAATCATGACTGGTTTGGTGGGAAATCTGCTTGATTGCTTTACACCACAAAACAGGAAGAGGGCGCCATTCTTCCACAGCAGACATAACTTTTTGGGGAGTTTTTTTTTATAGTAAGATGTTGAATGAAGAGTGAAATGCAAGTAGAGCTGTCCTGTCGAGATGAAGTTAAGTAAACAGTGTCTCACTTAATGGGATTTAGAGCTGGAACTAAATGCTGGTCTTTATCAATGTTGCTCCAAGCCCTGAAACTTCTGTCCAGGCTGAGAATCTCAATAATCGTGCAGACATCATCATCAACAGCAACACAGATAAAATGCTAACAGTGATGATTCCACTGCCTCAGGGCATACTGGTAAGTCATCAGACACATCTTGTCCCAGTGTGCTGGGAGGTTTAGCTGCACCTGTGCTCGTTTAGACAGAGCAATCAGGTCCAGTTCCGGTTTGTCTGGAGCCTGTTCGAAATCATAGCTAAACTTATCACATGCTAAGTGACAGAGCAGCAGCCCCCCCATGAGATCTGGTCATGTTGATATATTTCTGTATGTATCTGCAGGGAGCGCAGTGCCAAGGAGGACATCACAGCCCGTACGGTTCAGCTTTCCTGTCCCGCAGATCAGTGACTCGCCCAATCACAGCTCGCTGTTTCAGTCACTTCCTGGTGCTAAAGGAAGAAGAGCGAACATCAGAGATGTTTTTGGAACGACCAACTTTAAACCTCGACCACCGGCTACTGTTTACACATAACGTGTCAGTCTACAGATCAAACCTCAGCACATACCTTGAAACAGACACTGATAGAAAAATACTTTTTAATTTGAATACACTGGTGTGGCATTAGTGCAGGTGAAAGTATTATGAATTACATGATGTTCTAGGACAGACTTTGGACACACAATCCACATCATAAAAATACTCAAGTAAAATGCAATAAAAATATGGCTTCTCAATATGCAGCAAATAAAACATTTCAATAGCAGCCAAAAAAAAGTAAACTCTAAATGCAGAAATAAGTGTAAAAACATGCAACATAAGCAGCATTAGCATTGGTCAGTTTTGATACTGAAGGTTACAGGTGACTGGGTCGGTCAGGTGACGTGTCAGAGGTCAAAGGTGAGGTTGACGCTCTCTCCAGCTTTGACGCTGACCAGCTGAGTCTGCTGCTGCGACTCCGGCATGCTGGCGCTGATGGCGTACGTCCCCGGTGAAACCTCGACGTAGAAATCTTCACCTGCTGCTGACACACGACCCTGAGGACAATGAATTTGAAAAGATGAATTATTTTATCTTTTTGTTCCAAACAGCAACACACACACACGGCTGAGGAGTGAAGCCGGTCCCCCTAATGGCCAACAGAGGAACTTCACAGATGACGGCTCCAAGAAATCTGCAATCCCATAAGATTCAAGTCAAAAAGCACCACAAAGATGTTGTGGACTAATTGAATTCACTCAGTATGTCCGGGTAATTGTGAGAATCACTGTTCCACTTTGATTCTCGTTTTACTTAAAAAAATTAGTTGGATGCATTATTGATAGTATATAGTTAATATTAAAGGAGGTTTGCTTATGTAGAAGTGCAGCTAGTTTTGGCATTCCCACTGAAAATCAACCCTCGTCAGCTTTTTGCAGCCTTCGGCTCCTGGTGTTTGTTTGCTGCTCTGTATGATTAACTTCTCACAGACCTTATGCAGTCATTTGATGCACACAAGCCAAGTGTTTCCAACTCCCTGGTGCAAAACAGTGGCAGAGCTGAAGTAAACAAGTGGCAAGTGGTAAAAAAGAAGCTAAAATCCAGATATTTTTCTCAAGACTTGGAGGTCCAAAATAAGTCTAAAAGAAACAGTGGCATAGGCAATAGGATGTGTCAGCTATGGGCAATTGTTTGCTAACACATTCGCCATAGCAACCTTTTAAATTGACATGGATCTGCTCCTTTGAGTTTGCTTCTAAGAGCTTTTCTGCTTCCCAATGATCAAAAATCTGTTTTGACAGATGAAAGCTGTTGTATGGAGCCCTTACATGTTTTCTGGTTGACAGTGCAGGTGTTGTCGTCCCAACAGCTGACCGCTTGTGGAACCTGGACACATGCTTCCTCTCGGCGTCAGTGGGCTCAGTGCAACAGCCAGACTCATAAAACCTCTGCAGCACAGAGAATATTCACAGTTTAGTCTCCAGGTCTGCAGCTGAAAGCACTGGGGGGGAGGTTAATAATCACTGACCTTGCACTGATAGGTCGTCTGTGCCATGAACTCTGCGATGGTTGCAAAGACGTCATCGAGCTCTGTGCGAGTTCTCTGGAAAATGACAAGAGCATGAGAACTGAGAGAAGACGAGCAGACGTGAGACACAAGATCCAACTGTAATTGATGAAGGGGTTGAAGTACAGAAAACGTGCAGGCACCTTGACAGGGATTTGTGGGTCTTCATCTGTAGTAGTGGAGGTCTGGGATGCTCCAGGGCTCGTCCAGTCTACACTCCGCCTGGAGGCCCGCTCTAGCACCTCCAGGCCCAGACTGGCAGAGCGCCGCAGAGAAGACTCCAGCCAGGCTTGGCTTGCCATGAACAAGTGGAGTTAAACTCAGGTGTCCTTCACCTGAGAGGAGGAACAAGCACAGAGCCCTGAGCCAGTCTTTTAATAATTTTAATCCAAATACACTTGTCTTTGACTTGTCTTTACACTTGATTTGATATAGAGCGGAAACGATTACTGCCGAACGATTATTTGCTGTTCTTATATAACATCAAACTGAGTATCTGAAGGACAAAACAAGCATTTTGAAGGCATCGCCTTGGGCTCTGGGAAATTAGATGGACATTTTTCACTATTTATGGACATTTTATAGAACCCATAAATCATTTTATTTAGAAAATAAAAATGTTGCAAGTCTAATTCGATACCAATACAATTTCAATCCAGTATAATGTCAGTGAAATATTAACTATACCTCCTAAAGATGATGGTTTACTTCACAACTCTGTCTACAGAGAGCTTCTCTAATGCTTTAAAACACCAACAAGCTCACAAGTACACACGTCGTACAGTGTACGAGTGGATGGAGGCGAACAGCGCATGCGTGAGGATTAACGCCCAACACTGAACCAGACTACAGAACGGGAGGTTCGTCCGTTATCGGTCTTTGAAACCTGGAAGTCAACCGTCGGCTCCACCGGCTCGGCCGAACGGACACCGGGACGTCAAACGTCACGCCGTCATGATCACTTTTCTACGTGCTGTGTCAACAAATCTGGAGTGTCGAGATTATTTACTTGTTTACCTGCTCGACGCGCGGACAGCTGAGCGGCTCAGCACGTAAACAAACACATAAAGACGAGTTTTCAGGGGAAACCGGCGCTTCTCCTCTCGGTTTGCACGTAGTCCTCACGTTTCCCTCGTGCAGCTTGTTACACAGCCGGAGCCGAGCTGCTTCAAATGACCGCACAGGAAATCCCGCATGTTAAACCCCGCCCCCCCCCCAAACACCCAGAGTCACGTGGAGATGTTTAATTTTTCTCCGAACTGCAGTCATGACAATAGTCTCTCTAAATCTGTAAAGTAAACCAGCCAGTTTATCATTTTCCATTTTAAACTTTAGGATTTAAATTAAAATCTAACCCTTAATAAAAACTGGTTGCTCAGTTCTTCTATTAGCAGGTTTCAATGTTCAGCCATTATCAAATTCATGTTTAGAGGCCTGCAGTAACCCTGAGGTAACTCAGTACCCACAGAGATTTAAGTTTGCCCATGACATTACGTCTCATGTGGTTGGATGACTTCATGTTATGCTTCTCGCAGTTGCACAAAGAATTTTAACCACATTGTAATAGTGATTTAAACCTTACTCGGCATCAAATTTGCACTTAATTGAAACATTTTCAGAGCAAAAGCTCAAAATGTATATGGAGGCATTTCAATCAGACATGACAAACATGTAGTTCCCATTTATACAGTTTATTTTTGCAAAAACACACTGACAGGAGCATTATGCCATCAGCACACAGGCTCCTCCCACTGCCTTGATCTTCTCCTCAGCCCGCCGGCTAAAGAACTTGGCCTTGACGATCACAGGCTGCTTGGGCAGCTTGCCTTTGCCCAGAACTTTGTAGTAACCCTGCAGAAATAAAGAGCACAATATTAGTCACACAGATAACCACTGACCACATCTGCAAGACCATTTTATCTGACAAAACGCTGCCAAACTATTTCCAACAGTTGCTCAAGCTGCAATATTCAGTAATGCTCTACAGGAAATGACTGAGCAGTTATAAGCTCACAACATTACTTTGAATTAAAACATTCTTTGTAAAACCAATCTGCTCAAAAGAAAGTCTACTGTCTTCAACAAAATGCATAAAATGTCCATCAGCACATTAACAGCGGCGCTAATAAAACTAAGAGGCAACAATATACGTACATTGCTACATACAAAATACACTTATGAGATTCTCCTATTAACACTGGTTGTTCAGCACAGCCCTAAGTACATTTTACATTACACTTTATTTTATAATCGTCCACACAAAGTTCAGCAATTCCTTTTCAGACACCGAATATGTTGGTGAGATATTACCCTATTCTCCTGTTAGCATTCGTTAGCAATTCATTGTAGCTTGCAACACACCGACAACAGAATTAATGATGAAAATTCCAGTTAATCAAATATCAAGTCAAAGGTTCGGACTTGTGCAGATTTTTTAAATTTCAGCATTAAACTTTGGCACAACTTCACTTTGTGTCAGGCACGCCTTTGTGTATCAAAACTTGAAGAATTCACTTGAATTAAGTAAACTTGCCACACGTCAGAGCTGCAAACACTGACAGTGCATCCAGGAGAGAAAGGTATTTGATATGTTAAGCCTAGCTTAGCTCAAAGAGTAGGACCAGAGGAGCATCATCCATAAAAATTAAAACACAACTTCAACAAGATAACAGCTTTATTAAACATATTTACCAAGCTTGTCAAATACACAAAAGACGACCCTGCTTTGACGGGGCTTTGCTCAGTTACCACTGTGGGGTGTCTCTTCAGACTCCAACTCTCTCCGCTAATGTTTTAATAGCTATGAAGGGCTGGGGACAAAACATTTAGTCTGTAATGAAAATGTCGGCCAATACTTACAGCGCGCACAGCATCGATGATGGGGGCAGGTCCTTCAGGCTTCTTGCCATAGTTGAGCCTGGTCTGCTCGCTCACCAGCGTCCACAGCTTGTCCAGGTTAATGGTAGGGCAGTGGGTTGTGTTCCTCTTCAGGTGGTAGTGTCTCATACCCACCTTACCAAAGTACCCAGGATGGCTGAGGAGACACACAGGAAGGACAGACAACAGGTCAATTGCTGATAACCTGAATAGTGCATGCCCACTTTTGGACATTTACTGCCATATTACACCGGTATTACAAACATAGTACAAACTGATGAGCATAGTTGCACAATGTTCAAAACAAACTAAACACATGCCCAGTTTAGAAAGAACCATGTTACTTTCCAAAGTGTGCATCGTATTTATAAACTACTTTGACGTGACAGCAGCATCAGTCTAATGACAGCAGATGAAGACCAAGGAATAGATTGTAACTGCCCATGTGGCTGACTGGCCTACAAAGAGCCAGTCGGTGAATAGGACCAGTCTTCACTCTAAGAGGACTCTAGCACACCAAGACAATGATATGTGTCAAGATGAGACTCTAGTCTCTACAACATTAACTGACTCAAAAACACAGCAATAAAATACAATAACACAAATCCAAAAAGACAACAGATGAGCTTCCACATGTACAATGTCAGAAAATATTGCGGATAAACTTACAATTGAAATACTGCTATTAGGCCCATTTCCCCCAAACTAAACTGACACCTGGCATTGCACTTGTCAGAACATTTGTAAACAGGAATGTGCATGCACATTTTACGCACATACACAAGTCTAAAAACAGGTAAATACCAGCCCCTTGACGTGCTGTCTGGACCCCCTTAACATCCACACATCAACAGAATCTCATCATGTTATGCAGCACTTACTATTTGTCAAAGTTGATCCTGTGGTGATGCATACCACCAGCATTACCACGGCCTCCAGGATGCTTTCTGTGCTTGCCTGTAGGGTGGACAAGTTAAACGTTAAACACGTACACACAGTGGCAGGATAGTCCACATCTGCAAAGACCACCTTTGAGACAACATTGAAAACTTACCAATGCGACCATGTCCGTGGCTGACGTGTCCTCGGAGCTTCCTGGTCTTGGTTTTCTTGGTAGGCTGTCAAGATAGGATTGATATTAGTTAGATTAACTACCAACCTTCAACAATCATGGTCCTATCATTTCCAATGGAGCTAGCTAGCTAGCTAGCTAAATTACCGCTAACGTTACTTGGACAACCGTGGCAGCATACCGACTTTGAACACATCAGCAAGCAAAGTAAAACCGATATTCTCAGACTGATTAGTCGTAAAACGAAGTAACACTACAAGTTTAACGACACCGCTTAATAACCCACTGCCTTCATGCTGCCTAGCATCGCATGAAGCTAATGCTAATTAAACTGCATTTACCGGCACACTTTCAACATTTACCTCACACAGCAGAATGGACGTTCAGGTACTTTTGCATTGTAACCGCTGCCACATTTATGAAGACAACGTTTTTGTGTACACGGTTAACACATGAGTAACTACAGGCAGAATATGCTGGCTGACTACCACAGCCGTGGGCCCGGGAGAGCCACACAGTGAAACGCTCACAAATGCCCATAATGTAAACGTATCACGACAAAAACGTCCGGTAAGTGATTGTAGGAGATGGGTGTACTGTAAACTGCCATCGGATGATATTTTGCTGTACGACTAAACAAGGATGGGAACAGATTTAACCCAATTTCAACGCACAGGGATACATGATAGCACCTACCATCTTGGAGGCTAGTTGAAAGAGGAACGGGATTTGTAAACCACGCGGTTTTGTGCGAGATTTGGCTCCTGGCAACAACGTGCAAAGAAACCCACAGCGACGCCTAGTGATGGATGACAGAAATTAGTGAGTTTAAGTGAAAACCCGTCAGCGGCAAAACAAACGCGTTTAGTGGACGTTCAGCCGCAGAGTATGAGTTGATTTTCCGGTCGATCTTTTCATGGAAACATGATATAATCTCGTTATTATATCATATTTCATGATCATTTGAATATCATGGTATATGCGTCATTTTACATTTCAACAGAAATCTACAGAGAAAAATATAATTGTAACATGATATTTTATAATAAATATTAAATCAATTTAATATATTGTTCTATACAAATGAAGAGTTTTCCACATTGATTTGATTGGATTACCAAACCGTTTTCTCTGTATAACACACAGAGCCTTAAATACTAACACAGCCACATAATTACACAGAGTCTGTCCCTCCTGATCCTGGATCAGCGCTCCAGGGCTCAGCTCATCCTCAGCTCACATTTTCCACCTGGCTTTTTCCAAAACAGATGTCTTGTTTTGTGAAATATTTGATTGGTTTTCTTGTGGAAAGGAGTATTAAAATGGATGTAGACTGGTAGAAAGTCAGAGGAAGTTACAGAAAGCTATCACACGACAGTGATCAAATCTGTCTATGAAAACACTAAAAGACGTTAAACTTCTTCAAACTAATCGATAAATAAAACTAATTCAAATACACGTGTGTAGAGTAAATGCATAAATACGTTTCTCAACATTATATATCATGTATATTATATAACTAAGCTTTTCATACAAGTAATCCATTAACTGATTTCATTCATAAACTAAAGATCTCATTACCCGTAACACATTTTATTCTTTTTAAAAGAGGTGAAAGCAGAGATAAAAATAAAGCTGAATGAGTGTTCATTCTGAATATAATATAGAATTAAATTTTTTTATACATATATCCATGTCAGAATTTATGAATTAATATGAATTAAATTATAAAGTAATAAACACGCTGTACATTATTTATATAATTTCTTCACCTGCTCCTTAACTTTTCGAGTCGAATCGGACTCAATTGTCAGTTTTTTTTGTCATTTTCCTCCATTGATGCTTGAACTAAATCACATTTTCATCTCTTCAACTCACACATTCAACTAAACGTCATCATGTTATATGAAGAACAAGGGAGTGAAGTCTGTTTCTACCTCCAACTGTTCTGTACAAACCTGACCCTCGACATGTTTGATGCCACGTTGCTGTAGTTTTTCCTACATGCTTTATGCCTGGACTCCCCTGGCTACACTTAAAGACACATCACATGATTAGTTCTGAAACATATTTAGCAGGAAACGCTTGCAGTGACTCTCATTGAACAGTGCTGAAATGCCAGGGGGCTGAGCTCTCCACCAATCAAATCATCAGCGTGCCCCTTGATACTGGACACATGGGACGGTGCCATCACTCTCATCCTCAGCCCACATCCACCTGGAGACACATTCACCTGTCTTTCTGAAGCAGACATCTTGTTTTTGCATTGCTTACATCCACATTCAGGTAAGAAACAATTATGACGCAACTTAAACCTGATTCCTGTAAGTTGTTGATGTTCTGTTACTAATCGTTGTATGTACACATCTTTTGTACGTGTTAACATTTGACGTGTAGAGATATTTTTCTTGTACAAATGAGCAGTCAAATTAATCTTAAAATTGTACTTCTACTGCTTCTTCTACTGTTTCTTTGGTGGTTTTCTGTTTGTTTTGATTCCTGTGTTTTGCGTTCAAACACTGAGCACACAGGAGATTTCAAACCAGCAGCTTCTTCTGTGTTTTCTCCTCTGTTTTTTCACCCCAAGTGGCCTAATCTCCCGGAGATGGCAGACCTGCCTCACAGACGCCATGGCAACTTTCCCCAAAGGCGGGCCACCCTGTTGCCACGGGTAGTCAAGTGTAGAGTACAGCTGGCACTTGAGGGCATGTCACCTGAGACTGGTTCAAATCCGGCAACTGGAGCAGAGGAGCCAAGCCTCCCAGCAGAATACGTAATACAGACACAGACAGTGTTAAAACAAGGCTTTAATGATTGAGCAGAGAACAGCTGGAAGAGCTTCACAGTGTTAAGGGAGTGGGAAAAGATTGTAAAGGGTTTCTGATATCTAATTGAACTATTGGTATGATGACAGTGACACTAAATCTCTTTTTAAAAAACAAAATAGCTCTGCGGTTCTGGATTCTGTGAGATGGAGAAGGAGTCAAAGGGGTCTTGCAACGGAAAGACCGGATCTACTTCGCCTGAAAAACCACGAAGACAACCTGGACAAGATGTAGCAGCTTTACTGAAGAGAATAAGGTAAAATAAAGGAGAACATGGGGAACATGTTCTCCTAACAACACACTGAGAAAACGTAGGACTAGTTTGACATTTTAGGAAACATGCTTATTCACTTTCTTTCAAGAGTTAGATGAGAAGATTGATACCACTCTTAGATATGTGCATTAAATAGGCAGCTGGAGCAGGGAGGAGCTTAGCTTAGCGTAGCATCAAGAAAGGGAAAACAGCGAGACACCCAGTTTACCATACCAAGCCTTCATTCATTTCCACAGGATTCACCCAGAGGCCCAAAGGATTCTGGGTAATTCCTGCGTACCTGTGGTGAGCTTGGAGCGTCTGAACTTCCAGTCTGTGTCCTTATCATCTCTGCAGCCTGTGGTGTCTCTGGTACGACTGCCGTGCCAAACACAAGCCAGGCTCCACAGCGACGTCTCCGGCTTGGATCGTCCTCGACAGGTACAGATCTGAAGGTCTGGACACTTTCATGTGAGTCAAGGATTTGCACGCCCCCCCCCCCCCCCCTTTGATGACTATCACTTTGTTCTCCTTGTCTCTGTCTGCAGAATGGACTCAGTCAAAATGAGGCAAAGATTTTGGAGATGAGAGAAGTGTCGCCTCCGTCTAAACCAGCAGAGTCGTCTGATCTCAGCCAACCAGAAACAACACCAACCTCCTGGACTGAACCGTACTGTCCTGACAGCTCCCCCTCTGCAGAACCGGAGCAGGACTCAGGCTTTGACTGTGAATCTAATCCAGATCAGCCGTACATCCTGTTTGATTCTGGATCTGAGGAATGGGACGTGGATGCCAAAACTGATTCAGAGACATTTTATTTGGATCCAGATGTGGAGATGGTCATCGATCTGGATCCAGAACCAGAAGAAGATGAGGATCGATCCCTGGAGCTGGAGGATGCACCTGAAACTAAATGTGAGGTGGATATAGTTGAAATGGACGACATTGAAGATCAAAGACCGGATCTTTGCTGCTCACAGGAGGAGGCGGACTCATCCATCCAGCAGCCTGGACCTGGACCTGGACCTGGAGCGGGGACTGAGGAGACGGAGAGTGAAGATTTCTGTGCTGTGTGCCTGAACGGAGGAGATCTGCTCTGCTGTGACCGCTGCCCTAAAGTTTACCACTTGGCCTGTCACATACCTCCTCTCACCAGCTTCCCACTGTAAGTGTCTCACAGTAAAAATGTATTCGTGACTCGTCGGCTCGACCCGGGCCAGACCGACTGGACTCTGAACGGGAGGGGGGCAGGCGCATGAGCTCACAGAATCGTCTGGTTCCCGGGCTGGCCTTCTGAATCTAGCCAATATTTTTTTTTACAGCCATTTGGCGACTGACATTTCTCTCACACATGAGGAGCAATTTGAGGCTCAATGTCTTGCTCAAGGACACAAAGACCCACTCGACCACCTGAGCTACAGTCACCCAAGACCTTTGTTAAGTTGATATCTGTTTCTGTCTCTTTATTGAGCCCACGAGACACCTGAGTTTATGTCACGTTCTTATGTCTTGCACTCACAGTTTGTTGTCGTGGCTGTTGACATGTGTATTTGTCCAGCTTTAAATAGATGTTGAAGTTGGTTTAGTTTTATTTTCGTGCCAAACATTTGGTCCATTCCAACATGAGAGTACAAGACAGCATTGTGGGTAAAACCTCCAAAAATGCAGGTGTTTTTCCATCTCTACATGATGAAGTAACAGGCTGTGTGTGTCCTTCAGAGGTGACTGGCTGTGTACGCTGTGCAGAAACGACCAGGAGCCTGCGGAGACGTACGACTGTGAGAACATGCAGTCCTGTGGGGGATTCAAAGCTCCATACGTACTGTCCAACCAGGACCAGAGGGTGAGCTGCAGAGGACAATCAGTTTGGTTACTGTGCCGCTGTTTGAAGTATTATCTGTAAAAGTATTCATTTATACTTAACTGGTGGGCTTTTGAGATCGAGTCATGGCGATAACATACAGAACATAACATAAAGAAAGCAGGAAAAGCAGGTTCTGCTGGGCGAACACTGACTCACTGTACTTCACCGTTATCATTGATTCACAGTGAGTTTTTCCTTCTACAGCTGCAAACTCACAGTCATGCTTCTCTCTGACAATAGTTGTTTCCCAGACTCTGATCCAGGATCAGCCCATGAGTAGATGAACAGGTGTTTTTTAGTGACTGTGTGTGTGTTTCCTGTGCAGAGGTGTGAGAAGATGACTCTGCTGTTGTACTGTCACCCGCTCAGCGCTCCGTTCCATGAAGCCGTCAGTCCTCTGGTCAGTCCGCTAAAACTCTGCACTGTGACATGTTCATCTGATAGAAATCACGTCAAACAAATCACCCTGACAGCATAGTTTGAACTTTAAGGTTAGGGATGAGACTCGTTGACCCCGTGGCGTCTAATATGAACCTCAGCATATATTAAAAACAGCTGGCAGCGTAACATAGGTTATAAATGCTGGCTGTGCACTGGGGACAGCGTTTAGGGAAGCAGGGGCTGTCTGTCGGCCCCAAACGCAAGGACTTAATCTACTTTTCTGAGTAAATAAAAATGCCAATTGTTCTGTCAATAAGAAGACACAACAAGGTTGATATTAGTATACAACTGCATGAGGCCAAGGCAGCCTATCAATATCATAGATTATGAAATAGAAATAGAATGCCGTAACATTTATCTTTAGGCTATTTAAGCTTATCTGAATATTTAATCATATAGTTTCTAGCTTCTCAATATAGATCATTTAATTTAAATCCCTACATGCATGTCTGGCCATGACCACTAGGGGCTTCAGTGAGCCACCTGAATGCAAACTGTGCCTGACAGAAATGAACAACATAGATCAGTGCAATAATAATAACTACATACATACATGACGTCAGGATAGTATGACACCACTATTGGTTAAATATCAAAAGTAACACATCAACATTACATGTCTAAATACAAATAATACATTTTAAATGTTATACAGAAGATATTACATAAACATAAACCCAAAGTGAACCTAAATGCTGCTGCAAACATCCAGTTTCTTAAACCAGATACAATTTCTTCTTAGGACCTACTCTGCTGGCCTCATTTAGTGATGGCAGTATGTAATGGTTGTAACAACCTACCTAAGAAAACACTGGCTCACTGTACTGTATATAAATACATGTAAAATGCTCCACTTAACTTTCATAACAGGCCGCGATGTTAAAATGAAAACAATCTCTACTACAGTGATCTCATCCCTGTGAATTTGCTCCAGGCCCGAAACTACTACCAGATCATCAAGAGGCCCATCAACCTGTCAGTGATCCGCAGGAAACTGGACAAGAGCAACACTCTCCACTACTTCACCGCCGAGCAGTTTGTCGATGACGTCCTGCTGATGTTCAAGAACTGCGCTACGTTCAATTACGTACGCTGGAAATTGAGTGGATTTCCCGCTTTAATCTAATTTCTAGTGTAATTGAATTATTTCTGCACTATAGCCTGTGGGAATAAGTTCCACATGTGGCATAAAACTGGACCACTTTTCCACTTTGATTTCTTTATATAGAGACTGACAATCAGGTCGTGTCCGTCTGCCAGTAAATATTATTAAATCTCAGGACATTTAACAGTTGAGAGTCTGCAGCTGCTGGCAGCTCTGTGAGGCTGTTCTTAGACAAGTGGAGCTTAATGCTAACGTCAGCATGCTAACATGCTAAGGTTTAGCAGGTTTAACATGTTCATCATCTTAGTTCAGCGTGTTAGCATGCTAACACTTTCTGATTAATAATAGTAATAAACTACTAATTACACATTAGATTAAGTTGTCAAGAAATAGAAACATAGATGAAAGACGATGAAAAATCTTGAGAATAAATAAATGAATAAAAGTATGAAACAAAAAGAAAAAGTCTAATTAAAAGCCATTTTATAAAATGTAGTTTTAAAAGAAGACACGGAGGCAGCTCTGAACACAACGCACAGCTGATGGGAGTGTCATTAGATTTGCAGGTATTTTGTCATAAACCAAAGTACTGCAGAAATTAAAACGTTAATCTGATGATGGCCCTCGATAAAAAGTCAGTCATGAATGTCTGTACCAAACTTCATGACAATCTATCACATAGTTGTTGAGGTATTTCCGTCTACTTTTAAAACTCTGTAAGCTCATTTCTTGCTCTTCGGCTGAATGTGTACTTGACTTACAGCGTGCAGAAACAAAGTGCGAGCTAGCCGATTGTAAGTCAACTATCCCTGGATAAATAAAGTTTTAAACTAGAAAAATAGCTTCTGACCTTTGCATAATATTAGCACATGTAATTATAAATGTTTCTCCCTTTGCTGTGCAGCCGGACTCAGAGGTGGCCCAGGCCGGCCGAAACCTGGAGGTGTTTTTCTTGAGCAAACTGAAGGAGATTTTTCCAGAGCGGACGTTCCCATCGGCCAGCCAGGACAGAACGGACAGAGCTCGCCTCCGGTGGCTCAGCAGGAAGAGGAAGGAAAACAACCGGAAGAAGAGAAGCGTGTTCAGTGGGAAAAAATATTTTCTGTAACTAGTTTAAACAACATGTTGAAGTAATTTATTCCAAAATCAGATGCTCATTTATTTTTATTCATTTTGTACTTTTACTTTTTCATGAAGGCAATCACATTATGGGGAACTAAACATTTCAGGTATTTTTAAAGAATTTCAGGTAGAAACATTAATGCTGTTTTTGATCTTCTGACAGACATACAGCGGACGTTCATAAAGATCTCATGAAACCTGAATTAAACGTTTTCCTGCTTCTTTATCAGAGTGAAAATCAAGAACATTTTACAACTTTTAGACGTGAGTAAAGTAACAAAGGTCGATCTGCTTCTTAGATGTACTGTCTGCTTTTTAATTTGTGTGATGTGACTTACGTTGTACTTCAGTTCACTCCACGGAGGTGAAATCAGGGCCTCAGAGCTCACTGTGTAGGTCATCCAGGTAATATAAGCATGGGAGAAACCTTCCGCCTGGTTTTCCACCAGGGTGAATTTTATCTAAATGCTTATGAAATGAAACTACATTTAACTAAAGCAATCTCAATCTATCAGTGAGAAACAAGCACAAAGTAAAACATATATGCTGTCATATAACACATCATTCTCCATGCAGTGTTCTCTTTCATCCACACTCCAGAGCCCATTTTGTTCTGCAGTTATGTTCTGAATGTTTCTCTGTGTGGACTGAACTTGAATGATGTGTTCAGAATGAGCAGGTGCAGCTTCGATTTGTGTAGGAATTTTACAAAACCCGAATTTGTATTTTCTTATTTGAAATTCTGATTTTAACTTCAAATTTTAATTTAACAATAGAATTAAAGATACACATCGAGAACATGTCAGTCAAATTCATATGTCTAGTCGCCTTTATTGCTCGCTCTTTTATGGAAGAACACAGCCTGTCTGTCTGTCTGTCTGCCTGTCTGTCTGTCTGCCTGCCTGCCTGCCTGCCTGTCTGTCTGTCTGTCTGTCTGTCTGCCTGCCGTAATAAAACTTATAAAATAAAGTCTTTACTCTTGTACATTGGGTTTATGGTCATTACTTAAGTTGTTTATTGTCACAATAATTATTTCCCAAAAAACGACAAACCTCAAAACAAAACACTTGTAGCCTTGTGCATATTATAAATAAACCTGTCACTAAACAAACGGATGCATTTGGTTATTGTTTTTTTTAATGTTTTTAATGTTTAACATACTGCACACACGTCCACCACCAGGGGGCGTGCTTGTATCTAAGACTTTATATTGGAGCCACATACAGTCAAAGGTTTGACATTACAGTATTTACAGTGAAAGATCATAATGTATTAAGAAACGTTCACGTTAGAAGCTGAGAAAAAGTATCTTTGTCATGTTGGCAGCTGTAGAAACCCACAGGATCGTCACGTAACTTTTACTATTAGATTGTTTAAACTTACATCATTTAAAGGAGGACATGTTTTCATTGGAATAACGTATTTATAGAGCACTTATCAAGTGCTTCACAATTTAAAATAAAACAAGCAGGCATCTCAGATAAACTCAGGATATGCTTTCTGATAAAAGTTTTTAGAAGAGACTTAAAGACGACTCTGACTCAGACAGCTTTATTTCCTCTGGCTCTGACGGCAAAAGCTGTCCCCTTTAGTTTTCAGCCTGGACTCTGGAAGAGACAGAAGACCACTGCCCGAGGATCTCAAACTACGCAATGGTTCATAAGGGATTAGAAGGCATCAGATGTAATCTGGAGCCAGGTCGTAATCAATAAAATAAGATTACCTCTAAATAAATCTGCTCTGATCCTCCCTGATGTGGATTTGTCTACCGACGTGACAGCCTCTGTTTCTCTCACTGTGTGCTGCTGCTCTCAGTTTCTAATTGTGGTTTTCAACTCAGCGAAATCTGTGAAACAGGAAAGAGCATGAAGTGACTGCTCTCTGAGAGTTCCTGCCATTTGAGCCAGAAAGCTCTTACCTTCATGCACTTTTGCCAAAATGCTCTTCTATGAAATATAATCTGTGAAGAAAGCTGCACCATGAGTGCTTTTCCTCCGTGAACCTAATAAAAGACTTTCAAAAGGACAAAATCTGCTGCGACCGCTGATAAAAAACCCACTCTGTGCCGGCCTTAAACACTATATGGTGTCTTTGATCTGAGTGTACATCCAATAGGACCTAAAAATTGTCGGCCATTGAATGAAGACGTAGGGAGAAACATGAGAGGGGTCTTTCAAGGGCCAGCAGCCCTGTGGCTAATGTTGAGATAAAATGAGGGAAATTGGCCGTGAGATGTTTTCAAAGGGAGGTTTATTCCCCTCTTGTGTCTTTTAAACCCACTTTATTCAGTCCAGTAAGCCTCAGTCACATGTCTGCTCTCTTTCTTTTTCCTCCCTCTCCACTCTGGCTTTTTTTTCCCCCTGTTGTAATGTGCAGATGTTTCATTTAAGAACATAAAAAGCCTGCATGCAGCTCCCCTCTCACTGTCTGAAGTTGGGTCAATCACTAAAGGCCTCCGGCTGCAGTGGTCTTCTTTTGAGATAAGATGTTTAATGTTTAGACCAAAACTCAAGAGCGTGCATTAGCCACGATTAGACACCTGATATTCTTCATCCCATCCCACATTCATCACGTTGGAACTGCTGTTTAAGACGTACACTGCCTCCAGAAGCTGCCTGCCAAGATTTGTTGGTACATTTTGTGTTATTTAGGTTCATTTAGACTCATTTCCTCACTCACAGTTTTGGTAAATTATTGCATTAAAGCACTATTTTCTTGAATTATCATGTCTGGGAGCGGGATAAGTTGATGATTGATTCTTTCTTTGGACAGCGTTGGGAGCAGAGCTGATGTATATACCACCTCTGGCTCTGAAAAGACGTATTTTACCTTATTTTTGACTGCATCTCAGTGTGAAAGCTCTGGGATATAACACAAAAAGACGATAATGTTGCACACCATTTTTTAACCGTATTTAACTTCAGACTGTTCTTGTGCCAAAGACAGAGATTTGGATGCTTTTAAAGCCAAAACAGAATAAGCTCAAAGACATTTAATCCATCATTTCATTTCAACATCTCCGCCGATGCCCAAATTTGGGAATCAAACTTGAGGGAAGAAGAAGAAGAAGAAGAAGGGTTTGTAGAATGAGGGGTGTCATGTTTTCGGGTTGGACAGCCGCTGCCTCTGCACTTCATCAGTCGAGTCGCTGCCTGTCACACTGAGGACGCTGCTTCATACAGTGACATGTTCAAGTAAACCTTCACAAATTTACTTTACTTGTTATTTTCACATAGGCTTTATGTCAAACTAAGTTCAACTAAGCTAAACCAAGCTACGGCTAGGCTAAACTACAGCTACAACTAAACAAAACAAAGGCTAGGCTAAGATGGCTATGCTAAACTACAATATATATATAATATGTAATAATAATATATATCTGAATAACTGATATCTGGGGAAAGACTTCCTCTTCCATGTGTCGGTCATTGTTTTCAGTCCGATTAGCAGAACCCGTTGGCTTTCGTCTTACAACGATTTCAATGCAGATATGTTTTAAGAGTTTATCTCCAAAGCCCGCTCAAACGTGATTGGTCAATACTACTCGGACTACAAATGGACTACAAACAGAAGCCAGAAAATCTTGTCCCTTACCAACAGATTCTGCGTTCATATGTCTGTTTATAGAGATTAATATAAGTAAGCTAACAAAGTTAATAAAGCTAAATAAAGTACAAACTTAACGACTAAATTAAGCTAAGCTATGATGGCTAAGGTAATCTAAAATGAACTAAACATGCTTCATCCAGTTTACCTTGTCAATATATATTTGTACTGTTTTACATACTAAGCATTGTTGTATCAACAAGTCACTAAAACAAGGTTAACTACTCTAAACTGAGATTAGATAAACCAACATCCAGTCACAATAACCTTTTAGTTTTGAAATGCTATGAAGCTATGAAGCTATGAAGAAATCTCCAGTCCAGCTTAACTTTTCTCACGTCACACATGTTAGAAACTCTCATTTCACAGAATCAACAGAAAACCTTCCAGACAGATTCCTGGTGCACAGACGTTATATAATGATGCTGCTGATGTTGCCGAGGTGCCCTTTGATGTTGTTTTCTCGGGGTTTTGTGTGTGTGTGTGTGTGTGTGTGTGTGTGTGCAGCTGGTGAGAATAATGTGTTTCTTGGTGTGTGTGCGGTTTTGTGGGCACATGACGTCGTCCCATGTGAAAGCCTCCTTACAGCCACGTGTTGATCAGCTCAGGAGAAATGATCTTTCCCTCTCTGCCTGATTAAAAGCTGCCATGGATGGCTGGGCCGTCCACGACGCGCTCGCCTTGGAAGTCGAACGCAGGAGTTTGGTTCTTCCTGATTACAACAGGAAGAGGAAACCTGATTTTATTTGATTTTTTTTTGGAGCGTGCAGCTGATTGAAGTGTTTCAGGAATTCTTACTTTCCTGGTATGAGATTAGGAATGATTGGGACAACCGCATTTTATTAATCCCTCTATTTCTCAACATTCCCCTTCGTTCTGATGAGAGAGTCAAAGGTTTTGAGTGAAGTCCTCATCTGAACTCCCAAAAACATGAAGTTATCTGGCACCAGTTATTTTGCCTCATGCAAGCTGATTTGCAGGGTATATGATATCTAAACATGACTGAATGGAAAGAGCATCATTTGGTAAACATTTCAAAAGCCCTTCCAGTCGACATGCCGTGCATTATAAATGGATTTGGACACACATAATGTGGCCCGGCTGTTTTCATTTCATCGTTACAGCTTTTTTGTTTTACGGTATTTGAAAGGTCCACGATCCAACAGGAAGAGAGCCCGAACTCCAAAAAAGGAGGTTTGAAACATTTCTTCACTCTCACATTGATTGACAGCTTTCCTGATGAAAAGACTAACATGTACTGTATTTATAATTTACTGTAAAAGCCTTGTTTACATTTGTAATATTTGAGAGGATCGGGCTATGGTAATCCTACATTTTGGGGTAATTATTCCAACCATTAAAATCATAAAGAAACTACGTAAACAGACAAAATTAAGGCTTAAAACAGTGTTGTAATTATTTTCAACAAGTCATGGCAGCCCTCTCTGGAGTCGAGGGGTAAAGTCTTTCTCCTGGAAGAGGGTCGCTGACTTCACACGCAAACAGATACAAGATCAAATGAAACCAGTTTGGAAATGGGCCCAAAATGCCCAGAACAGGAATGGAAGAGGGTCAGGGGGGACAAAAATGTGGTTTTAGTCTAAAGAATATTCATTTTGTTGGCTGACGTTAGTGTCTGTGAAATCGAAGCTACTGGAGGATGATTTATTGGCTGCATGTGCCACATTTTGTGTGGCGGCCGAAGCTGAAGGAAATGGATCGCTCGTCTGAATCGATTCAGTTTGATGTCAGGCGTATGACTGATGCTCTAATCTGTGTTTTTATTGCTGGCCTTCTCGTGGTTTTGCTTCTACTCTTCACTCGAAGCCTCAGCTTTACTATATTAAGGTTTTTGTTTGGTTCCTCTTTATCTGTGTTGTATAAATAAAGTTTATCATTATAATATTGCTTCAGTCTGGTGAGCTGTGACTCTACAGTTGATAAAGCGCATGACAAGTTGTTTCCTGTCATAAAATACATCGACCGATTTAAATGAAATGACTTCCTTTGAAGCCAGAATATTTTTAACCCCAGACTCAGCAGCAAGTTGCCAGATCTTATCCCAGAGAGGTCAACAATAACTCCACCACCTGAGGAAGTAAAAAGGCTAACGCAGCCACAATATATGGAAGACCATTTCTGCCAGAAAAAAAGACAAAACAGACGAAAAATTGGGAATGATAAAAATAAAAATACTCATGTCATTTAAGTCATTTAAGCCATAATAATGGGAAATTAATTAATTAAGAAAAACATGTCTTCGCTGAAAATTCTGCAGATGTGTTCAGTATGAACATCTGGCAACTTGACATTTACGTTCATTAAAAAAACGTTTCCTCATTACGTTGATAAAAACGTAACCCGGGTACGTTTGAGTTATCAGATTTTTTTATATTAAAATTATTAGTAAATCAAGTCATTTTTTGTTAAAAAGTCACAATTTTGACTTAGTATCCATCGATCTCTTTAACTGGTAAATCTCACAATTTTGATTAGTAGATCAACATTTTGACATAATTTCGACTTGCTATTTGTTTTTATTACATTTCTTACAGTGTGCCGGACTTTTGTAGCATCAAAACCATAAAAAAAAGTGTTCATCGTGTTTTATTTGCTGGATGCAAATATTTAATTTGAAATGCAGATATGCGGAAAACTAATGAAATATGTCTGCGAACGTTTCGCAGATATTTTCTACATGAACATATCTTTTTGAGATTTGTCAGATGCTTTCATTAAAAGTGTTGTTTAACTGTTTTTCTCTCTAAACTAAATTGGCTGTATATAAATGTAATTTCTAAGAGACAGGGTTGCATTGATCCTACTTATATCCTTTTGTATTTTTATTTAACTTCTCCTCAATTCATCTTTCTGTTCCTGGTGGGAAGGGGCTTCCATAACATTACGCTATGAAGAATGACCCAAATGTCCATAGATGGCAGCCGGACTACAGTTACAGTGCCAGAGTTGGAACAGCACAATAGGTTTAGTCAGCCGTGACCTGTGAGTAACCTCTCTGTAGGAGGGGGGAGAGACAGAAAAGAGAGAGATATATAGGAGCAAGAGAGGAGAGGAAGAAGGAAAACAGATGGATTGAGAGGGGAGAGAGAGGGGAGAGAGAGGGGAGAGAGAGCTTTGTTGGATACAGGAGAGAGGTGTGAGAGAGTAGAAGAGCGTTTGGCACTCAGACAGACAGAAGAAGAAGAAGTGGGCGCTTGTTTCCACCCCCCCTCTCTCCTCTAACCCTCCAGCTTTAAAAAGTGAAACAGCCCTTTGAAGGGGCAGAGAGGGGGTCAGTCCTGTTCCCCCATCCAGCCCGGACTGTAAGGAGCGTTCAGTGTGCCGACGGTAACCCAGATACCAGACACAACGCAGAGACGCCGCCAGAGAAGCAGCTGAGGACCTGACGGAGCACAGGCATGAACGACATCAAGCTGGCCCTGCTGGGAAGCCCGGGGGCTGGGAAATCAGGTGAGAGGCTGCAAGTGATTTTTTATTTCAAACAGCTACAGAAGAAATACCTGTGGCTCTTCAGTCAACATGTTTCTGTGGATGAGGCGTTTAAAAGCTCTGTTTGTTGATTTCAGTCAGTGTGGTGTTAAAACTTCTTTAGGCAGTAGAATGAAACACTATGTGAATACTCAGGTAGTATATAAGTGTCGTGGAGTACCAGAGAAGAAGTCTTATTTACTACATTTGGTGTTGATCTTTCAGATGATGACTCAGGACGTCTGTGGGATAGAACCTGAAAAGCTGGAGGGCATCGCACCTGAGTTTATAACTAACGATTGGGCTGTTTTAATTATTGATATTGATATCAAGTAATTGTTTGGTTAATAAAACATCACAACAGATTATCACCTCATAAGATATTAAATTTAATGATATGAATTAGAGAAAAGCTACATATTCTCACGCTAGACTCTCGACGACTCGATTAATCGACTAATCCTTTCAACTCTACCTGAGTTAAGCTGTGTGTTCTCAGGTAGTAACAGCTTTTATTTTCACTGGGCTCATGTTTCATGTTACATAACCAAAAAAACAAAAACAGTTTATTGGCTCCATTCGCTGAGATGCCTTTGAAAGACCTAAATGATCTGTCCGAGAGTTGATTTGAAGGTTGGAAAAGGAAAAAACACAAAGTATCCCGAGGTTTGATCGATCAGAGTCAGTGAGCTGCACCGCTGGTTAAATGTTATTGACTCTTTACTCTGCTTTGCTGCATCGCTGCTGTAGTTGGTGCCACTGACTCTCTCTTTACATAACGAGCCTAATGTGTGAGAAATCTGTACTTTGGGCTGAACAACTTCCACCAGCTTATTTTCCAAGATGTTCAGCAGTTTATGCGACCATACCAAAGGGAGGGAGGGGGGGGGGGGACCGACTGGCTCTGTGCTGTGTTCAAGCTTCATAAAACAATGGGACGTCTCCATTGTCTCTGCCTGGCAGTGAAGCAGAGCTGTTACTGTGGAGATGCTGTAGCCTCTGGATGCTGCATGTGTCTCCCTTTAATATGTTTTTCTGCTTGTTGCTTTCAATGCACATTTCTCGTTGTCTTGTTGTTCTGCACTCTCTGCACATCTACGTTAGTGTGAAGACGGCCCCAAAATAATGGCTATTGTGTCTTAAAGTCCTATGAGTTGAATTTCCTCCAATTACATTTTCCAGAAGGCACGCATGAGTAACTTAATGGGCCATATCCATATTTGTGTATAAAGTATAACCCCTGAATAACCCCTTCAGAGGCCCGTGACCACCATCAGCAACAGGCCTCCAGAGTTGAGCACTTGAAACTTCAGCTCTTAATTGAAACTGATTGTCTGTGGGACCAAAACTGGTCAGTTTTATGGAGGCGAAGCAGAGGGGGAAATATAACCATTAAGCTTGCCAAATATGCACACAGGCCTTCCAGAAAATCCATGCAGCCTCTTTCATGTGAGGCTACAGTTTCAGCGCTCCAATCCCAGAGAGTGTTGGCACCGGGCTGCGCCTGCGGGACTGAATGAGGGTCATTTTCCCTCCACTGCTGCCACCTGTGAGGGATGAGAGCGTAACGACGCCATGAGTCATTATGTTGTTTTTCATTTCGTTTTCTTTCCTCCAGCTGTCCTTGTGCGGTTCCTGACCAGGCGCTTCATCGGCGAATATGCCTCAAACGCCAGTAAGTGTTTGATGGGGGTTTGGTTTTGGTTCTGGGTCTGGAGTTTATCTTCAGACATCAGAGATGTTGCTATTTAATCACTTAGTGGTGCATAACTTTATACCTTCTGTGTGCAGCGTAATTGAAAATGATTACAGCTGTAAAAAGATTAAACATAAACCGCACACAACAGCGCTTATAGCCTGAGCTCATTTGCAATAACCGCCCCTATATTCTAGTGCACATCTGCCACTATTTCATGTTTTCTCACATATTAATTAATTACAGCTGTATTAATTGTTGTTTATTTACCACTTGGGGACAGTGGAACAAGCTGTAAATACAACATTGACATATTATCACCATATAAAGTTGTGGCAAACCAGCAGACAACAACGGAGCAACATTAGCATTTATCTCCTTTTAGCTCTGTTTTGTTCTCCACCAACTCCTGAGGTAAATATCTGTCTCTTTAGCTGCTCAATGCTCCACTTTGATAACAGTGATGATGATGATGATGATGATGGTGAAAATGAACCTAAACAGGGGGCTGGAGAACCAAAACAATGAGCTGAAAGATGCTAAAGGGGACCTGCAGAGTCGGGTGACGATTATGGGTTTGTTACTTCAAGTGACACCTTTCACATTACACGTAGTGATTTAATCCATTGTTATAAGAAATATTGATTAGTGCAGCTTTAAACCAAGTCAAACTCAGGATAAGACTAAACAAAAACATAAACATGACAGGTAAAGAAAAGCAGCATATTTATATGAAAAAACGCACAAAAAGAATGTTTTAGACTTCTTCCATCAGTCAGTATCTGAATCAATTCATATTTATTATTTATTTTCATGTGTTTCGTTACAGATTCCCTGTACCATAAAAGGCTGTCCATCGATGGCCGGCAGCTGAATCTGGAGGTTTTTGACCCTTGTTCTCAGGTGCGACGCGTCACTAACACACATAATAATGTGATATTATTTCAGAAGTCTTTATGAGAAAAACAGAGCCGCAGTTGGACTTCAAACTTTCCTGTTTTAAGTTCTTTGGTTTCCTCCTACATTTCATCAGGTGGACTGGAAACCTTCTCAGTGTTTTTTTTCTTGCCCTGCTCTTAATGGATGGAAGAGCCTGGGGGGGGGGGGCAAGCTAAACTAATGAGAATCTGAGACTGATGAGAATTATGTCTTTTCAAGGGAAGCTGTTCACATGAAAACTACATTTTATATTCCAGCATTTTCTTTGGCTTATGATAATCATCAGTTACAGCCCTCAGACAAGATTTATTTCACCTACATGGCAACATCACTGTTGCTGGAAATGTCGATCAATCATCAGAGTTGGGAGAAAACCTACTGTCTCCAAAATATGAAATAAAGGGCAAGATCCTTCAGCTGAAACACAATCATTTCTTGTTTTGGAGCTACAAACGTTTACAACAATAAAGTCTGGCCGGTTTTCAGTCTGCTGGGGAAGCTGCAGGACATGTTCATGACCCTGAATGAGCCGTGATCAGATATTTACCTTGGGCAGGCACGTGCACGGTCCGTACTGCACTTAAAGTTGAGAATCCAAAGGGTTTACGAGGACGTCCCGAGGCGATGTGTGCCGATGACTGTCTCTTTGAGGAAAAGAGCCTTATAACCTGCTTACATGTCTTTCAACAAGACCAAAGACCTGAGAGGCCTTTTTTACTACAGAGCTACTATTTTATTGGAATACTTGGCAGAACAAGAGCCGGTCATTGTCTTTGTCGGTTAAACTCACTGTAACGCCCCCCCCCCCTCCTCTCATAAGAAGCCCTGAGTCGATGTCCTGCCCTTCTGACCTGGACTGCATAAAGAAACTATGGAGTCAATAAAGAGGAAGGGATAAGTGAGTTTTTACAGTGCTGAGGCGTCGCTGTTTGAGGGCTCAGACGTGTCCTCGGGCCCCTTGTCCTTCCTACGTTGTTTATTTCTCCTCAAGGTCACTAAAACATGTTGTCCTGTTGTCGCTCTGCAGGCTGGTGTTGTTCAGGGAAACCAGAACAGCAGTAAAAACAGCTCTGGAAGAAGTGGGACAACAGTAACGCATTATATACATAGAATGAGGTGTAATGCGGACTGTGAGAATCTCTGAGGGGTAAAAACCCCCTCCCTGTGCTGTCCTTGGCAGAGCTCAGAGGCCAGGTGTATACTGGAGGAGCCGGTGGACTGGGCAGATGGCTTCGTGGTGGTGTACAACATCAGCGACCGCACGTCCTTCATCAACGCCAAGAACATCCTGCGGCAGATTCGGGAGGCGCGCGTGGACAACTGCAAAGGGTCAGAAGCACAATGAGGTCATTTCATTATGAAGGGACGTTCAACGAGCCACTGCTGGTTGTTTCACAAAGCTGAGACCTTTGAGCTGCAAGGTTACATGAACTGTATCTGATACTGAGGCTATTTTCTCAGATTCGCCGGGGAGTCAGGTGCCTCATGGGGTTACTGGGTTAATATTCAGATTGTCAGTTAAAACAAATCTTTACTGTTGGGTGGAACACTGAGAGAAACTGTGGGGGGAATATATTGAAATGGAAAGCAAATAGAAACAGCAGTGGTGGAAGAAGTATTTAGATCCTTTACTTAAGTACTAATACCACACTGTAACAATACTTAGACTTAGACTTTATTAATCCCACAGCGGGGAAATTTACAATACTACAACAATACTCTGTTACAAGTAAAAGTACTTTAAAAGTATGTTACTTAAATAAACGTATGTATGATCAGGAAATTGTACTTAAAGTATTAAAAGTAAAAGCACTCATTGCAGAAAAATGGCCCCTGTGACTGTTATACTATTACATATTTCATCAATAGATTATTGCTGCTATTATTATTACACGTTTTCTGTCAATCGACTAATTGATTCATTAACTAATCGTTTGAGCTGTACTTGTATAAACTGTTGGGGAGTTTAATTTCTCACAAAACTTCATATTTTGTAAACTCTTCGTATGTTTTGTGTACAAAAACTAGTAAGTAACCGAAGCTCTCATATAATTGTAATGAAGTAAAAAGTAGAAAGTGACATGAAAAGATTCAAGTAAAGTACCTCAACTTTGTACTAAAGTACAGTCCTTGTACTTTGGGAAACTCTTTTTTCAGTAAATGCCATGTTGAGTTTATCCAACAGGTTTTTATATGTTCATCCTTCAGTAGCAGTTAAAAGATTCAAATCATCAAAACTGACATTTTTGAAGTGAAATGCTGAGAAAGATTTACAGCTCTACGTTATCAGAACGCGCCGTGAACACGATGGGAAAACAGAACAAGTATGGAGTATCGTTGCCCTACTTTCTTTGAAGCTGAACAGGGATCCTCATGCAGTCTTGAATTTGAGGAATGCTGGGATCCTGACTGGACCTGACAAACACGAACTGATAAATGATTCACGATGACGCGAGAGAGATTCGCAGGCAAACAGTAAATCTGCTGCCTGACAACGTGGAGGGAAGAGATTCATTCAGTCAGTGAGTATAAATGCAGACCAGCGATCAGTAAATCCTGTTTATGTGTCAATCAAACGTCATCAACCAAAACAGAAACAGAGCCTGTTTTTAGGAGCTTGATTTGTCTGTTTCTCTCGCAGCACATACATGATTTACATTTAAAATACAAACTTTATTTACACAAAAACAGTCAACAGGAAGAACAAACAGATACAGTAAATATTCCTACAATGTGGTATTACTACTTTTACTGAAGTAAAAGGTATGAGTACTTCTTCCACCGCTGTAAATAAGAGTAAGTAAACTAAAACTATAATTCTATACACAATATGAGTGTCTACTACATGACATATACATATTATACACCGAAATCAAAATTAAAATGTGCTCTGGTAAAATGAAGTTTGTAGTTATATAAAGTTGTATATAAGTTCATTGAAGCTGCACAGCACTTAAGACGCCATGTTTTTATGGCTGCCATGTCACTTTATGCTTTACATTTAGTGTCTTTAAGACTTTTGGATTTTGACTATAAAATGAAATAAAGTTCAGGGAGTTTGAGCAAAGTTTGGGTCCAGCAGGTTTAAAGAGGCTTAAAGTGGTATTTTTCCAGGAAACTGATGCTTTCATTGGCTCCACACCTTCTGCGTCTCACCAGTCCACACCGACATGTCTCTGTTTCAGGGAGGTGGAGGTCCCGGTGTGCCTGGTGGGTAACAAGCAGGACCTGTGTCACGCCCGGCAGGTGCGCGAGGACGAGGGCCGCTGCCTGGCTCAGGAGAACCGCTGTCACTTCCAGGAGGTCTCAGCAGCCGAGAGCTACCAGGACATCGCCAACCTCTTCACCCAACTCATCCGGCAGGTGATGGAGCACCTCAAGTACAGAGCCGACCGACGACGCTACAGCGGCTCCAAGTCTATGGCCAAGCTCATCAACAATGTGTTTGGAAAGAGGAGGAAGTCTGTGTGACGGCTCCAGTGAAGTCAGCGGCTCATCAGCTGGAGGGACTGGGATGTTGTGTGTGGACCCCAGTTAAAGGGAACCGGCCACGAGGTCACGTGCTGGGTCTGAAAACTGTTCAGTACGTACAAGCGGTCCAAACATCAACCCTGCGTTCACACTGCGAGCAAACATCAGTGATAGATGTCTCTGTTCTCAGTCAAGACAGCTTTTTAGAAAAGGACTTATTGTGTTATCATGTGATCAAATAGAAGCAAGTTATTGGTTTCCAATCTGGGGGGTCGGGACCCTGAGAAGGGACCGCGAGATGATTAACAGGACAGCATTAAAAAAAGCGTTAAACATGAAATATTTCTATTCAGATTTTTCTCTTGAATTCAAACGTAAAACAAACTTTACAACTTGCACACATAACAAAGTAGACGTTGCTCAGTTTGAAGGGGTCACAAGTTAAAAAGGTCGGGGGCCCAGTGGATGAGGGCAGCGGTTCCCAACCTTTTTGGCTTGTGACCCCTTCAAATTAAGCAATGTCTGCTTGCGACCCCTCTTCACAGATTGCATTTGTTTCCTGGAGCAGTCCATCCAGAGACCTTTCCCCCTTGTTTTATCTGAATACCTTTTAGAGGTGTGTTGCTCAGGTTAAAGTTGGGTGGAGTGATGCTGGTAACTATATGAGGTCATTAAACTAATAACAATGATAAAACGGTAAACGCAGTCTGTACTTGTACACAGCGTAGAGAGTAGGAATGTAACCGATCATCCAGAGACGACACCGTTTGTTACAGCAGAAACTCAAAAAGCAGAACGCCTTCCAGCTACGTTCACAGTATAATAATCTCCGGCTGGTGTTTTTTTGGAAGCTTTGATTGGCTGTAATCAGCGTCTTTCACTCGTGAGACATAATCGTCTGTCATTAAATGAAATCACAACATGGAGGAATGAAGGTCTGATGAGCTGCTGATGAGTGATGATGAAATGTTCACCTCTGGGTTACTAACCGTCCGCGCGGCATCTTGCTGCCGTCTGTACTGTTCAACTGCATTTCTGCATTAAAATGTGGAGGAAATGTCTCTTCAGTCCAGTGATGTGAAGCCTGCAGGTTTCATAATGTTTGCAGTGACGGAAAAAGACAGTTTTTATGTATTTTACTGACACTTTAACAAACATTATACAGTTAGGCCCAGAAATATTTGGACAGTGACACAATCTTCATGATTTGGGCTCTGCAAGCCACCACATTGGATTTGAAATGAAACAACTAAGATGCAATTGAAGTGCAGACTTTCAGGTTTAATTCAAGGGGTTGAACAAAAATATCCTATGAAACATTTAGGAATTGTAACCTAAAGTCTCCTCATTTCAGGGGCTCAAAAGTAATTGGACAAATTAACATTACCTTAAGTAAAATGTCCATTTTTAATACTTTGTTGAGAATCCTTTGCAGGCAATGACTGCCTGAAGTCTGGAGCCCATGGACATCACCAAACGCTGGGTTTCCTCCTTTGTGATGCTTTGCCAGGCCTTTACTGCAGCTGTCTTCAGTCGTTGCTTGTTTGTGGGTCTTTCTGCCTTAAGTTTTGTCTTCAGCAAGTGAAATGCATCGATGCTCGATCGGGTTGAGATCTGGTGATTGACTCGGCCATTGCAGAATATTCCACTTCTTTGCCTTAAAAAACTCCTGGGTTGCTTTCGCAGTATGTTTTGGGTCATTGTCCATCTGTACTGTGAAGCACCGTCCAATCAACTTTGCTGCATTTGGCTGAATCTGAGCAGAAAGTATATCCCTATACACTTCAGAATTCATCCGGCTGCTTCTGTCTTCTGTCACATCATCAATAAACACTAGTGATCCAGTGCCACTGGAAGCCGTGCACGCCCACGCCATCACACTGCCTCCACCATGTTTTACAGAAGATGTGGTGTGCTTTGGATCATGAGCTGTTCCAATTCTTCTCCACACTTTCTTCTTCCCATCATTCTGGTACAGGTTGATCTCAGTCTCATCTGTCCAAAGAATGCTGTTCCAGAACTGGGCTGGCTTCTAAAGTCTAATCTGGCCTTTCTATTTTTGCACCTTGTGGTGAACCCTCTGTATTTACTCTCATTAAGTCTTCTCTTTACGGTAGACTTAGATACTGATACACTACTTCCTGGAGAGTGTTCTTCACTTGGGTGGATGTTGTGAAGGGGTTTTTCTTCACCATGGAAAGGATCCTGATATCATCCACCACCGTTGTCTTCTGTGGACATCCAGGCCTTTTTGAGTTCTCAAGCTCACCAGTGCGCTCTTTTTTTCTCAGAATGTACCAAACTGTTGATTTGGCCGTTCCTAACATTTCTGCCATCTCTCTGATGGATTTCTTCTTTTTTCTCAGCCTAAGGATGGTCTGTTTCACTTCCATTGAGAGCTCCTTTGACCTCATGTCATGGGTTCACAGCAACAGCTTCCAAATGCAAATGCCACACCTGGAATCAACTCCAGACCTTTTAACTGCTTAATTGATGACAGGTTAACGAGGGACGAGCCCATGCAGCCTTCTGAGTCAGTTGTCCAATTACTTTTGGTCCCTTGAAAAAGAGGCGGCTACATATTAAAGAGCTGTAATTCCCAAACCCTTCCTCCAATCTGGATGTGAATACTCTCAAATTACAGCTGAGAGTCTGCACTTTGAGCCCGTATTGATTATATAACTGTATCCTGAATATGTTTTCGTAAACAGCTAAAATAACAAAACTTGTGTCACTGTCCAAATATTTCTGGGCCCAACTGTATATACAGTTTACTATTATTTTTTCACAGTAATGCCACTCTTGTTGATTGTAATACGTCATACTCTCTCTCTCTCTTATAATGCCATATTGTAGCCATGAATAAAGGCATCATTTAAATGTATTCACCAGTACAATAACATATGTAACTGTTTCATATTGTGTACATTATTAATTATTAAAAGGCACATTTGATAGTGATTGTATTTATTTGTTCTTTTCACAGAAACTGAGGGACTGTGAACTTTAGACTTTAAAACTTTACATAAAACCCCCACAAACACAAACCAGTTCAGGGCATGAACTCATTCACTGCTGTTGTTCTTCTTAAATCCGGTTACGTCACCGCGATGCTGTGAAGAAAGACTGAACCACACACGGTGAAAAATAAGTTCACGGACGCAGCGTTTTGTAGATGAACGGCCCTTTTTGTAAATACTGTAAAAACATCAGCTGTTCCAGAGGAAATTAAAGTTAAACATTGCTTAATAAGAGTCCTTCAGAGGGGCTGCTGTTTTGCTTTGAGCTTATAACTTTAATCAGATGACCATGAGAAGAAGCATTTCTCTAAAGCCTTCAGAAAAGAGGAATTTCCTGTGTGTGGCTGCTAAAAACAGCTGGTTTGGAGGCAGGAGAAGTGAGAAATGCACAATTATTATACTGAACGTTGGAGCTCCAAAACAAAGAAATGTTCCTGAAGGAGCCACTAGATGGCAGCACAGAATGAAAACATCATAATGATCTGCTCTCATGTTTAATGATCTCCTCCTCATGGGACCTGACCTATCACACGCTGAATCAATTCAACTGATAGAGATAAATGACAGTGATAGAGTGACAAAGGAAAGCCTGTTTAGTGACCCCCGTGACCTGTATGGAAGCATTCAATGTGCTTTTATCATTTATACAGGTTTGTCTTTTGATTAGTCACCCGCTGTAAGTTCAGTATGTGGGAACATTCTCCAAAGAGAAACTCTGTCGGGTTTCAAGACGTATTTCTTTATCTTCTCTTGTTCTATTTAACCTTTATTTCACGAAGTAAGTCCCACTGAGGCTCCACAAAACAGACAAAACAATAAAGAATTTATACAACCGATAAAACAAACTACTCTAACTACGCGTATGTGAAAAGTAAAAAGTAAAAATACCCATTTTTTAATTCTTAATTTGAAGTAGTGCTATAAACTACTTTTAAAATACAGTGTGTTCTGTTAATTTATGTACTGCTTCCTGAACTGCAGGAGAAAACCGAACTGAGTTTCATCCTTGAAGCAAACTTTGCCTAAAATCGGACAGTAAAACAGATGTTTTGGATAATTGCACTGAACTCTCTGTGAGGAGGCGCCTGCATTCATTATGTTTCTCTCTTCTATTCGTCGCCTGTTTGTATTCGGCTGAAAGCCTTTCTACACAGCGGACAGATTGAGACATGACCATTACATTTTGGCAGTTTGCCGTCCTCACAGTGCAACAAAATCAAAAATCACAAACAATAAATGAGGGGAATGCAGGTAGCATTTGGTTGTCAGGGCAACATAATACAGGAACACGGTATTTCAATGACATACAGTATGTGATGTGTGTTTCTCCAGAATCTTTACATATTGATCACATAGCGTGGTCTTAAGCTGCAGGTCAGTGTCTTTCATCATCCAGTCGTCCTTTGTTGGACAGTTTGCCTGCAGCCGTTTCCTGTTATGGCTCTCTTGCTAGCAGCAAAAAGTATTTTAAAGAGATGTTCATCCTGTGCCACGAGTTTATCTGGGATTCTGCCCAGTTATAATATGAGAAAAGAGCAACCAACTTCTATACCAAGCATTATTACAGGGCCGTAGAGTTGGTAGTCGTAGTCTTTCCAGTCGTCCTCAGATATCTTTAGGCCTCTCCCCTTTCTGTTTGACAGCTTTTGGAGTATTCTGTTGTATATTTGTGATATTAAATGTTTGTCGTCTGTAATCTTATTTGCATCACTGACCATAAACGACTGCTTCTAAGGTGAAGAACAAACCTGGAAGCTGTGCTTTTGACACGTTTCAAACTGCATCGTGTTAACAGTTCAGACAAAACACAGTAAAGTGCAGCTTTTCCGAGCAGATGGAGGACAAAATGAAAACTGGCAGCTCATGCAAGTTAAATAAATGTGTGTTTTTGATAAAAGCGTCTCTTCTGATTGCTCAGGGCCTCTTTCACACATCCAAGTAGAGAATACTTGATGAAGAGCAGACGGGAAGCACTGCAGCCTCCTCATGCTCATCATCATCATCATCATCATCGCAGCGCAGGTGGTAAATGAAAGCTGAATCTCTGCAGGAGTCTCAGTTATATCAGTGAATGAAGCAAACACAAGTATCATTCAGCTCCATCATGAGGTTATTGATTGAACAGTCCTCCCACTGTAAGTCGTCTTCACACACACGGTCACACATTCAAACACACGAAGGCATCATTTCATGTGCAGCTAATTCTGTCTTGTGTGCGTTTCAGCCGTACAGCTTTTTAATATTCTTATATTTCAAACAAATGATCCATTTCTACTCTATAAAGTTCATGAAAGACGTTTTCTCTTTCTCAACAGCAGTTTGCTTTGAATATATCGAGGAAGTATGTAGCTGGCTCCACCTACAGAGACTGAACAGCAAAAAGACATTAAAGTGACACCCACTGAGTTTGACTGACAGGTCATTTCTGGAGAGAGCAGTGCAGAAGCACAGCTGGCATTAGTACTTTATAACAAAGACGTCAGGAAAACACACATTAAGTAAAACAAGGAGAGTGTAAATCTGTGACGGTGCAAAACGCTCTTCATTTAAACTCTAATTTGATTCCGTCTCTTCATCTTCCTCCCCACCTCTTCTTCTCTGTCTGTCTCATTTTCTTCAGGAGAGACGAGGAGCGCAGACGGGTGGAGACAGAACCTCCGAGCGTGGCCCTGTAGCTTCAGGTCAGTGATCTTATTTGGCCCCTGCGTGGAGGAAGAATTGGTTTTGGCTCGGCTGAGGACAATCATCCGAACCAAGGGGGTCGGATGCTGCTGGGACACCGCGAGAGCCAATCAGAAAGGCCATCGATCAGTTCCCCTTAATCTCACAGCTGGTGAGCACATCCCCTCTCCAATCTAAAACTCCGCAGCTTAGTCAGACTGACAGGGGATTGGATGGCTTCCAAAGACTTGAACCTCCACTGAAATGGATCCACGAGCTTTTCTGCAACATCAGATGGTACTTCGCTCCAGTCTCCGCATCCCTGTCTGCGGCTGCAATCTTGACTGCAAAAATAAATAGTAGTTAAAGTTGTTTAGTCTAGCGCCGACAAAAAAAAAATCTCAGTTTCCTTAAAAAATGTGGAAACAATGTGTCAGTGTGGTAAAATAATAGTTTCCTATTCAAATCAACTTAAAAAAAAGAGATGCAGGTGGAATTATCCTGACAGAAACATATTCCTAATCTCAAGGAAAACATCATTTTAAGTTGATCTGAGCGCGAGCCTGTAAGACTGGAGGGGACATTTTTTCACCAAGTAATGTGTGTCATCCTGCATGAGTGCACACTGTGATTGCTTGCTGGATGTATATATATATATATATATATATATATATATATATATATATATATATATATATATATATATGGTGTATCTGAAGAGTTGGTTTCTAAAATGAGACATCCACTCTCTGAAGAATGTGATTCCTCCTCTGTGAAAAGAGGCATAGAAGCAAAATTCATGCTTTCATTTTGTTGAATTTTGTGTGTCACAAGCACACGAGTTGCATCTGGATCATCTGGTTTTATTAAACATTAGATGAATGTAAAGCAGCTTTTTTCTTTTTTTAAAGAGATGCATTGCGGAAGGAATCATATGTAATCCTTTTCATATGTTATATGAATTGTCTGCGGTCTGCTCAGTGTCCTGTTACACTAAATGTGATGTCCTGCTGTCTGTGCACTGAATACTGCTCTGTAAGAGGTTGGTATCTTCTTGCAGTAACGCTGCCAAAACTCTGCAAACGAAGTGAGTCTGATAAAGAACCCGATATCACAGAGAGGCTCTCTGAAGCTCTTCTCGTCAGTCGCTGAATCAGAGCATCTACGTGACTTCACAAAACAGTGAAAAAGAAAAATCTGTGTAGAGAATAAATATAGCTGAACATTGACGACATTATTGATGTAGTATGCCACTGTTTATCTGGTGCCATCTGACACTTAAAATAAATGTCACGTCGCTGATATTCTGGTGACACTTTACACCAGATGTTCAATGACCATATGCCTTTTTTTTTTTCACAGAAGACATTTTGACATCTCAAAGGAGGAAAAGCACAGGTGTAAACAATACGTCCATTAAGCTGTTTCAGTTTCAGGGTCCTGGTATTGTGCATGCTGGCTCACTGACACACCGTTACTGGGTCACTTGAATAGAGCAGAGCCTTTGTTAATGTTATTAGTAACACCTGTGCTTCTCCCTCTACCACAAGTGAAAATGGCTGCAGGGAAAAAGACCTACAGAGAGCCGCAGTGAAACCAGAAGTCAGAAAACCTCATTCAAAATCCCATTGGCATTTATAACAATTCTAATAACTAAGAATCCAAACCTGGAACATAACGTAAGGAACGTAACAAGAAGGGAGTCCACACAAAGGTTATACTTAAAACAAGAGTCCCTTATTGAAACAAACGCTTGTAGTTTTTTCGTGGGAGTTGTAGTTTTTTCAGTGCTCACAACGTAATGGTTTCACTTTGTTAAAATCACAAAGGTTTTCTTATAGCAGCTGCTGTGGTGGATGCCGACTTGTAAACCTCAGGAACATGCTTCATTGTTTTCAGAAAGACTGATGAAAGAAGTGCTGAATGAGAGATTGCATTGAGTCACAGAAGATAGTGGAACAGATGCACATCATGACTTCAGCTCTTTATTAGCATCAAGCTAACGCTGCAATGTTGCAGCATTTATTCAGAGTCACCACAAATGTTCACATTGGATTGTGTTCCAGTCCTTGAAAGGTTTGTGCTCGCACAACTAAGTTTGAGGCTGACAGATCAAAGACATCCACCTTAAAAAAAAAAGATGATCCACGAAGAGGACGATAAAGTGCACATACGTTTGATTTGTAAGGATTTGTGTCCATGAGCTTCCTGAGACATAATTAACATTAGATAGACAGATGGGTCCATTCTGAAAAAGGTTTAAAGGGTATTTGAAAAGTGGTATTAAAGTGTTTCTTCTCTTTTGTAATGATGCTTAAAGTGAAACTTATAGAAAAGATGGATTGACGATGCTCCTCTTCAGTGCTCCCCTTGATTATCTGCTTCTCTACAATGTAAAGAAATAGAGTGTGGTGATTTTCTGGTTTCAAACTTTAATACAACTTTTAAAATCAAGGACCAGAAAACTGCCTTCCTATTGGACTGGTGACCTTCAATCGTGTCATCCAACCTCCCACAAGTTTATCTTTAGTTTCTTTCAGTTAAAACACTTTGGTAGTCTTTATGTTAGCACGTGTTGTTCGTGTCATTGAGCTTCCTGCCATGAAACACCAGAGAGCGAGGTAAACTGTAAAGCCACAACAGGTGTTGATGAGGAAGATAATGATCACAGACAAGCAGCCATAATGTTCACTGTGTCCTGCTCTTTTGTCTTTGTTTTTGTTCGGACAAGCCCTTCAAGGCATATCGCTCTGTTTAATACTGAAGTCCATGAACTGAAAGCCATAACCCAGCTGGTTACACACATCCAGCATGCCCTTAAGCATAAAAACAACACACCAGCAGCACAGAGCAAGCTAGCAGCATCATCCCGCCTCACGCGGCTTTTTAAAATCTTTATTTATCGAGGGAGACTTTGCTGAGAGCAATGCTTTCACTTTCAGGAGCGTCCTGTTCACGCTCTGCCCGGGACATCCACAACCTGGGCTGACGGAGACTGAAGGTGTCGGTGTGCTCCAAAAGGCAAAAAAGCGCTTAAAGCTGCTTCGAATGGCCACACTCGGGGTGAAAAGCCGGCCGTCGCAGAGAGAGACGAGACGAGATAATCGTTCAAATTGTGATTCCGGCGCACGGTTTCAGACAGTCTCTCCTCGAAGGATTTCATCGTGTTGCACAAACAAAAAGTGACGAAATTGTGTTTAAAATGAACAAACAGATTATGAGAGAGAAGTTCAAACCCTGCAACTTTCACACCTCCACACACCTGGACAATCTCTGTGTGACGTGGGCACGGAGTCGGAAAGTTACAGAAATTTTGCTTTTTTTCTGGTCAGACTTTGGTTTAGGCGACCATACACACACATTTCTACACGCTGAAGTGGAAACTGTCCAGTACAACCACAAAGAAGCTCCACTGGTTTATGCACACACTTGCTAAAAGGCACCATAGCACATGTACACACTTGGCTTTCTTGCCCAGACTTTCCCAGCCAGTCGAGGGATCAGAACAAATAATCTGCTCCCCAGTGGTCAAACCTCTTGGGAGTTCAGCTGCAGCTCTATCGCAATCAGCTGCAGCTTCCCCGGTGAAGCACTTTGCTTGTGAAGCTAATAAGAAAATGTTCAAGTGTTTTGCTCCTCATTCACTTCTTCCCGATGGGATTATGATGAGTTTATTTCCATTTGGTGACATTTTGTCCAGAATAATAAGTTAACACACTATTTGTGATGTTTGTTTTGATCGAGGTTTCTTTTATTTGATCCTTAGCTAACTTTGTGGAAGAAGACACATTTTATATCAGTGCTGCATTATGTGACGCTTCCTGTCTGGTCAGCTTTTGACCATATCACATGGTTCTCATCAGCAGATTGACTTTGCTCAGTTGTCATGGAACAAAAATCCTACAGCCACGCTAGCAGCTATGTGAGGCCGTGCAGTGGTGCTTTGAGCTAAATGCTAACGTCAGCATGCTAACACGCTCACAATGACAGTGCTAACATGTAACATGCCAAGTTTACCATTTTAGAGTGCTAGCATGCTAACATTTGCTAATTTGTGCTGAAGTACAGCTGAAGCTGATGGGAACATTAGTTAAGAAAAGTTAAGGGATCACCAAAGTTGGTACAAGTCATCCTCTGGGCACCATGAACGGCTGTACTACATTTCCTGGTAATCCGTCCTCTGGTTGTTGAGATATTTCAATCTGAACCAAAGCGACAAAAAAGAAAATAATGGCTAGAAATGTTACAAACTTTAGTCTCACGTGCACGTTTTTAGCCAGGAGTAAGATATGTTTGACACCCTAAACGTTGCATTTGGAAAAGAAAAATCTAATTAAGGAAAATGTGTTGGAAAATGATGAATGCAGATGGTAGAAAATGGGTTGTAAATCTAAATTACACTGGTTTTCTCCTCGAGTCTGACAAGAAGCAGCAGGCTGTGGTTTCATATGCAAAACCATGTGGCCTTGCTGCCACAAACTGCAGCAGTTTTCTTGTACTCCCTCCTCTAAATTCAGCTGTTACTGTATGAAATGTGCTCCCAGTGACCCGGCCTCTCGTGGCATTATATCTGACAAACAGCCCTTCCACAAAACATCGCCTAAATTTGTCTCTGCCCTTTTCACACTGAGGACATGACGGCAAAGGCAAGCCAGCAGCAGATGGCCAAAAAGGTTTCCTATTTTCACAGACTGCTAATTAGAGCCCTCACCACAGCTCACCTTTAATGTCAGCCACAGACTGCTTTTAGCGCAATTAGCCTAATGGAGTCCGGGCCTGTGAATAGCCTGTAATGTTTAGTCCGGGCCAGCCGTTGCATTGGAGTTTATGCATGTCAAAATAAAGGACAAGAGGGGTCTATGGCGCCGCAGATCCATTTATCACTGCAGCCGATGGAGGCAGACAGTAACCATGATTACCCAGAGAAACTATTTAATTAGATGCATTAATAATTGAACTAATTAGCTCCCATGTGTCTCGCAAATGAAGAGGGAACCCGGAGCTTCACTTGCACCTCATCAGCTGATTAATTAGTCTGTTGATCGTTAGCTGTCTTGACGGCCTATATGCGATCAGATGAGAGGGCGGATAATGAGGGAATTGTCGGTCGATGGTGCTGGTTAATTAGTGTGACCTGATCCAGGGGCCATGTTAGAACAGTTGTTTATGCCACAGCTTCTAATGAGGAGGATTTAGGGCCGGATGATGTATTTGGAAGCAGGCTGCAGTGTTGTTTATGGACTGGGGTGAGCACTGGCCTTGAAAACAGCAATGAAAATCACTATAACATTCCAATAATCTATCTACAGAGACTAATAATGCGCCTGTGGTGCTCAATATTAACTTTAAATAATGACCTTACCATACATTGTGGTATTTTGATTCCTAAATCCTCAGTGCAGAGACTTACAGTAGGTCTGGGACTCAACACTGACTTCCAAGGCTATTTATGTTTCATCTATGGTGTTATTCTACAAAGACCTGGTAGTCTGTGGTAGGTCTAGCAGTAAATATAAGTGTAAGTATATTATTTAGCTGGTTTTATCTCCAGTATTCCTGTAATATTCAGGACTTGTAGTATCGTAGTTCACCTGTAGTTCTTAAGCTTCATCGAGGTTTTCTCTCATTATTAAAATACTCCTACAAGTGAGTTTATAATGACATGACTGCTGTGTAGCCCTTCAAAGTATCTCCTATAATCTTATAGTATTACTATAATATTCAAGAACTGATAGTATGGTAGATCTAGTAGTAGTGGACCTACCATAACTGTTTTTTTTTGTGTTTTAAATATTCCTATTCCTGTAGTCTGATACATACTGAGTTTATATGACCTATAGCTGCTTTATATATCTCT